>NC_056737.1:154702387-154894887 GCF_019279795.1 Protopterus annectens | reverse complement strand
GACAGGAGAAGTTATTAATGCTTTAAAAAAAATTATCACAAAAAACCCACAGCAATAAACAGCATTCCATAAACTCTGCTAATGTGTGTGTGTGTGTGTGTGTGTGTGTGTGTGTGTGTGTGTGTGTGTGTGTGTGTGTGTGTGTGTGTGTGTGTGTGTGCCCCTGGGATGGGAGGGGGGGGTCAGTGCCTACATATTTCCCTCTTGGTTCCTGCATTACTCTGCACAGTGGGTTGTTTTACAGTTATGTATATCCCACTGTAATGTGTTGCTGTCCTTTGTGGAGTATTAATGTCTGCGAATCAGTACATAACGCTGCAGTGCTAACTGAATGCCAGCCAAAGTTTTTCACTTAAGTTGTACTTGTACATACATTCCTAATTACATTCATCCGCTATGAATGTATATAGCCCTGTCGACAGATAGAAGAAAAAATGTAAGCACAATGGAATATTTAAAAAAAATCTTTATAAAAATCTGTGAAATATTTGATGTTTTTTTAACAGTTTCAGAAAGATAAAATATAAAAAAGTTACAATTCCTTCATGCTGTCATACTTCATTATAATTTGTTAACTACTTTAGGCCAAGAGAAACAAGCAAAAATCTCCAAGGTGAAATAAAAGTCAGCAGTGTGAGGTATAATTACAAGATACTGGCACAAACAAAAGATAATACAGGCCTTACTGAGAGCACAGCAGTTTATAATCAGTGTCAGTGATTGTACATGCCAGTATATTAATAGCAGATTTGGAATATAAGCCATGCTCGATTGACCACAGTAACTAGGAAATGCAGTTTGCAGAAGACTATGCAAACAGGAGCAACAAAACATTTTTGTGATAAACCTTTTGTATGCCAATCCAAAAAGCCACTTGTAGCGCATTATATGTTGAGTAGCAAACCTTTCAACTGTCCCTGAGTTTTCAGAATGTCCCTGATTTTCCCTCACTTTTGTCGATATGCCTCATAAAATGTTTGATTTTCTGATAAATTACAGCGGACTACTCAGTCAATAATACCAGACATTAGAGTTCCACATACATGTTTATCAAAACTTGTTTTCAAAAAACATATATATCTACTTTGCATCTTTTTAAATGATAAAGTTGGTTAGATCAAATCACACATAGCCCTAACTGGCTACAGAAAACAGCACATGACAGTAAGACAGGGAATTTAATACTTAATAATACTCTGTTTCCTCCTAAAATTCAGTCTGTTCACTTTTAAATATAAATGTACATTAGTGATATGTAAGCGGGCAGCAGACAGTAGAGAAATGAAATACTAATGTGAATTCTTGAGGAGCAAACCTATTACATGATGAACAAGTGTTAGAATAACAACATACGGCCAAAAGGCGCATTCATTGAAAGAGGTCAATCATTTTGGGGTTTTGCCCTTTCCCTGTGCTGTACTGAGCTTTGGATTGAAAAAAAAAAATCAAGTGGTGCAAGATGTTTGGTCCAAAGAGGAAAATGCCATTGCTAAAAAGATAGGTAGTCACTTGTTTTTTTAATTACTTTTGCTATTTGAAGATGTTCTTACTGAAGAAATCACATGCACATGGATGCAGTGGGATTGTGGTACTACATTTCACATACAGAACTCTTTCATATCTGTATTCTGGAAACAATACACCTTGTTTTCAGTTTCTGTGTTATCCAGTACAGTAACTTAGTCAAAAAGAGCAACAGAAATTATATACAATGTGCTGAAGATGGTGACAGACTAACAGATTGTATAAACACTCATTATTTCACCTATAAATGAACAAGACAGACTATCTTCGCTATCTCTTCCGTCTTTTAAAAGCATTCTGTTCTACAGCATGAGGGAGACAACTGCAGTCTGTTAGTGGTGAATCCGAGCTCAAAGGCAGAGGAAATTACATTTCATTATATCATTTCAAGTTGGATTTTGAAGGATTACTGTCTACAGTAAAAATATTAGATTCTGATGTTTCCTTTTACGCAACTCAAACAAGTTCCTCTGACGCACAGCACACAAGGAAACCTGTAGACTAGAATTCTACTTGTGTACCTTAACCTATAAGTATTAAACAATAGATAACTAACCTGAAAAAATCATGGCGTACGAGCAGAGAAAGAAGTAGCTTTTACTTCAAATGGTAACATGCTTATGAATTCTAAAGCCACACTTTGAGAGAAAAGCTACCATTTTATGCACTTAATTTGGTATTTGGTAAGTTTTGTACCCACAAATAGCTTTGATTCAACAAGGACAACACTAACTATAGAGGAAGATAGATGCTCAATCATACAACCTGAGCATACCTTTCAACTGTAAAGATTTTTGCAGAATGTCCATATTTTTGCCTCATATTTTTTATCTGTTTCTCCAAAAATTGTGATTTTCTGGCAAATCACTGGGAAATCATACAGACTAAAGTCAGAAAATAATGACAGACAATTGAGTTTCAGACTTCATACCCTTCAATAAATACATGCCAATGCAAAACCTGTTATTCTATCAACTTTCTAACATTATTAGAGCAGTGTTTAAAAAATGTCCCTATTTTTGTGCCTTCGTCTCCCCATTATTTATGGTTTTGTGCAGATTTCTTGTCCTACGAGGTTGCAAGGTTTGGTACCTGAGAAGTCTCAAGTACTCAGGTTCTCTGCTATAAACTCTCCAAACTAGACTGCAGTACAACTCCACCCAATGCTTTTTCTGAGCTTTGACATAAATTGTGGGAATCTCTGTCCCCATGTTAGACATCAATCTTCATAAGCAAATTATTCACAAAAGCAAGACATTCAAAAAAAAACTGTAAAACAGAAAACCATGATTTTCTGCTGTCTGTGGGTTGACATTGACATAATATAGTTCTGTGTAAAAAACGTACAAGTAGCACTTTTTTACGTTACTTGGAACTTGCCTTACATGTGGGAGGATGGCATAATGGTTAAGGTGTTTACCTTACAGATGCAAGGTGCAGGGTCTGATTCTCACATGGAGTAATTGGCTAGGCTTGAAATGGCTCACAAGAGCAGTTAGCCTGGTTCTAAGCTATGAACCTATGTGAAATAGTGGGGCTTATGTTATAGAACTTACATCTGCATACAGCCTTTTAAGATACACTGATATTTATCTGTGCTGGTATAACACAGATTCAAATACAAATTTTCATTTGAAGGTTAAGGCTTTGTTTCTTGTTACCCTACTGGTGGATGAAGAATGAACTCTGGAGCTTCAGTTGTCCGAGGTTCAATCCGCTGACAATCTGAGTTTCTCCACAGGAGGTGAGTTGTATCAGTATTGATGCTCTTTTGGGGGGAATTTTCCCCTTTTTCAAGTTGGTGTAACAGCTGAGTTGGTATATATAATTTTGGGGGTGTCAGAGGCTTGCCACTCAAATCAGGGAGTACAGGGGGGGCTTGCCCCATTGCAAAAACACATACAATTGTTTCTTTTTTTTTGGCAAATGCAGTTCAGGGATTTCAATGCTTGGAGCATTCACTTTTGTCTACTCATAGTAGAAACTTTGTTTCTACGTACACAGATTTTGTAAACATTTTTAAGTGGGTTCATTTTTGTCCTCTTGATTTAAACTAACATATTTTTTCTTTTTGATTTTGTTGGTTTCTTTTTAGACTTATTCAGTGAGTCTGCCATTCTTAAAAGTGAATCAAGACCAGCTACAAAACTATGTTACTTGGTTCAATTTCTATGATATATGGCATATGTACATGATATAATAGTATCACACATTTAGTTATTAGACACCATCTTTTTCTGATAGAGGATACTAATGATTTGCTCTGTTCCTTGTCCTTCCTCCATTCCTTTGCTGAACTTATTACCTCTACAAGTCGACAACTAGCATTGACAAGTTGTTAATTTGGTGTTAGTGGCACCTTAGTTTGACATGGATATTTCTCATGGTGGTTTGAGCAGACAGTTTCACAGTTCACAAATACAGCAGAAACAGAGCAATGAGCTCATATAATCTAAGGAACATTACACACATTGGAGGTAATTGTTATTCATTTAACAGCAATTATTGCTGTTTAGTATTGACAGCATTTACCAGACACGTTCTGGACATGGGAGATGCTCTTTGTTACTACCGCATCCTTTCAATATACCCTAACTAGCAACACTGCTTTGAAATAACTGTTGAGGAAATAAAGGAACGAGGCCAAGGGTCTAGGGGTCTTCTGGACTCTTAAAAGTCAGAGGGGTTATACATGCTCTGATTTGCATTTTTTCCCAACCGTTTTATGAGTTGATGATCTGAACAAAAGTCATGACTAAGGAATGAAACCGCAGCTAATGATGAGGAATGGAAGTGGCCAAAACTAGTGGACATATTCTGATGTGGGCTTCAGTCCAGCCTAATGCAATGCTGGCACCTCCTGAGGACAGAGGTGAACAGCAAGCACCGCATGGACTGCGGTTATGTTATTATCTCTGCCAATCTGCATTTGCATGGCAACCTCCATTGAACTTGTTCCTGTAGGTGCATACTGACACTAAAAAATATAACAGGCAGTCCCTTACATGTGTCAGTGCATATGGCAGCAATTAGGGGAGGGAGTTAGGGCCAGAAAACATAACAGCCATATTAGGACTGCTTCACACTCCACTGATTGAGAATAAATAAATACAGCCTTGGAGGGGTCTGATGGTTATCACACATAAGGCTACAAAAAATACATAAAAACAAACAATGTCACTACAGAATGATGGCTTGTAGTGCAGTGGAGATGCTGCATTACGATGCAGTGTAATAATATGATGATAGTGACAGGTACAGGAGATGGACTCTGAAACATAGCATCATGAACAATGATTGTGCAGTCATTGAAAATACAGTAAAATATTCATATGGCTTGCCTACACTTGGCTATTAATATTCACTATTGTATATTAGGAAATGGTGTTTATTGATAAATAAAAACCATAATGCTGTATATATTAGTTCTGAATGATACCCTGTTTTATTTGCAAGCACATGTGCAGGGTAGAATTAATGCACCCACCAGATGCAAAGATATTTCATAGCCGGTGTAAAAACTGTACTAAAACAATATCCATAATTATACAAACTAGAGTGATTCACTGCACTTGCCTCCCGCATGTTGCTGCTACTCTCACTGTTGTGTATCAGGGAACAGTGCTTGGCAAAGAATCCAGACCATAATGCTGCTTGTCTGCTCATGATTATTTTTTTCTTAACTGCATTTACACTATAGAAATAATATACCATCTGAGTGCTGTGGTGCATTACACTGCTGCACTGAACTGTTCATTGTGGCTACATTTTAGGGTTGCCAGTTTTTCATGTACATGAAAGCAAAATGCATGCAGAATAGAAGTGTGCATTAACCTCCCCTCAAGGGGTTTGCCATACAATATTACTGTGCTCAATCATATTCTTGTGTTCTTCAATGTCAGTGACAGTGTCCTTTAATTCTGGACTGTCCAGAAAAAAATCTGGACAGTTGGCAACCCTTTGGATACTATTTATTACTGCTCAGAATCACATAATGCCTGTTGTCAGAGAATGAAGACCATGATTTTAAACGACATGATTATCTTTTTTTTTTTTTTTTTTTTTTTAACAAATGAATTTGTTAGAGAGAATGAATTCATTCATCAAATGCCAAAATTCCCTACAGTACTCTAACATCCACTTGCAAGCAGGGTTCAAATAATATTTGTGTCTATAGTGATTTACTGATGGGAGTCACTATCAGTATTTAATACAGCAGATCAAAACCATTGAACATTTGCTAAAAAATTGACAGTACGGAAAGCAAACATTTTTACAAGATTCTCAAAGCCACAAAAGTGTAACTGCACTTACCAAGATCATACAATAGTGGGAAAAAGGCAAATGCCCCCCCCCCACTATCACTCTAGCCCACCAAATCACTGTCAGTGCTGTTTAATAGCAACATAAGAGAACGATTTGAACTCTCCACTCCCCGTAACTCTACTACTATCTTCTGATGGAATGCATCACTGGTGTAAGATTTTCTAATCTAAAACAGTTCAGGGAACTCCATTCTGATAATCTGATAAACTAGATAACTCTCATTTGTAATCATATAAACTAATGTGAAACCTTCCTCTTGTCTATATTTCGCTTGACTTGGTACTGGATAATAGTATTTGTAAAAGATTACAATTATGTATGTTGCGTCTCTTTGATAATGATAATATCTTAGTTCAAAAAATGAACTATGAAGCAAGAGTATGTGATGTCTGATAGGCATCACATAATACTTTATTCATGTACTATGAGGAAGGTTGGGCATCGGGCTGGCAACTCGGCACCATAAAAAATCTACTGCCACTCATTAGCGGACCGGAGTTCCACTATGGCGACCCCTAACCAGGAAAATCCGAAAAGACAAACAGCAACATGAGGTAAAATATTCTTCTTGTTCACTTTTCGTTATTGATTTTCACTGTTGGATTTCAGAGAATATGGTTTAACTGCGGTGGTGGTGCTGCGGTAGCGTTGTCATCTCACAGTAAGATGTTGTCCTGTTCGATTCTCAGCTAGAGCGTCTTCTGTGTGGAGACATGCGTGAATGGGCGTACCTTCATTGAAGGTTGTGCATCAGGGCCGGCAACTCGGCACGTAAAAATCTACTGCCAATCATTAGCGGACTGGAGTTCTGCTGTAGCGACCCCTAACCGGGAAAAGCCAAATGACACAACAACAACATGGTTTGTCAAGGAAACAATACCATAATGCTTTATGTTGCTTTCCTATGACAATATTTTTTCAAAAGAATATTTCTGCAGCACAATAAATACAGCTTCTAGATGTTGTACATTGTGCAACTGAATGAATAAAGCATTCACCCATGTAATGGACAGCTTTATGTGGCTGCCAAGGTGAACTGGTTTTACATGTTTCATGGAAAAATTGATTATTGGGAAACAACATACCTTGTTTTTTTTAAAAAAAAAATAATCGACTGGCTTCAGTAGTTTGCCTTTGCAAAGTTGAATTAATATAGTCTCCAGATGCCCTGCATTATATGTTTGAGTGAATATAGCAATTAGTCATAAAATGATTCATGGGGCATCTGAGATGTTTCAATGTACTACACTTACTGTTCACAGGAATGCTTCATGAACTTTTTACTTAAGGCAGCTTTTTGAGCTCGTCAAAAAAGAAAATGACATTGCCTTCATTAGTGTGCCTTTGCCTCCTGAATTTAAGGCAGCCTCCAAATGCATGGTTGAATGCATAAAGTATTCAGCTGTACAAAGGACAGTGACATGGGACAAAATAGCTCCCTAGCAGAGTAATTGTTGCGGCATCTTTCTATCTTTCTGCAACATGACTACATTAAAATTAAAGGGTTAAATCAGGGCTGCTGAACATATAATTTTAACTGTTTAGAAACAGATTGTTGGTGAGTAAAAAATAACCACAATTTTGCTTTTGTTTCCTCACTCCTCTATATGTTCCTTATTGTAATTTAGAAAATGACACATATATTAGCTCATCGTTATTCATGAAACAATCATTGTTATCAACAGCATGTCATATTTATGTATTATTTATTTGAATAATGGCTTGCTTTTATTTATTTTCCACATCTCTGGGATTGAAACAATGTGTTATGCTGGTTTGCCTACTTATGCATGTAAGCCAAGAGAAAAAGAAAAGAGAGAGAGAAAGAGAAAAAGAAAAGAGAGAGATAAAGAGGAAAAAGAAAAGTGCGAGAAAGAGAAAAAGAGAGAGAGAAAGAGAAAAAGAAAATAGAAAGAGAAAAAGAAAAGAGAGAGAGAAAGAGAAGAATAAAGATTTCACACCAGAGGAAGCATAACAATGGAAAGAGGAATCAAGCTTGTAAGGAAATGACTCCACAAATCTTGACATATATTGCTACAGCAGAGTGCCGCCATGAATGAGAGAGAAAAACAAAATGCTAGTAACATTCATAATGGAGACATGTTATAGGAACTATGCAGTAAACTGAGTAGTATTTAGATATATTGCATTTGTTTAGCAATTTTATAACTGGAGTGAAATGTTCAAAATCTCAAACGTTATTTTCAAGGTGAGCAGAGCCCCAAGTCACCTTCATGCGGTCTCTTATCTTCCACACAACCTTTTATTTGTAGCAGAAATGTCACAATTGTGTCTGTTTGGGGATAACCAACTTATATCTTTACAGGTACATTCGTAACTGCAGTCTATATAGCACTATTAGAAAGTGGAAATAAGTGGGAGACAATATACTTAAAAGAGCAGAACTGCTGGATTCTAGAGGAAATGGAGTTGTTTCCTGTCTCATGCCGTGGTGGTCTTGAAGAACAGGAAACAAATCTTAGGAGACCATGACATGGTGCACTGGGCAGGCAGATAAAAAGACTTGGGACCAGCTATGGATGCACCCCCCCAACCATGCAAATGTATCAGCACAGAGTAGCAACCATTCTGATCAGCTTTAATGCAACAATGAAATGGAAACCAGATAGTAAATTGCAGAAAGTGACTGGGAGACAATGTGGTCTTAGTGATGGAACGAGGTAGTTTGCTATCAGAATAATTTACATTGCTGGCATATTTAGAGTACAAGAAAATGGTCCAACAATTAAGCACTAGATCTTTTGGGGTAAATGACTTATGCATCCTTCATATCAGAGTAGTTCATCAGAAAAAAAGTTCTTTGTGATCCATTATTTCTCATCTCAGACAATGGACTGGAAATGTTTTAAGTGGTACAAACCTACCTTTTGGAGACTGCAAAACATCAGAGAATTGCTATACATAAGTATTTTTTGTGCTTAATACTCAAGGAAATCCTGCTAGCCCAGTAAGTACAAACAAAACTATAATTAATGACAAAGTATTAAAATCATACCATTTTCTGTTCACAATTCCTTTCAGAAAGTAGATGTAACTAAAACTGTCAGGGGAAAATCTATCAATATGTGCACAACTATCGAAATTACAATGCGGTTACCCTCAAAGTTCAATAATTTCCTGATACTTAAAGCAAGTTCAGTATGGCTTATATTCAACCTTTTATTTATTTGTTCATAGAAGGGCACTTTTTGCCTGTCTAGTCTGTCCTTGAGCTGCGGTGGTGGTGCTGCGGTAGCATTGTTGCCTCACAGTAAGACGTCCTGTTCGATTCTCAGCTAAAGCATCTTCTGTGTGGAGACATGCATGAATGGGCGTACCTTCATTGAAGGTTGTGCATCAGGCCTGGCAAGTTGGTACGTAAAAATCTACTGCCAATTATTAGTGGACCGGAGTTCCGCTGTGGCAACCCCTAACCGGGAAAAGCCGAAAGATACAACAGTCTGTCCTTTTAATGTATTAAACAATTAAAGCCTCTTTCTTCACCCCTTTTACCCCTTTTCAATGATCCCCCAATGCTCTTCTGCTGAATGCATTTGTTGTTTCTTCCTCCATCCTGGCTCCATTTGCCTACTACCTTCTCTGTGAAGAAAAATATACTTAGCTCTAGAGAATATTTGGTTTGCTGCTTGTAGCTTTCCTTTCTGCAGTGTTCTTCCTGCTCAGAATGACCCCTTCATGTTGCTATAATATTATTTCATTAATCCGTGTTAAGTGGAAAATGTGATCCAGTGTTATTACTCTCTGTTTATAAATTTCCCCTTCACATAGCTCTCTTTTCTGGTGACTTTTTTCTAGTCCTCTTCAGGTAGCCTAAACACATCCTAAGCCTCCAATACTGCATACACTTCTGAAGATGTGGTTTCATTAAGGCCTTTCCTTACTTCTGGAATTTGTCCCTCTCAGACAGAACACCACAGTTTCCTGTTTGATACTGCTTCTGCCTCAATTAATCCTGATTGTCGATCCCTGGTGTAATAATCATTTCCAAGTTCTTATCCTGTTTCTTTTCTGTCAGCTCAAGCCTGGAATATTGTAGCCCAAGAGAAGCATTTATTTGTATATTTATTTATTTGCCAGGGTAGAGCACTGATCTCCATGGACTTTTTTTTTTACACTCAGACCAGGAGCAGTGCCTGGTTAAGTGACTTGGTCAGAGTCACACAATTAGGCTGAGGGAATCAAACCTTGCACCTCTGGCCCACAGAGGAGCTCCTTAATCCTGTAAGCCAACTACCAGACCTTTCTGTAATGATCCTCAACTGACTCTGTCCACTTGACAAGCCTTTACAAGTCCTTACTAAGGTTACTCATTCCACACTGCAGAGTCTATCTTTATTTAACCCTGCTATCACCTCACATATGTCTGATATAAAAAGGCTAAACAGTACAAGGCCCACATCACTTGCCCCCCTCCCCATTTCTGTGTTCACATTGTGTCTCCTTGTTCCTGTATTAATTTTTTTTCCTTAAAAAGGCTAGCTCTCTGGAATGTGTTATTTTTTTAGGCACTTGAAAGTAACTCGCATTTCCTTCTTTGCTTATCTTAAGGCATCTGTACATAAGCATATCAGGCACAGCAAAGTAAACCTGACTAAAGCGATTTCATAAGTGAAATACTTACAGATTTCAGGATATGAAGACTTATCAGTTCCAGGCTAATACTTTGCACCTTCCATCCCCATCTTAAAGGGCAGCCATTAGCAGCTACATGAAGGCAGGTACCAGTGACAATGGCACGACCATTTGCCAGCTCTAGCAGTATGAATAGTACATTGGATAAAGATAATCCCTGCGTGGCGTGGCAGGAGTCTTTAGCAATTCCACCTCTGTTCGTCTAAGTAGCTGCATGTTTTCCCCTAAAGTTAATAAGCAATGATTTGCTTTCTTAAGTTTATACAATATTTGTTCAGTTCCCATAGGACCTTTCAGTTTATTAGCAACTGCAAGGTCTTTTGGGAAGTAAATACAAGCAAAGAAATAATTACAAATAATTTTGTATTTCATTAACAAACTAATTCACATGCTAAATGCCTCCTGCAAATCATACACAGTCAAGTTAAAACTGCCTTTATTAAAATTTTACCCAAAGAATCCAATACCTTCTTTCAAGTTTCTAATGAAATTGTAAATATTTCAGCAGTGCTACAGCATTTTCTGCTACTTAAATAGGTGGAATAATTCTGATGAGCCTGTGAGCGCAGTATTCAATTGGCAGCAGCACTGATATTGAATCAGTCTGTGGTCCTCTAATGGTTGCATTAATCCTGGCATCAAAAGGGACTGGAAAAGATGGGCATAGTCAATGATGAAAGAATACTCTCAAATTCTGTCTTGCCATGAATGCCATGGAAATTCTGCTATCAGTGTTAAAAGATGAAATAAACAGAAAATACAGTGGCGAGAAATAAGCTCTTTTGCAGAGCATGACTGTTCTGCATCACCATTTAAATGCCCTATAAAAACAATATGCTGAAATGCCAAATTACATGAACTACAGCTGAAAATTACACACTAAATGTTTTTGACTAGTTTTCTGTCTTAGTTTTCAAAAGTGTTGTGTCTGTTTTATGAACAGAATGGCTGAAATGTTGGTAACCATGGGAATTGGGGGAAACGTGGGGTGGTTGGACCCCTGCAGGATGTCCACATGGGGGAAAGGTGTATGGTTCCAACAAAAAGTCAGAAAGTATGTTGCAAAGTTAATGGCAAACTGTATGAGAATTAATCCCCTAATGCAGGTAATGTACTTGGGAGGAGTACAATGGGACTTCAGCAGACTGCTTTAATGTAATTAAGGCATGTGTGACAAACTTGCATGTGTGTATATATGTGTGTTATATTATTGTCAATGCAAAGACAAGTTATGGGTAGGTGATCATGATACTGGGAGCTGGTAGGCCATGCAAGTTTATTCCAGGAGAACTATGGCACATGAGTACATACAGGTCATGAGATGCATTTTTTTTATTTTGTTGTTGCTATTACAGGGCTGCAAAGCAGTGGAAGCTACAGGCAACAGATGAACAGGTTAATTTCATGTTTTCCATGATAAACTCTGCTACAGAACATGTGGTTAATACACTGTGTTCTGCATTTGGCCAATGGTTTTAGTCAGAAGTAGTTTAGAAATCATAAGAGAGGATAAGCTAGTATATGGCAATGGAGACAGGATACTGCAGATTTTCTATCATATTAAAGTGGTAAACAGCCAGAGATTTGAGAAGGTGATGATGAGGGATTGGATCAAGTAAAATACTACAAAAGGACTGATCCAGAGAAGCAGAAAAATCTGTGGAGGATGCCCTTTTAAGTCCTCTGCCAATCAAAATTCAAAATGCCCTATATTAAAATAGTAAATATTCAAGAGATGCATTTTTCCAGTCGCTGCAACCCCATAACATGATTATGAACCTGGAAATACTAGTGCATAATTTAATAACCTGAACAGTCATTTAAATCTTGAAAAACCTTTTTCAGAACAACTGGACTGTACGGCTTAAATTACTGGCATAACTGTACTAATAGATTAAGGCCATATGGCTATTTATAAATGGTACTCGTTCAAAAGCCCTGACAGGAAATCTACTTATGAGCCATTCTGTGGAAACATGAATCTAGTTTATTTATTTATTTTTTTAATTTTTAAATGACTACAGAAGACACTTACCAGAATGATTAGTCTACATAGTTTTTGCTTGAGCATTATTGATTGAGTGTCCCCTCACAAGAAAAGAATGACCATCAGCAGTTTGTTACAGTGCATTACTGACATGAACAATGGACAATCCATTGTCATGGCCCCGAAAGATTACTGGAAATGGAAGTGCAAGTCAAACATGAGTGTGTTACATGGAAATATGGATGTAAGACTAATGCCTCGTTTAACCTGAATTCTTACTGAGGCTCAAGGTGCGAGTTCCTCTACCAAGAACCATGAGCACTGTTTATTCAGTGTGTGTAGGAAATGCATGCTAAAATACCTAACTTCACCTCAGGTTTATAAAACTGTGTGAAGTCTCAGTGGGATTTTCATTCTCCATATGCTTCTACCTTCTAAGAAATACTCCCTTCTCTTGGTCTCCCTCCATCTCTCTCTCTCCCTCATCCTTGCCATTTGTCTTTGTTCAGGGGCATTCTGTGATGTAACAGTTGCATGATTCATAAACCTGAAAAATGCACATGTAAGTAAAGGTCACAGGCAAACTACTATTCAGGTTTCCATATCTTCGATTCACAGCACTACATTTAAATGTTTGCTCACATGCTGAATTCTATTCTAGAAAGGAATTTGAATTCATTGTTTATGATTTCCAAAAGTTAGACAGGCTTCCTTTTATAGAACACAATAAAATGTTCTAGGAAACCTTCTTTCATCAAACATGTGTATTAGTGACATTCACTAAAGAGCTTTCCAGGAGAATTAACCTTTTCTCCAGTACAGCAGGATTCCAGATAATAAATGAGTCCATAGGCTAATGTGCAAGTGTACACAAACATCCTGTAGCTTTATACATTTATGATCCTAAGTTTATGAGATGTGAGAAGAGCAGAAACATCCTGTATCTTGTTACATGTACATGATCCTAAGTTTGTGATACATGATGTAAAAACTGCCTTGCATGTTGTTTTGATGACTATGCCCAAATCTATAACCTGAATGAAAACATCTGATTAGTTTTATAGTATGCATGAGTGAACATGCATCCTATTCAGTGTAACATATAGTATAAATACAATTTCCTTAGGAAGAATGGATACCATACTTACTCCCAGTGTGCATGACTTTGGCATAGACAGACATCTAGCTATGCTTTTATGAACATCCCTAGTTAATCCCTAACTTCATGAAGGCAATGCCTTTGGACAGGCATTAATTTATTTATGCCACCTGGGGGAAAAGAGGACACATTTATGAATGACATGTATGTTAAAGTTGAAGATTAATGACTGAGAGGGGTACATCACTGAATACTTATAAAAGCAAACAATGATTATTCGACCCCATGTAAGTGAAAGCTTACAATGTTGAAACCTCAGAACAGCAATTTTTTTCCAAGGGAAAAAAAATCGTTGTTCCAAAAAAAAAAAAAAAAAAACCCCAAAAAACCTTTAAAACATTACATAAAGTGGGGGGCTTCGCTCACCACACCCCCCGACATGGGGGGGGGGGCTGTGCCCCCCACATCTCCCCTACTTAAATACACCAACTCTGAGATCACACTACAGTGTCAAAAACGGCAAAGTAACAGAAGCAGCCAAGCGAATTCTTTCCAAGGGAAAGAATTTGCTTAAAAGCCGCTTCACTATTTTGCCTTTTTGTTCTTTTACCTCCGATCAAGACACATATGACAGAATGCATCTTCGATCACATAATAGGAACCCACTGAGAGCAGCGTGGAAAAGTGAACTAACGTATAAATGCATCAGTAACATGTATTCTGTGCAATCAGTCACAGGAAAAAGGGACGTATGCATTTTTTGCGGTCTTTGTCTAACCTCTACATATTTCTAAAATGTCTGGGAATGAAAACTATGAACCAAACAGAAAAATAAACTCAAGCCAAAGACCGTCAGAACTTGGTTTAATAAAATAATAAAATGAACAAGCAAAGCTCTTGGGATTAACCCTTCTTCAATGCTAAATACTGACGGTCTTTGGCTTGAGTTTATTTTTCTGTTTGGTTTTACATTTATTTCAAGTCTGATGTTGCCACAATTTTATTCCTTTCTTTTTTATTTTAATGAAAATGATGACCCATGAGATCCCTCTCATACAGGAGACCCCTAACACACTCCATCATTAAGTAATGTGAGCGGATGGAGGACTATACAGGAGGCAGGCTTTCAGGTTATTTAAGTACAACAGACAACAACTGCTTCACAACAGGCTGAAACACTGAAGCCTACATGGCAGAAAGGCACTATCTCTTCTAAGTACACATTACTGTTAGAGATGCTGAAAGTTTGGTGTTGTGTCTCTTCATAGTTCACAAAAGGGGTTTAGGTGCATTCCCTTCACATTGACATAACTAAAATAAGGATTATTATGCCCATGGCACTATAACCTAGAAGACAGTGAACTATGTTACACATGATAACAACTAAGCAACACCGAAATAAAACATTATGGTGTGAGAATGAGGTCTGTGCTCTTATTAAATGAGCTGAAGTAATGTATCCAGATATAGCTTTTTGCACTAAAACCCATTTATCAAAAATATGAACTTATCAGCACCCAGTCTTCTCATTAACAGATGTCTAATTAACAGACTGAACAATGTGGGATTAGAAACTATGTCAACACACAGCTATAGATGCTGTAGTACTGGGTACCAAGCCCAAGGTTTTATAAGGCTACAACAGACAACTCCTGCTTCACTCTTGCTATTCATTTTAGAATCACAAGGAACATGGCTTTGTACTTTCATACTGTCCTACTTTGATAGTAGTGTCAGCATTTTCACTTGCGCCTGTGGTCTCTGGCATTTCGTGAAGTTTACTATTTTAAGTTCTGCTAAACATTCCCAAAATTTCTCAGCATGTGAAGTGATGGAATCATAGAAACATGAATGCATGTCCGAGTTGTTGAAAAACGGCTGTTCTGAAAACCCAATGTCTGGTGTTGGTACTTATGAAGTACTTGTGAAGAAGAGTGGACTGACGTCTGTCTAATGTAGGGGTACTGGTCTCAGCTGGTCCACTAAGTTAAAGTTTGACACTGCACTACTCTCTAAGTAAAATAGGGCATGCTTAAAGTAAAGTTGGTCATTCCTTTCATCCTCTCCCATCTGGGGGACCTCCATATGTTACATCAGTGCTAAGGTATGCCTACGTAACATTTCTCGCTATACTAATACAAACTCAGAAGAAGAAATGTTAATAGGCTGTCCGTTACATGCATTAGCTTTTATACATCAGCTGTTTGGGTTTTTGCCATCTTGTTATAAAATCTTCCATCATCTCTCTCTACCATACCAGGACCACCACCGCAACCATAAGGCACATGACATGCAAACAGTGGAAACCACTATTTCCCTAACCTATATTTGTGCTTACTGCCATTGTATGACCATGGTTCTGAAGGACGTCCCTGGATACCAATGCACCAAAGTGTATGTCATACTGGTACTATTACAGACAAGCACTTTTCATAAAGCAAAACAGTTACTCCAAGTATGCATCATGTCATCATTTTTAAAACAATAAATAATATATTCTCATCCAAAGCAAATTCTTTAATCTTTAACTTAAATCTTTAAGCTGGTGAATCTCGGAATCTTCAGGCAATGTTACAACTGCCTCATGAACACAGACAACCCTCTCCTCCTCCCAACAAATTCCAACACATGTGAGAGATGCAACCATATAGCCATACTGGAGGCTAAGCTCTCTCAACTCAGTACTGGCAAAACCAGTCAGGAGGAGAAGGAAACCACACTCACTACAATTCCAATCTCACATAGACCTACCACGACAGCAAACCAAACACATAAACACACAAAAACATACTCGGAGGCTCTAAATAAAAATCTGCCTAAGCAGCAGAGACCTCCAAAGCAGACAACCAAGCAACCGCTACCCCAAAACAAAACTCGTGCAACACATAGCTCACAAAGCCAGTGTGCCGAACAGTCACAGCCCTTAAGGCTAAACAACAAACCTGATACACTTGTAATAGGTGACTCTATTGTCAGGCACACTGACATCCCGCTCACCAGGCTGAACAAGGAGAAGGTCACGGTGAGCTGCCTGTCGGGTGCTAGGATCCGCCACATAACACAAGCACTCAGGTCACTTCAAGGCAAGTACAAATATGACTCAGTCATTGTCCATGCTGGTGTGAATGACCTGAGACATACCTCCCTGGACTACATGAAAAGAGACATACAGGAGCTCTCTGAGCATGTAGCCCAGGCCGGTATGACCCTGACCTTGAGTAGCATCTTACCCTCACCAAGAATGATGCCACAATATGAAGATAAGATGATCAATTTCAACAATTGGCTTAAGTATTGGTGTCATTCAAAGGGGATCCAATGCCTGTCAGCCTGGGATGACATGCTCGACAAGCCACGATGCTTGCTAGGGACGGCTTGCACCTGTCACCCTGGGCTTTCGGATATTGGCAAAAGCTCTTGCTACCCCCATAGTGCCTTTTTTAGGCAAGGCTCAAAAGACAAACCCACCTCCATAGGTATCACAAGGGATACGAAACTAAGAGTAATGCTACTCAATGACAGAAGTCTAAACCTCAAGATGCATGCACTCGAAACTCTCCTTAACATGGAGAACATCGATATCTGTGCAGTAACAGAAACCTGGTTCAAGGCTCCCGAGAGCACCCCAGCACTACCAGGATATACCTCATACCATGCTTTTCAGCCCCAAAACTTGGACCGTACTACAAAAGGAGGGGGAGTATCAATATTCGACAAAGATACCCACACCTCCAGGTTGGTGGCACAGCACGAAGCATCAGAGACTATCCATGTGCAACTAACAGTGGGTAAAACTGCCTTCCAGTTTATAGCCTGCTACAGACCACCCTCCCAAACCCAGGAACCCCACTCGGCCTTCCTGAGAACACTGGAAAATATGAAGGTCTCTCCAAACACTATTATATTGGGCGACTTCAACTACCCAAACATAGACTGGGAGCATTACTCTAGCTCCAACACCCTAGCCCAAAGGTTCCTAGAATTTATAAACTCAAATGCTATGGAACAACTTGTTACCACTTCCACAAGAGGGGAAAACATACTGGACCTGATCATCACCAACATGGGGACTCTATGCTCCAGACCAGAAATGTATCCCTCACTGGTAAGATCAGACCATAAACTAATCTCACTGGATATTCACATCCCGACTCCACCCCCTGCCCTGAAAACCACAGCGAAAAACTTCTCTAAAGCAAATTTCACACTCCTCAAAACCGAAGTGGAATCCTTCAAAGCCCCCGGGCCTGTGAAAAATATGTCCCAGATCACAGAATCCTTTATAAACGCATTCTATGAACACCTTCAGGAATGCATGGATCATGCAATCCCAAATAAAACCAAGACTTAATTCTCCAAAGGCAGACGTCCTGTCTGGTGGACCCCAGCCATAAACAAACTATACAATAGAAAGAGGAAGCTACTACATGATAGAGCAAAATCCCAAAAAGGGAAGACATCTCTGATCAGTATTAGCAAAAAACTATGGGCACTCATAAAATCGTCTAAGGCCAGCTTCGAGAGAAAAATTGCACAGGACACTAAGGATAATCACAAGGCTTTCTTTAGTTATGTTAGGAACCTGGGTGGGAATTCCCAGATATGCTCAGAATTAGTCCAAAATGACAAAAATACACCGAACCCACAGACATTGCCAACATCCTAGCTGATAGGTTCAGCGCAAACTTCTCCCCCCCCCCACCAAAAGGGCAAATATTTATCCCAGCAGAGTGCTGCCCCTGACATCTCAGATGCTCAGGTAAGAGCTGCCCTCTCCAAAGCAAAAACACAGCATCAATGGGACCAGACGGTGTCCCACATGAACTCCAAGAAGAGCTAAACCCAAACATAAAACTACTGTTCAATCTCAGCCTTACTACAGGAAATGTACCCAAAGAGTGGCGTACAGCAACAGTGGTCCCTCTCCACAAAGGTGGTGCCTCAACAAATCCTGGAAACTATCGCCCCATAAGCCTGACTAGCTTGGTCTGCAAAGCTATGGAAGGGATCATCATGGACCTCATAAATAAAGATATTGGGGACCTACAGACATTGGATCCTACCCAGTTTGGCTTTGTTAGGGGCAGATCCTGCCTCTTAAACCTGGTTGATTTCTTTGAAACAGTCACCAAGGCCATTGACGAGGGGAAGGTGGTCCACACAGCCTACCTGGACCTCGCAAAAGCCTTCGATACAATACCCCACTCGGGCATTATAGATAAGCTCACCAGCTTAAATAGATGGGTTGCAAACTGGCTCAAGGACAGAACCCACATGGTTAGAATTGCTGGAGCCATGTCAGACTCCAAACCAGTTACAAGTGGCGTCCCCCAAGGCTCAGTCCTGGGACCTCTCTTGTTCAGTATATATTTCTCGGAGGTACAGGCCAACATGGAAGGACTGTGGCTGACTAAGTTCGCAGATGACTGCAAACTGGGCGCCATAATCAACTCTCCAGCCGACACAAGCATCCTCCAAAAGGGCCTCATAGAAACAGACAACTGGTGCCAGAGCCATGGCCTCAAGCTAAACGCCAAAAAGAGTATAGTCATCCCCTTTGGCAAAAACAAAGTGCCCACAAATTACCACATAGGTGGTAATCCATTAAGTACAGAAGAAGTCATTAGGGACCTGGGGACCCAAGTTGATAGCAATCTCTCATTTGACAACCACGTGGCCAAAGTGGTTAGAAAAACATTTTATATAGCCCACCTAATCATGAAGGGATTCACATCTAGATCAGGGGAGGTCATCGTGCCTCTTTACTCATCCCTCGTCAGGCCCATAATTGAGTACAATGCCCCTTTTGGGATGTACCTTACCAGACACCTGCAGCAACTGGAAAGACCCCAAAAGTACCTCACCAAGAGGATCATAGGGCTCAAACAGATGCCATATGCTGCCCGGTTAAAGAAACTCCAGCTCTAGTCAGTGGCATACCGTCTGCTCAGAGGCGATCTGTGCCTGATGTATAAAGCTATGTCCAACCCGGAATTAATGGACATGCTGCACCTCAGAAAATCCAAATTCCATCAAGCTATGCACTCGAGAGACTTGAACCTCAGCACTGAAATAAATAGGACATGCTGGAGGGACAGATTCATAACCCAGAGGCTCCCTTCACTCTGGAATAAAATCCCAGTCCAGGTTAGGCAGAGTCCCTCATTGACTCTCTTCAAGAGGAATCTTGATGAGTGGATGGAAGATCATAGGTTTTCCCGGGTATCACTTCTGTGTCACTGTTAGACAGAGGCACAGTATACTAACCTCGAAAAAGGGCATAGCAAAATTAATTTAAAATGGGTGGCAAAAGCCAAACACACTCTGGTTAGGCTTATAAGTGCCCTAGGGCAGATACCCTAGTATGAACCTATGAACCTATGAACTTATGAACTCTGTGCATTCATTTTTAGCAAACACATTATGACAACATGCCCCTCCTTGGGTAATATGTGACCTTGAAGAGCTCACCGGTATGCTCAACTTAAGTGAAGGGGCTGGACTTGAACAGTGGTATCACATTTAATGGTACCAAATTTTAGACTAATAAAGAAAAACACTTGCCTTGGATATTCCTGTTAATTCAAACATTTGCTTTACTAGTCTTTAAAAAGATAGTTTTATATTTATATTGCTAAAGTTTAGCTTACTCATTTAATACGATATGTAGTCTGTTCTCTTTATGGATACTCAATATTATATCTCTGAATGTGAAATACAGCAGTTCAAAACATTCATTAAAATGCCAGGATACTGAACTCTGAATATCTAAAAGGGAACAGAAGTTGAATTGTGAAACACACCTTTTGTGCATGCGTGTGTGTTTGTGTGTGTGTGTGTGTGTATGTGTGTGTATGTGTCTGTGTGGTGGTAGTGGTAGGGACAAATCATGGTGGAATGTGGTTAGCCACATTGCATATTTCACTTCAGCATTCACACAGCAGTAGATCTGTTAGCACACATTCAACTATTTAAAAACTTTTTAAAACTGTTATGAGCTTTATTGAAGTATCATAAAGCAAAGGGTGATTACAATTACAGTTATCCTAGGAACGCTGCAAAACTTTGTCTTGCACTAACAGTGTTTGACAATTTGCTGACAATAGCGCTAAATGCCAGAAGACTAAAACTGTGCAAATATAAAAGCTGGTAAAGAACACAGTGACCTCCAGTTAGGAATAATATACATATTCGTGTTTTCCAGCAGTGCTTCAGCATTTGGTCTTTCTCTAAGTCTAGTGTAAGGTATTACTTTTAAGGAAGCACCAGAGAGCTGTCCTGGCACAGCTCAACAAAGCGGAAAGCATTGATTTGTTAAAAGTGAAAAAGTTTTGTTGTGTCTATACAGTATACAAGAGGTATCTTCAGTCTGCAGTTCATTTACTGCTGTCTGAAAGGTCTCTGTAGGAATTAGACCTTTGTGCTTTAACAGTGGCTTACATACTGTGTTGAATTACTAAGGTACCACTTCAGGCATGCGAGTTGCAAAAAATGGCAAAGTTTGTAATGTCCCTACAATACAAAGCTATACAAAATGAATGGAATGAAAAGTGCTTGGGATTAAACTATGCAAAGAAGTCTAATGTGTAGGAAGTACTAGAATCTTCTGAAAGGTGAACACTTCAAAGATGGAGGGGGCCCTGCCTGACATTACTTTCCGTTGTTTCTGTTTCTGTCAAATATATATGCTAAGTAATAAAAGGAATATCTCATATTAGCCATGAATGATCATATTCATAAATTCTAGGCTTCATATATCATACCTGAGGCTATTTGTAGACATCTTCTTACCAGAAGCACTGTAAATTAATATGCAGGTATTCATATGATAACACTATGACAGGAGATAACACAGCTCTAAAAGCCTTCATAATGTTATACATTGCCAATTTGGTTACTGCACTACAGGTACCTTGCTGAGCTGCACTTGATTTTGCACCTCATAAATAAGAGCTGTGACTTTATATAAAATCCTTACTGAAAGATGCTATCTATGCACATGGTGCTAATTAATATTTCAATGGACAAAAACCTCAGTAATTTGTTCTAATCTAGTATGATGCTTCTTAACATGAGACTGTAAATTAATAACAAAGGAAAAAATATATTTTGAGTAACATACCTCTGAATCATAATTTGCTCACAACCCCCCACATACACATGTACGCACACCACACACACAAATGCAGTCCCTCAGGGGTATCATTCTATTGAATAAAAATTAAAATATCAGGACACTGCAATTAGTATTTGCATCTCATGCTTCATTTTGTTGTAAGTAATTTATGACCACTGGCAAAAGCAATCAGAGTTGATGCGTCTGTCCTGGATGTTTGTACGAAAACTGTGGAATGCATGCTGCTTGCTTATTCTAGAGCCTAAGGGCTTCTTGCAGACCCCTACAATGAAGAAAAGTACTTGAAAGTCATCAGCCTCATGTTGCCAACATCACTGTATGTACTGCTTATTTAATGAAATGATTCTAAAGAGTAAAAACTATAAAAAGTCATTTGTCACTGCCAGACGTTTCCCTATACTGATCTAGTAATGGTAATGTGATATTATACAGCTATCTGTTTCAAGATTTTCAGCTGAGCTGGATGTGGCTTGATTCTGGTTACTGGCCTGGTGAAAGAATGGTCAAATGTGGTGGACATACAGCCTGAGTAAATGGCAGACTCCTCAATGCTTTGGTTGGGGGGGGGGGCGCCAAAAGAAGCTCTGTTCACTGTCCTGCAGTGGAGAGCATGGGTATTGTTAAGCTAACCTTCAGAATCATTCTTATGAACAAGCATACAGGGTCAAACACAAGATGGTGCAGCTTGTTTGCACCATTTACATCCTCAGCACTGCATGTGCAAACTCCTTGAATCAGTCTTTTGGTGAGTCTGGGCTAAAAGATTAGTAGCTGCAGCAAAAGATGAGAGTGAACAAAAATATACTGAGAAAAAATGAAAAGGTTTACTGTTACACCAACTACTAAACAATTAACCAATAACCAGGAAGAGTGTGAGAACTCATCACTACGGTTCTCAACTATGGCACAAACAGTCAGCTGTTCTAAAGAAACACGTACCACTCTAGAAACATAAAGAACTCCAGATAGTGGAACCATGAGTCATTGCTAATTCAAGAAGAAAAAACAGTCAGAGAAGCAAAGGTGTAAATGGAAGAAAGCACGACCTGGTCAATCAAGGAGGGGTACAAATGATTTTACAATATTTAGATTTCATAGATATTCCAAGGCCACTAAGTTTTATGACCATTCAGTCCTTGCCAGTACCCTCCATCATGCTGTAGCCTTCTTTCTCCAGGATGGTCATACCAGTCAGTCCTGGAGTAAATTTATTGATACTCATCCAGGAAACATTATGTTTAAAGGGTAATAGTGAGACCACTGCTTAACATGAAAGGGACATTTACTTCTGAAATTTGGGAGTTGCTTAATTATAAATCTGTCCCCCCACTGTGTTTTATTAATCTTTTGGCAAAGATTAAGGTCTCTGATTCCAGTACCGGTGGAGATATTAGACTTGCAAACTATAGAAGATCCAGGATAACTGGGTCTCTAATGGTGCGGTATGTGAGACAGAGGTCTCCCCTCCAAAGTCTAAAAGACACTGTACAAAGGGCTAGAGCTTCAAGTCTCTCTCGCTTGCTCGGTAGCTCAAGTACTTTAGCCATATAATCTTTTTCGTTAGAAACCTTTGGGGTCTTTCTAACTGCTTGATATGTTTAGTGAGATACATCTGAAAGGGGGGAGTTGTATTTGATAATTGGTCTGAGAAATATTGACTGATTACCTCTTTAGACACTGATACTATTCCTTTGGCAACTAGCTGTGCTAAATGAAAGGATTTCCTAGCAACTGAAGGTACATGATGGTCAAAAGAGAGGGAGCTAACAGCTCCAGTTCCTAAGCCCCTGACTACACACACACACACACACACACACACACACACACACACACACACACACACACACAAATTATATATATATATATATATATATATATATATATATATATATATATATATATGGGAACACTACATAATCTTGAAAGTTTGAAATACCGAATTTCAAACTTTCGAGACCATATAGCCGAAACCCCAAACTAGTGAAAGACCAGAAGTGTGAATTTCAAAATCCTGCCTATCGGGAGTTTGAAATTCATGCTTCTGGTTTTGCGGTATGGTGGAAGGGCAGGTAAGTATTTTTGTTTAACTGTGTTGGTTAGAGGTTTAGTGTGTAAGTATGTGTTGTGAGTATGATGTGTGTGTGCGAGGAGGATGTAGGAGTGTGGTGGTGCATTCATGTGTTTGTCTGGGTAGTGTGACCTTGTAGTTAGAATATTTAAGTAGGGGGTGTGTGGGGGTGCAGCCCCCCACATGGGGGGTGCAGGGAGGTTTGCCCCTCTGCTTGTCTGTAGGTTAGGTTTGTGTGTTTGTGTTTTGGGGGAAGGTGTGTGTATGTGTCTGTGTGTGGTGTATGTTGTGTGTAGTTTTCGGTAGTTTGAATTTTGCAGTTTTGGTTTTTCAGTATTGTAGTGTTTCGGGTGTTTGGTCTTGGGATTTTGGGCATTGGTAGAGTGAGGTTCAGTATTTAGTAGTGGTTCTATATATATATATATATATATATATATATATATATATATATACATATATATATATATATATAGTTTCATTTTATAATCTCAAAATACCGAAAG
The DNA here is from genome assembly GCF_019279795.1 of Protopterus annectens. Lineage (NCBI taxonomy): Eukaryota > Metazoa > Chordata > Ceratodontiformes > Protopteridae > Protopterus > Protopterus annectens. The sequence continues at coordinate 154,870,590 of NC_056737.1, read as the reverse complement.
GTCGAATTTCAGTATATCGAGACCATAAAGTCGAATCCACAAAACACCGACAGCCCAAAACTACGAAACTTCAAATCGCGAACACACACCATACACCACACCACACATACACCACAATACCCACACTAAATAAAAAAGCACACACACAAACATAACACCACACATCTACAAATCTACACTGCATATAAGCAGGGGGGCAAGCCCCCCTGCACCCCACATGTGGGGGGCTGCACTACCCACAACCCCCTCTACTTATATATACTAACTCCAAACAGAAAAACACAGTAAACTCACACCCAGACATTCTACAGTCACACACTCAGATACACACACACACACACACACACACACACACACACACACACACACACACACACACACACACACACACGCATCAAACATATACAAACACCACCACATCCAACACTTAAACACTCATACTTTTACCTGCCTACCCTAACCCACATGTACAACTTACAAACACACTCACAAACACTCAAACACCTACCCAAAACCCTTACAAAACACTCACTTACCTTAAATTCCACCTAAATCCACACACTACACAAGACACCATCCAGACAATACACTAAACGTCACGTAATGTAAAGCCATAACCGCAAATTCAACATATGATCTTGATATACTGAAATTCGACCTTTCAGTATTTCGAGATTATAAAGTGAATCCATATATATATTTTAATTTTCAGCAGAGGCCCAGGGAGGAAAGCTTTCCAGAAATACAAGCAATATACAATAATTAGATAGTGCAACAGTATACATACAGTAAGATGCAGAATACATATCTTTTAATTAGTCTATACAAAGTAGTATTCAATACAGTTTTCTAGTGAATATAGGTTCAAAAAGAAAAACACGAGCATTTCTACACATGATTTACCTTCAGTTGGTTGGCTAACATATGTCGACATCCTGAAGGTAAACCACTGTGCTGAAAACCAAAACTTCAACTACCTACAACACATGTGCCAAGGAAGAATCTTGGTGTGTGCAACTTTAAAACATTGTTTTTGCAGGGGGGAAGCCCCCCCGCACCCCCTACTAATTATATATACTAACTTGAGATCGCTCATTCCCCTGCGAAAGGGAATATTCCTTTTCCTAGGGATTGTTGATCTTGCATACTTGTTGACTAGTTGTTTAATTGAGCAAATGCGATCAATTAAACAGATGTGGATCAAATCCCCTGCTGACTAATCCAACAGAACCTAAACATATTTATAAACATTTCCAATTACTAGAAGTTGTGGTAGATGCAATTAGTGCAATTACATCAACACTAATTATAATGGGTATCTCAGAGAAAATATTCAAAGGTATACAAAAAATGGGAAATTCAATTGTTTCTCAGACAAAATCATCTATTTTACTGTATGTGACACCTGTGAGGCATTTTATATTGGGAAAACCAATAATGCACTTAATAAAAGACTATATCAACGTTTATAGTATTTCTAAAGGGGATAATAAAAGTACATTAGTAAGACATTCAATGATTTCTAATAATTTTAATAAATTCACATTTTTTATAGTGGAACAGTTATTTACCCACGTATATCCAGGGGACTGGAAGAACAGATTATATCACTTGTAAATGCTTTGGCAGTTAAGGATGGATGCCACAACTCCCCCTGGATTAAATGAGAGTATTTCTATTGTTAGTGAACTGAGGAATAGATCGAGGAAAATTTAGCAACAACACCATATTATTTTATTGTATCTATTCATGTTTTAATGTTTTAGAATACATGTGGTTTATGCAGATAAAAAGCAGGGTAATGTAATTATTTATTTAGGTACAATGTATAGAAAACTGTCAATCTAAATATTTATTAAAGTATTAGTGTAGTATGTTTTTAATTTTCAGACCGGTACACAAAACAGTGATTTTAGAGGGTGTGTCCTTAATGTTATGATGTAATACATTACTATTTAACTGGTTTCAAAAGAAAAAAACAAAGGTTCTGATGATGTCTTTTTTATATTAAGACGAAAGCACTAAACCTGAATTTTTATATTTGAAATAAAGGTGAAATTTGTTTCCTGCACTACCGCTGCTTCCAGTTCATTTTTTATTATATTTATAAACATATGTGGATATATATATATATATATATATATATATATGTGTGTGTGTATATTTATGTATTGAAAATGTACAGTGAACATAAATGCTCGGGGTTCAGACTAAGTGGAATTACTATTATCTTCCACTTATCCTAGATCAGCTACATTAACCATACAGCCAGATAAATCTACATGATTTGTTGGATAAAAAATTTAAGCAGTATCTCAAATAGGTTTGTGGATTAGTACAAGGTTAACTGCCCTTGTGGGCCATTTTAAGTGTAGCCAATGCCCTCAACAATGAGACTTAATCACTGTACCCTGAGGCAAACACCTTATCTATTATGCTAATTAGTAAGGGTATCTCATCCAGGGACAAGGTCATAACATTCATGTATTCTTCCCTTCTAAGGCCAATTATTGAGTACAATGCTTCCTTCGGCATGTACCTCGCAAAGCACATGCAGCAGCTGGAGAGACCACTGAGGTTCCTCACCAAGAGAATCCAAGGCCTCAAGCATCTACCCTACACAGATAGGCTAAAAGCTCTGTCCCTCTACTCAGTTTCAAACAGACACCTTAGTGGTGACCTCTGTCTGGCATACAAAGCAATCTCAGACCACAGCTGGATTGGACTGCTGCATATCCACAAGTCAAGCTCCACTTGAGTAACCCGCATGTGCGACTTCAACCTGGTCTGTGACATCAATAGGACTTGCTGGCAGGACAGATTTGTGTCCCAGAGACTCCCCCATCTGTGGAATAGACTCCCTCTCCATGTCAAGCAGAGTACCTCATTATCCCTTTTTAAGGGCAACCTGTATAACTGGATGGGAAACAGAAAGTACACCCCTGGGATTCTACCTGTGTCCCTGCTGGACAGGGGCTTTAGGTGCTGACTCGTCTAAACCTGGGCTAAACTCTTGCCTTAAGTGCCTCAGGGTCAATAGCCTAGTAACTTCCTATGATCCTATGAATTCTACCCCTTAAATAGTGACACAACCAGAGCTTTTGTTCATAGGTAAATACTAGGCTATCAGTCTGCAACCTATAACAAACTTTTCCAGTAACTAGAGGTCAGAATCAAACCTTGTAACTTGCATTTATGAGGTAAAGACCTTAACCATTATGCCCAACCCTAACTATCTCCCTGATTTTGGAGTTAAGACGATGAGATCTATGCTTTCAAGGCCCTGTTCTGCATCATGGCTTACAATAAATATATATGCAGATATTTTGTTATCTGCCCTTCTTTAAACGTACAACCTTTTCTCTCAGTTTCCTCTTTTCTGATGCTAGTATGTAGTGGCTTATGTATACAGTCACAGTATGTGTTGCCTGTAATCCTCAATGTGCGAGCCAAAGGTGCATGCTTCTGCCATGACACATTTACATTCTTGTAAAATGGCGTCAGTGAATGATAGTATGTACTCTGTGGTAATATGTGAAGATTTAGGATGGGGAAATTCCCTTAGATAAGTTGTCACCTGCAACTCATTGTTATGGCTGATTATTTATTTATTTACTATCACAGAGCTACACTGTACTCAACAAGAGTTCTTTTCTTTCCAGTTGAGCTTTGAGCAAAGATACAAAAAGACATAGATACTGTGTAATTAGGGATTAACTATTGCTAATTAAACCACTAACAACAGTGATAAGCAAGACAGTATTGCATGTAGCAAGACTGAGTGAGTATAGGCCAATAAGAGCATTAAACTACACCCGTCTCTCCAGCACAGAGGAATAAATCAATGAATGATGACCTGGGTATGATAACTAGTCCAGATGTTGAAGCTGCTGGCTGGAATAGAAATGACAAGGCAATGACAGTCTCTCTCAGACAGAAGGACTGGGAGCACATATTCTGGGATGCACTCTTACACACAATCTCCAGTGGAGACCACGGGTGGGCTTGCAGGTTGGGCTATTGAGGGTAGCATCAGTCAGAAACAGGTGATAAGCCATCATGTGACCTCACAATACTCACAAACCTTGGAACATGGCAGGTATGAATGGCAAGTGACGGGGTATACATAAAAGAAAAAAAAACTTGGATGGCTAAATGGCTACCTGGATAAAGTCAATATCATAGCTGTGGTCTTCCCCTGTAAAGGGAAATAAATGGGTGTTAGTGGATGTTAGCAGTCATGATAATGTTTTAATGGTCAGTAGGCTTGGCAGAAAATTAAGAGTAAAAAAACTCTATCTATATGTATATTTATTTATCTATAAACTGTCTACCCTACCATGTGTTAATGTCTTTCCATGTGATTTCTGCAGAAAGTTCCTGAAAACAAGTAGTTTCTAACTAGTACACCAGCCTTATTACCAACTGCTGACTGATTTAAAATCATGAAATACTAAAGCTCTCTGTCTTCACATAGTTGGGGTTGGGATTTCTGTCTGCGGTACAGAACCCTTTTTTCATTTTGGACAACTGGGAAGACAGCATTATGTCTGTAGGTAGACCTGGAAACTGTTAGTGATGATGGGATGGGATAAGTGCTTGGAATTAATTTTCTGCACAATCATGCAAATACTAAATAGAAATTTATATGCTTCAAGATAACTTTTAGCATCACCAGTGCATTTTTGTGTTAACCACTGGAGCCAAAAACTGCACAAGTTTTACCTGTTACCCACCTCAAAACAGAAAAGTAAATATATGTAAATGACAGATCAGATATGTTTATTGCTTGTACTCTACTGTGTTAAAAGATTTGGGTTTTCTGTTTTCTTCAGGACTGGCAAAACCCTAAAACACATAATGCTGACATTACAATGCAGCAATGACTTGATTTGCAAACAAGCCAGTAAATTAATCTTGAGAGTGCCTTTCAAAGTACACACCAGGGCCTCTCTTTCGCAGTGTTTTGTTCCACAAGAAGTAGCGCCTACATTTCCTACTGTGCTATCTGTATGAAAAGGTGTTAAGGAAATGAGCCACTGCGTCCCTCAGGTGATACGGTTGTTTTATTGAGCTTATCCTACGTCTTTGTTATGTAAAACTATACCAGGTAGCATTCAGATTAAACAAAGAGAGATAAACAGACCAAATATGCTGCAAGGCATCATGCTTTATGCATGAACTTCTTACATTCACATTATGGATTCCATTAACACACTCGTTTTTTCCGAATACAGAAGAAGAAAAAAACCTACAGTGCTGGACTGGTACAGCAGCATCATCATGGTTCAAATTCGAGTTAAAAAGAAAAAGCTGCCGACATATAACAGCCGACTACTAAAGCTTTTAATTATTGTCTAATATAAAACTTTATTTTCTCACTTCTAATCCATTGTACGCACAATGCTTCCATTAATGAAAAAGATTCACTCAAGGGACATGTTTAGTACTCTACAAGGACAGGGAAAGAAACAGCTTTTTCCCCTGCTTGTCAAAACATTATTCTCTCCATGTTTTCACACAACAGCTGCTAAATAGGTAATCAAGTAAATGTTAAAATTATTATCGGCAACATCTATTTTCAAAGCTGTGTTTGTCATTTCCAGCCATTCCTGCATCATTTTGAATGCATCTGCCCACTTTACAGTCTGCATTGTTCCCAAGTGCTATATTGTGTAGACTTGATCTCTGTCGATTTGTCTGTTTAAGATTCAATGTGATCAAGTATCAATACACAAAGTTCATAATTTTACATGATTGTTTGCTCGGAAACCTAACTTTGGATGATAAGAACATATAATGTACACAATTGTTTCAATGTATTTATTTTTTAAAATTATCGTGCCTTATCCTTTCAGTGACATCATAGCAACAATACATTGGAATCACTACTTTATATATGAATGAAAATATTTTACTTCACCTTTACAATTAGCTTATTATCCTGTGCAATGAGTTTTTACAGTTAGCTGAGTTTTGAATACACTGACAATATGTAAGCCAATACAGAAAGAAAAATTCTAGTTCACTATAATTGAATTCATCAAAAATAACACAGTGAGTTCAAGTAACATGCTTGCCTGCTTACTTTATGGCAATGACAAATTTTCCAGAAGGGATGTCCATTGTGGGTCATTCTTATTAAAATCAAAATCATGATGTACTTCAGAAGAACTGATTTGTCTGAAATGGTGATAACTGACATGGATGTTAAAGGTCTCATGGAACCTATTGAGAAGAGGCGTGGAAGTTACTCACTGTCCCAACCAAATTTTCCCTCACCAGTATAAATACCACTCCAAGCTTCCCCTGAAAATATGCCTTAGTTCTCATGGGACAAACCTAATCAACAACATGTATTTATTTACTGCTACTATGCAATGACTTGTAGTTTTTTGTTGGAGTGGACAAAACATGTAAAGGCTTTCTTATTTGTAGCTTAGTTTATTCATTGCATTCCACAAATTGAAAAAGTAATTTCTCCCCTTAGTACAAGTACACAAAAAAAGAATCAAAACCATGACAACCGATATTAAAATGAAACTATTACAACAAACTATGAGATCTGATGGTAAAGCCTAACTATTACAGCCATTATGACACTTTTCAAATAGTACTTCACAGAATATGGAAATAAAATAAACATTTTAGTTATTTGGTTATCATCTTTTCTGTTAACTAGGGTGACTACTTGTGGCAGAAGGTTACCTGAGTATAATATGATTTTCATAACAATTTCACAGCATAAAGGACTAACTTACGAAATTCAAAACACCAAAATACAAAGATCCAATGCTCAAAACTTAAAATTGCCATAAATGCTGAAACAATTTTAGAGCATACTGACCCCAGTTAACACTTTTTGCTTGAGTTATTAGAGTCATCTACATGAAAAGAAATACATGTCCACATTCAAGTTCTCAAACAACATTACTACTACACAACACTGGTAAAATATCAGCTACATATCATATCCTAGTGAACTGAACTTCGCTCTGGATTTTGCAGCATTGTTTCAAGTTTTAGTAAAATGACACGAGTTAAATATGCATGTGACAGAGTATACATGCATCAGATATGAATTAGAACTACATATTTCTATTCAGCTGTTTGAACAGAGGTTTATGAATTCTAACATGGTATATATTTTGGTTTAAAGGAAAGAATACATAAAGCATTCAGTTTGGTTGCTGGAATTGTAAATGAGCCTAGTGCAATGTGAGAGCTGGGCTCTTGCAGAGGAGCAAGTCCTCCATCTCCTCTCATGTGAGGAGATGTAACCACACCATAACTACTTAGTCTAACTCTGAGGTCTTACAAATTTGAAAAAATAACTACTATGTTTCACAGGTTCAAAGGTTTTTACTATGCTTATGGCTAAGAAGAGCATAAAGCAAAATTGTCCCACATATCCCAGGTGAAAATTTGTGATCGCCACTCAGACTGGTTTTGAGAGTCACTAAAGATGTGTTCCAATTGATATATAAGAGCAGCCTGTTCCAGAACTGGGAGATACATCAAGTTAGGTAGCTACCGTGCCATCTAATGTCATTCAAATAGTTGTATATAGATTTAGATCTCTAGAGTGGGTGTTACCTTTATCACTGGTTCTATTTAAATGAAGGAGTTCAAAGACATCTGGGTCAATCATAGCACAAAAGGCCAAGCAGACTGCATGACACTGTGTACAAGGACAAAGTTTTCAGCCTATCAGAGAAGCTAAAAGAACTAAGACATTTTGGCCAGGAAATACTGAGGTTTCCCGAGTTGGTTTATGTGCTTAATAAGCTACAGGATGAAGACGACATTCCATGCAATGATGGCCCTACTAAGGGGGGATAAATTGGGAATATAACATCTTTGGACTTGAAGATGTACTACAAAGAATAAGTTGTGCAGTTTCTATCCATGTCAGAGACACGGTGGCCAAAGGAGAGGTTTTTATAAACATTTGTACCCAAGTACCTAACAACAATATCATAGGGCAGGGGAAAGTTATTCATATGGTATGCAGTAGTGATGGTAGATTTACCAAAGGAATTTATGGTACATTTCTTGTCATTTAGTACAAGTGCATATGTAACACAAAAGTAGTCTATTTGGTCCTGTTCTTGAGATTTGTTATCTATTCACAGTTTGCAATCATTCGTAAACCTGGTTGCCCACAGTCCCTTTCATGTCAGAAAAGTTAAAAAGTAAAAAAAAAAAAAAACAAACAAAAAACCCCACATTTTTATAATGATGAAGTGGACATTTTTAGAGAGTGCCAAGAGCTTTTTCATTTTTTTATACAGTTTATTGATGTTGGAGTTCCACAATACTGGTTTAGTTATAAACATGCTATTTTTATCTCTCTGGCAGCAGAAATTAGAGTGAAAATACATAAACAGAGTGAGTATATGGTGTAGCCCATAGCTGATGACAGGAGAGTGACTTGCCCCACCCCCTTTTTGAAAAATGATTAATGCTGTTCTTATTTTAACTGTAGTGTTTGTTGATAGATCCTGAACAAAGGAGAAGCCTTCTTCTAGTATTTCTCTCTGTCAAGTGTCAGTAGTGCAGCAGGTAGCACACCTGTCTTTGGTGGGGAAGACTGTGGGTTCTATTCCCACAGCATGCAGATGGATTGCTGACACTGCAGTGCTCACTCCTAAGTGCGTGTCATCCTTTGGATGAGATGTTAAACCAAGACCCAGCAGCCTGAGTAGGCAGCAGCTGAGACGGATGTAAAAGATCCCCTGGCACCTATAAAAAGAGTATGGTTCATCCCTATTAGACCCACTTCATTTTCTATAACCACAATCTGATTTAACCTAATACTGTTGCTAAAATTGATTTACCATTAAATATAATTTCATTTATTCTTTCATTTCATATAAAATGTTCTATAATATTTTCCATTTTAGTTTCAGTTCTCTTTTGTATTATTTTCATAAAAATCTTATAATCATTATTATTCAGTACTACCAGTCTTCAGTTTTTTAATCGTCTTCTATCTTAATTCTTCCATATGAATTTAACTATTCTACCACACAGTTCTTTATACATATAACCTTCATTTAACCATTCATTAAAAAAAAAAAAAAAATATATATATATATATATATATATATATATTTTTTTTTTTTTTTTTTTTTTTTTTTTCAAATCCCTTAAATTTTTATAGATTTCATACTCTATTCCATATGGTCCTGCAGTCAAATCTAGATTTGTCTTAATACTTTATCTTGCTCATATAAAGAAATCTCCCTTTCCAACTCTTTATTCTCTTTTTCTGTTAACTTTTTTACTTTCCTTGTTTTTTCACCACCTTCTCTATTCTTTAAACATTTCTTATACATATTGTACTACACTATTCATAATCTTTTACTGAGATCTTTCCATTTCTCCTTTTATATTTTTTATTTTCTCATTACACTGCCATCTTCCTTTACTAATCTGCTTAAGTAAGTGGATACTTCTTCTCTTTATCCTTGTACAATATCTTTGTTTATATAACAATTCTTGTATTTTGGATTTATTTTATACAGTTCTTTTTCTTTGTCAAAGTACTTTCTTCTTTACATTCTAAATCTTCCAATATATCATCATATGTTCTTTTATATCTTTCTTTCTATACTTTTCCCACATCATATTGTCAATGTAAAAAACAGTTTTTCATATTTTTCCTTAAATATCATCCACCATTCAGACCAATTTAGATAAAATGTTCTCAGAGAAATATGATCTTTATCCTTAACTGTATTACTAATTTCCTTCCTTATTCACTCCATGCTTTCTCATTTATTCATTTATTCTTTTGCCTATTTTTATGCATTCACTGTTTTTCTTTATCTCTAGCCATATTGTGAGATGATCAGAAAATCCTGTTTTAACTACCTTCCCTTCTCCTATAACAATTCTATGCACTCCCCTTTTGTAAGTCCATGAATTTTTGTCCCAGAGTTTTAACTTACATCTAATAATTTCTAACATATTTCTTATATAATTTCCTTTCTTTTTACTCTTGCCTTTTAAATCACAATTAAAGTCTCCTGTTATTATAATCTTCATATGTATTACTACATAGTCGAAAATCTGATGAAATAAGTTTTTCCATTCTTTACAGTTAGTGTAAACATATAATGTTATAATTCTACTTGGTCTTTCCATTTTAAATATTCAATGGCAAATCTACCCATTTTTACTAGAAGTTACATCTAATATCTTTAATGTATTTTTATAGAAGACAGCTATTCCAGAACTTCTTTCAATTACCAAATTCCAGATGATCTTTCCACCCCATAGTATCTCTGTTTGTAATCTTTCTTCATTTGTTAAAAATCTTGTGTCTTCTAATATAATTACATCAGCATCCTTAGATTCATAGTTTCATAAGTTCATAGCTAATTACTCACCTAGCTGCCTTAATGGGCCATTCAAGGCCTAGACAATTTCTCTCCCAAAGGTAAGAATGAAGTACTGTACCTTGTATCTATTATCCAAATGGATCTATATTAGTTCATCGAAACTCCAATTCCATGAATACCTATTCATTGACCCCTATTCGGCGAATGTCCTTTTATTGGACTTTCAGATCAGCGGACTTTTTCCCCAAGGCAATGATTTAATTGGCCAACATGTGTTAGTTTGCCCTTTTTCCCACTGTAGTGTGATCTTGGAGTTGGTATATATAAGTAGGGTGATGTGGTGGGTACAGCCCCCCACTTTGGTGGGTTTGTTATACTGCAGTGTGTATCGCCCGATATCTTGGCCTACTAAATTAATTACTTTGGAAAACATTTGCTGCTTTGTGCATTTGATAAAAGGGTAGTTCACTGAATAAGGGTGGATGAATTATTTGTGGAACTGGAGTTTTGATGAAATAATATAGACCCGATTCAACACCTTAACTATTATACCAACCCCAGACCATTAATTGTAGATGTTTTCTTTCATCCATTTCCTTTCTTTTTTCTTTTGTACTCATCCATTTACATTTTTCTTTTCTGTCTTTTATCCCCTTTACTAATAGACTTCTTTTTTTTTTTGCTTTTACTTTCTCCCAGTTTATGTCTTCTTAATCACTTATTTCAAAACCTTCTCCTATGTTCTGTTTATTATTTTTCTCATTTAATTTTTCTTCTATTTCTACTTCTAAAACCTGTTCTGTTTGCTCCTTTTCTTCTTTTTCTTTCTTTTCCTTACTCTTATTTTCATTTTTACAATCCATCCATAAATGTCAAATTTTGTTACGTTTTATAACATTTCAGTTCACATGTTTTTGCATTATGTTTCATTGTCCCACACATATCACATTTACTCCTCCACATTTATCATGGTATATGCATAACTTTTTCTCTTCCTATTTTTAACACAGTATTACAATTCCATCTGTCAGTCCATAAGCCCCTTAGGATCATAAGATCATGGGAGATTAATAGGCTATCAATCCAGAGGTTATTTTAGGCCTTGCCGTTTCATCCCAATGAAATACCATGAAAGTGCTAGTCAGCACTCAATACTGCATTTAGTGATAACTGCTCATTTCGAGGAGGGTTGTGAGTGCTATCCCTGGTAAGAATTTACAGTGCCCCATCCACTCATCCAGGCTTCTCTTAAACAGTGTCATAGAAATGCTCTGTTTCACATGAATTGGTAGCCTGTTCTGAAGACGTGGCAGTCACTGGGAGATAAATTTGTCCCGCCAGCATGTCTTACTTAAGTCACAGGCTATATTTAGGTCCCTGAAATGGGTAGCCCTAGTCCTGTTTGATTTACTGATATGCAGCAAGTTCATTAGGTTTGGGTCTTGGATTGCTCTGTAGACCATGCGTAAGTCTCCCCTACAAAGTCTATATGACATGTCGTATAGTGACAAGGACTTTAGTTGATCTGTGTAAGGCACATGCTGGAGCCCCTAGATCTTCTTTGTTAGAAACCTTTGAGGTCTCTCCAGTTGCTGCAGGTGCTTTTTACAGTAAATGGCAAACGGGGCATTATACTCAATTATAGGCCAGATTAGTGTCAAGTAGAGAGGAGTTATAACCATTTTGCTCTTGAGGCAATGCCTTTACTATTGAAGTGTGCTATGTAGAAAGCCTTCTTTACTACAGTAGACACATGGTGGTTGAAGTTAAGTTTGCAGTCAACTTATGATCCCAGTTCCCTTACCACTTCATGGGTACTTAGGGTATTGTTGTTAATCTGATAGTGTGAAGAAAATGATGATGCATTTCTTTGCATTCATTTTGAGACTGTGACTAAAATACCAGTTGTTGCACTACATGAGACTCTCAACATCATTTGGGGATTCAATGATTGCACCTAGTTTGTCGTCTGCAGACTTGGTCAGCCACAACCCCTTAGTTTTGACCTGAACTTCTGAGAAGTATTTACTAAACAGTAGGGGCCCAACACTGATCCTTGTGCCACACCCCACAGCTAACAGGTCTGCTGGTTGATGTGGAGTCATCCACTTTGAGAGTGTGTGTCCTGTTTGTGAGTCAGTTGACAACTCATCTTACAATGACAGGGTTTACATTCAGTTTGCTAAGTTTATCTGTAATGCCTGAATGTGGGAATGTGTCGAAATCCTTTGCCAAGTCGAGGTATGCTGTGTGCACAGATTTATCCTCATCAATGGCCCTTGTCACATTCTCAAAGAATCCACCAGATATAACAGGCAGGATCTGCCCTTGATGAAGCTGAATTGGGTAGGATCCAGGGTTTGGCGGTCGCCTATGTCTTTATTTATGATGTCCATAATGATACATTCCATGGCCTTACAGATGAGGCTGGTCAGGCTTATGGGTCTGTAATTCTCCAGGTCTGTGGCTAGGTCACCTTTGTGGAGGGGAATACCTGCTGCTGTTCTCCATTCCACAGGAACAAAGACTGTGGTTAAGCTATGACTGAAAAAGGTACTTAATGGTGATGCTAGTTCATGTTTTAGCCTGTTTAGAAAACAGCCTGGAATGTCGTCATAAGGCTTTGAGAACCTAATCTTCAGATATGTAGGGTGGGTGGATGTTTAGGGGAAGGTTTCTGATAAGTTAGGAGGGGATAAGGAAGTAAAATTTTTACCAAACTTATCCGCTAGCAGGTTTGCTATCTCTGTGGGGTCAGCATGTGTGATTTGTTGACTAGTTCTGCACATGCTTGGGTCCTACCTTTTAGGCAATCTTTGTAGCTGTAAAAGGCCCTTTGGTTATCCTTGGCTATATTTGTTAAGTTTCTCTCAAAGGAGTCCTTAGAGGATTTGACAAGCTGTCTTAGTTGCCTGTTGAGGCTGAGGAAGGTGCTTTTCCATTGTTGGGGCCTTGCCTTTATTTTTTTGGACAGAAGCTTTTTACATTTATTGTAAAGTTTGTTGATGCTGGATGTCCACCGTGGCAACTTGTTTTTACATAGGGCTCTAGCTTTGATTCTTTCTGGTATAGCCAAGTTTATATACTTATACAAGTGATTGTAGGGGGCTTTAGTGTAAGTTTGGCATAGTTAATACTTCCAGCTTGGGTTGAGGCTTGGAATGCATTTATACCTTTGCCTAGGAGGGTACAGTTTGCCTTGGTGAAATATTTTAGTCTGGCTTCACCCGTAGTGAGTTCTGGTGTTAGTGCCAGCTCAAAGGTGACTAATTTGTGGTCAGTTTTTAGTAATGAATGCCCGACAGTTGCAGCAGGGTATCTGTTTGACATGTTAGTGAGGACCAGATCTAGAATGTTTTTCCCTCTTGTTGGGGTATGAACAATTTGTTCCAGGGCATTTGAATTAACAAAGTCAAGGAACTTTTTGCTAGTGAGTATGGGCTAGAGTAGGTTTCCCAGTTGATAGTGGGATAATTGAAATCCTCCATAACTAGGGTGTTCAGTAAATTTGGATTGTCTCCAGTTTGGTCAAGTAGGTTTCATGGGTGTTGTGGACCCATGGAGGGGGATCTATAACCAGCTATGACTTGAATGGGGGTCTTACCCACCGCATCATGGATTTGGAGTAACTCCATGGAGGTGTCCAGTCTAACTAGATGGGAGTTGGATTTATCTCTAATATAGACAGATTTTTCACATATTCATTTTGTAGTCTAAAGATGTAGAAGGAATTGTAGCCTTGAAAGGCCAGGGTACTCTCTGAGGCCTTGAACCAGGTTTCTGTGACTGCACAGACATCTACATCGTCTAGTGATAGCAGTGCTTCCAGGGAGTGTGGTTTTTGGTTTAAGCTCCTAGCATTTAGCAGCATGACCCTTATTTTGTCTTTTTATCATAAACTTTTGCAATGTCCAGTACTTATTTACATAAAGTTTTTAAATGTCCTTTCAAAGTCTCTCTTTCTATCTTTGTTCAAAATTCTACATGAATTTTCTTTTTTGTTTCCCTGTTAAATGTTTTTATCATATAAAGATTTCATGGATTACAATCTTTCTTTTTTCATATCTCCAAGAAAAGGTTCTATTAAAAAACAGTCTCAAATATAAAGTCACAATATATCTCTTTGTTAATAAAAATAAATGCTCTTACCTCAAATGAGCTGCACTTCGTAGCTGCCCATTTCTTCATTCTCTTTACATTAAATCCTTACCATATACTTCTGGTTTTCATTTTCTGCATCTTTCTTTTCTGCTACTCCCTTTTTGCCTTCTTTTATGTTCTCTGCATATGTTTTCTTTTCCATATCACCGCTATTCTTCAGGATTGTCTCAGGATTGTCTCTGCATCCTCTTTTTGTCTTTTCCTCCATAATGTTCTCCCAGGAAATATCTCCATAATTTTCTGGTTCATTCTGCATCATCATTTCTTTAAGTAAATCATCCTACCACTCTCCCAACTTATTCTTCTTCTTCTTTCGGCTGCTCCCGTTAGGGGTCACCACAGCTGATCACCTGTTTTCATTACTTCCTGTCCTCTGCATCTTGCTCTGTCACACTAACCACCTGCATGTCCTCTCTCACCACATCAATAAACCTTATCTTAGGCCTTCCTCTTTTCCTGTTACCTGGCAGCTTCACCCTTAGCATCTTTTTCCCAATATACTCAGTATCCCTCCTCAGCACAAGTCCAAACCAACATAATCTTGCCTCTCTAGCTTTGTCTCCAAACCTTCCAACCTGGGATGACCCTCTAATATACTTATTCCTAATCCTGTCCACCCTCATCACACCCAGTGCATATCTTAACATCTTCAACTCTGCCACGTCAAGCTCTGACTCCTGCCTTTTTGTCAGTGCTACTGTCTCCAACACATATAACATAGCTGGTCTCACTACCCTCTTGTAGACCTTCCCTTTCACTCTTACTGGTACTCGTCTGTCACAAATCACTTCTGACACTCATCTCCACCCACTCCATCCTGCCTGTACGCTCTTCTTCACCTCTCTTCCACTCTCACCATTACTCTGAAGTGTTAATCCCATGTAATTAAACTCATCCACCTTCGCCACCTCTACTTCTTGCATCCTCACCATTCCTGTATCCTCCCTCTCATTCACACACATATATTCTGTCTTAGTCCTGCTGACCTTCATTCATCTTCTCTCTAGAGCATATCTCCTCCTCTCCAGGGTCTCCCCCACCTGTTCCCTACTCTCACTACAAATCACAATGTTATCTGCAAACATCATAGTCCACGGGGACTTCTGTCTGAGCTCGTCTGTCAACCTGTCCATCACCTTTGCAAATAAGAAAGGGCTCAGAGCTGATCCTTGATGTAATCCCACCTCCACCTTAAACGCATATGTCACTCCCACCGCAGACCTCACCGCTGTCACACTACCCTCGTACATATCCTGTACCACTCTTACATACTCCTCTGACACTCCCGACTTCCCCATACAATACCACAACTCCTCTCTAGGCACCCTGTCATATGCTTTCTCTAAATCCACAAAGACACAATGTACCTCCTTCTGACCTTCTCTGTACTTTTCCATCAACACTCTCAAAGCAAACATTGCATCTGTAGTGCTCTTTCCTGGCATGAAGCCATACTGCTGATCACTAATCATCACCTCCCTTCTTAACCTAGCTTCCACTATTCTACCACTCTCTCAACTGGCTGGTTGTAATTATGCATCCATCATTTGGTAACTCATCTCCATCAAACAGATGTCTTTGAATGAACTCCTCAGAATCCTGCATGCATTCTCTGGTCTTGATATTGGCTTTCTTCTCCATTTCTCTCACCACTAAACTATCTCCTTCTCTTTCCACCTACCTCCCTGTTTCTCAGGGCACCTTCGAGCCTGGAATGGAAACAGGAAGTGCTCATACACTTGGTCCCACTCACAACAATGATGTGTATGGGAAGTTCCCCGATGTCCTGGCCAAATTTCCCCTAGAAATAAAAATACCACCTTGGATAGCTCTTGGAAAGAGGTTGCTAGATAGTGGGAGTAACTTGGTCAACAAAGGATAAATAAATAAGTGTTCCATGCTCAGTTATTTTTATCACTATCACATGTATTACACCATTTCAAAATCCCTATTCTTCTTACTATATTCTTAATACTATTCACATTTACAGAAAGTACTCTAAAATTTTCATTTTCCCTTTTCCTTAGTGTTATGCATTTAATTTTCAATAAAATGAAATTATCATGGTATAGTCATTTTTTAAGCTGCTATGCAGAGCTATCTAATGGCGTTTATTTTATATTTTGTTGCTATTGCTGTTACCCTTTTGATATTCTCTCTTGTTCTCTTATGTTCTTTTAGTTACTGCCTTGACTAAGTACATTTTAACTTAAACATTTTATTGCACCATTAAACTTTGAAACCAAATTCAAAAATTTTATATGCTCACAATGCTAAACTTAGCACAATAAGAACACAATGTCAGTAGATACAATGGGATCTGTGAACTTTAATAAAATGTCATGTATGCCAGACTAAAAAAAATCAAAAATTTGAGTTTTAAGACTTCTAAAAGGCCACTGTTATGGAAGACTATCCTAGCCATGAGAGGAGAAGGTTACACAGCTGCATTGTCTGGAATGAAAAAGAAGGAACCTCCGAAATGTTCAATTCAGTGTTATACATGGATAAAACTGGACAGTGTAGGACCCAAAATGGGGAAGGGGCAGGTCATGTACATCTAAACACACTGGTGATCCAAGAATGAACCCATGACCAGTGAACATGAGACAAAACTAACATAATATTCTTGCAACAAAGAAGTTATGTGCTAGCAAGCAGGCTGTAGAATTCTTTACCAGCTAGGAGCAGTCAAGCTCTTAGGTAAGAAGACAGCAGGTAAAGGGAATTGCAATAGTTAACATGCAAGGAAGATGAAACTTGAGCAACATCAGATAGTTCCTCCTATGGCAGTAGATTTTGATTCAGATTTTATTCCTTAGATGAGCACAAGACCCTAAACACAGCTGGCACCAGGTGCCTGACTCTCAATATGTCATTAGAAATAACAGCAACATCTGACATTTTGCTGACAACGTCAAGCTGACCCTCCTGCAACCAAAGACTAAATGAATACAGATTATCAGCTAGGGAATAGACAACAGATATATATTCTTAATGTAAGGAGAAGTGAAACTGCATTTCACTTACAATTAAAGTTTTTCCCTTGAATGAACCCTCCAAATTGAAGGATGCACACAGAGCTCCAAAATGGATTCTTGTTATTGTCCAACAGAAGACAACACTAATACCAGGAGCTAACTTCTAAGTCCATCTTGTGATGAAGAAGGTAAAAAAATAAGGGATAGTACCTAAGATCCTGTGGTATATAGTACAATTGCATAATAACTTGCTATAACAGCAGATGTTTGAATATATCATTGTTACAGAAATGCCAAACAAGCTGACCAATGGGACACATGTCCTGCCAGTGGTACCATTACTTCTGGCCATTATGTCAAAGCTCAGGCACTTCTTGTTCAGGTGTTTTACATCTGACCTTAGACTTAGGCATGAGGGCTGCAATGTGGCACATAAGGGATGTACGGGATCCAAAATCCTCAGAGCTTTCTTTCCCTGGGAGGTTACTAAGGCTAAGTGCAAAGAGGGAATGATAAGTAAATAGAAGTTTCACCACAACCAAAAATGAAAGGAAAAGGAAAAAGCGGATAAAGGGAGGGTGCATATACTACAACACTGATCTATATGAACATCTATTATTATGGTAAGTTCTTACATAACTGTGCATTAGATCACCATTGCAGTAGAGTGGGAAGGGGTAAAAAGTACTGAACTGGAGTCTAGTAACCATTGGAGCATTGTTCTGGCAAAACTAGTTCTGACCCAGGAAAATGTATCAATTCTGTAATGTTTTGTAATGGTATGAATGAAGGACCAAGTAGCTGCTTCTAAAATGGACTTAAAAACAGGCCCCTGAAGATGTCACAGCTCTTGTAGAATGAGCTTTGATGGTATTTAAGAGAGACTTACCATGAAATGAATATATAAAAAAAGTTGTCAAGAGATATTCATCTGGAAAAAGTTTGGATACTGGAATACTTTACTTCTTACCATCAAAGAGTATTTTTTAATTGTCTTTGTCTTGTACAAATAAAATCTGTTATCTGTGAACATCAAGAAAATGCACAATCTTTTGACCTTTGTTTTTGAAGACTGGGAAAAAATGCAGGAGGGTGAATAGATTGGTTCAGAGACATTTAATTTCCGAGACAACCTTGGGCATAAGTGGTGGATTAGTTCAAGGGATACTCTGCCTGTTTGGAAAACCATAAAAACAGAAAGGACATCAAGGCCTGGAACTCAGAAACTCTTTTACCATAGGTTAGGGTAACAAGGAACACATTTTTCCCTGAACCAAACTTTAAAGTAGTCAAAGCAATTAGCTCGAAATGAGGCACAGCCAATTTCTCAAGCACAAGAGTCAGGTCCCAAGAAGGAGGAATGACTTTTCTTAGTAGTCTGATGTGTAGGATGCATTTTTAGGAATTTCTTGACCCGTGACCATGAAGAAAGGAGTGGATATAGAGGAAGACAGGGTGAGATGACTGACAGATACCTTGATGGAGGTATATGCCAGCCCTAAATTTAGTAGCTCACACAGCTATTGGAGGATAATGGGTATTATTAAACTGATAAGAATCCAGTCCTCTCTTGTTGTGCCAAATAGAATATTTCTTCTACTTTGATATACATGATTTTTCAGTAGCAGGTTTTCTAGCATCCTTTATTACCTGCAGCATGCATTCAGAATACAAGTACCTAAATGGAATCCAAGGTCTATCATCCAAACTGTTAAGTTGACAGTCAACAGGTTGGATTAAATGAGAGAGCCATTCTGTTGAGTGAGCCCATAATGATTTCTGATTGCCCCTAGCTAGTTAAAAGAGAAGGGAGAATGGATCCAAAAGGAGTCACCCATTAAATTTTGGGTTTGCCCTTCTGAATCTTCAGGAGAACCTTTTGTTTAAGAGGAAAAGAAGAAAAAGCATACATGAATTTCCCTTTCCAAGTGGAGGAGAAGGCATCCATTGCCCAGGCTTCTTTGCAAATGGTCATGGAGCAAAATATTTTGAGCTGATGGTTAAGACTGGTGGCATACAGATCTGTTTGTGAAATTCCCTACTGGTGGACAATCTGAAGGAAAACCTCCCTGTTCATCTATTCCTAGGGTTCGGCCCTTCATCTGCCCAGAGGTTACCTTCTATTCTAATGGTATATACACTGCTTAGAGAAAGAAGATGTGATAAATAGCAATGTCTCTTGCCAACACTATAGGTTTGCATACAGCAGGTGAGACTTTGTGTCTACCCCTTTCTGTTGATATACCATAAAACAGTTGTGTTGTTTGTCAGACTTTAAGAGTTCCTGGGAACCAAAGTTGGAAGGCTTGGAGAGAAAGAATCAGTGCTTTAATCTAATTTACATTTATATGCTGCTTTTTCCCTTTTTGACCAAATTCCCTGCACTTTGAAAAACTCTAAAAAGGAGACTGAACTGGAACTACAATTCTCAGATTCAGGTTTATTTGTATACATCGTTGCACTCACTGTTCTGATATTTTGTCCAAAACAAGCCCCCTCTAATTCTTTTATTCCTTTCAGTTTTCACTTGTTGATACTGACTGTAAAGTAATTAGCATGCATGTTATCTGCATGACACACCTGATCTGCAATTATAATGATTACATGCTATAAACTAAGGGGGTTACTCTCCTTGGGTCTCCCCTACCAAAGGGATATTGGATCAGTGTTCGTCATCCAGTCAGTAAAGTGGACAAACAAATAAATGCACCTAATCAGTAAAATGGAATTAATTAATTAATATTGCAGCAACTTTGAATGCAGGCTTTTGGGCCCTCTAAATAAAACCTACTTCTTTTTGCTATCTTTTCTAGGTTTCTGCAGAATGTATTAACATTGACTTGTGCAGTACATAACTCTATGATGTGACTTCTGCATACACCTACAATCTGTTTCCTGTTATCCAAGCAGGGTTTCACCCATATTATCACCCTAAGACCTACTTCCAGGATATCTAACTTGCTTATTAAAGTTTTCTCTGGCACTTACAACAAGACTGACTATCGGAATGAGCTCTAACACCATTTCTTACTATCTAGTACTTTTATTATAAAACACAGAACTTGGCTAGATGTGTTTGACAGACCTTTCCAGTGTGAACCCATACAGTGCCGGTTCCCACTGCTCCACAGGGGCTCCACAGGTAGAATGCTCCACTTTAATGTTACAAGAACAGAAGGTACCCCAGCTGCTTGGTTACTTTTCCAGTACTGAGACTGCAGTTTAGCTTTAGGGGGTGCTGTACTCCAGAGTGTACTGATCTTTGGATGACATATTAAATGGAGGTCCCTTCTGCCTGAGTCTGTGGTAATTCAGCTGGATGTAAAAGTTTCTACAGCACTTATTTAAAGGAACAGGGGATGGTTCCTGATGCCCAAGATAAAATTTCCTTAGTAAGTATGAATACCACTCCCTTGGACCTCTCCAGAAAAGAAGCCACACGCATATTGGGACTAACCTTGTCAACAAAGTATAAATAAAGTAAAAATAAGAGACTTCAATGTTTCTTTCAAAAGATATTTCATATTTTTGTTACCAATAAGATATGATGAAAAAGACATTTTTTACTGCCTCTGTGACAGTTCCCAACTCTGGAGGAAAGGAATCCCAGTTTTCCTCTTCTTGCCTTTAGGTAGTTTCCCGTTCTAGTGCAGTTATTTTGATTGTAGTACTGCAATGCCTTAAAGCAATGCTGTAAGCTTTTAGTAAAAAATAATGCCACTTCTGCAGTATAATTTTTGAAGTGTTTCAGTATTATATTACTATCAAGGATTTTCTATGCCTGCAAATAAATAATTGAATAAATAAATGCAACCAGAATCCACAGCTGTAAGACACATGCTGTGTTAAATAAACCTAGATTACATTTTACTGAACTTTAAACTAACACAAAACCATCTGCTGTTAGCGGTGGGAGGTGAGCACAATATTAGCTGCTTCTCCACAGCAGGGGTAGCAGTGGATGTTGCTCTAACACAGTACATCAAATCAATTCAAGATCACAGTTTACCTCTCTGCTTAAATCCTTTTCAACTACTCTGACAGATATCTAATGGCTGAGCATCTGGTTCTTCACTACTTCCAGATCTTTCCACTTTCCCCCATCAAACCATTTTGCATTCTTTTACACTTAGAAAAAATACATTTGCCCTTTTACTTAAATATACAATCTGTATCCAAGAAAAAAGTCTAAAAGATAACCTATAAGATATTCCTTATACTAAAAATGAATTTTATTATTTATTTTAGTCATTTTGTTCACCGAGAAGAGAGGTGCATAATAAACTGCAAACTCGGTTTCATTCACTTGCTGAAGTGATAATCCTTCAATTATTATGTCACGGTCTCTTTATGCAAAACCATTCTGATACTGAATAAATTATGTTCATGACCTCACTAACAGCAATAGGCCAATTCCAAATAACCAGTAATACTTAAGTGTTGTAAATACCTGAAGTAGCACACAGGGCAGGAGGAATATTTCTTTAACAGGTTAACTTCACTTTTCTACCCAGATCAGAGGTGAACATCAGATCATGTTAATGTGCTTTTTTAAGATAAAGCACTTACTTTTCTCCTTTTTAATATGAGCAAATACCGCCAGTAAAAGACGTTTTCCTACCTCTACCTGAGTAGCACAACAGATACAGCTATAATGATACTACCTTAAGGAGTCTCCTTTTTAAGCACTTGGTGAAAAACATCAGAACCTGCAGAATGAATAACCAGTGGTCAAAATACAGCGGAGATTGGTGTAAGCTCTTAAGAGGAACAAACCATTGGATAGCGCGTTTTGTAGCACTTTAACATTTTTTCAGTGTATTACACAATTTACTGCATCTGAGAACAAAATGCAGGAATGCCGCACATGCTTTGTGCAACATCATTTTTTCCCTGAAATCACTACAAGAATATAACAAGATGTAAAATGGGGTATATTTGAAACTATGAACCACAAGAAACCCAGTCCAAATAACAAAACACCGAACTTGGAAAAAGAATACAACCAGGCTACAGCAAAAGAAACACAACATTTATCATATACACTAAGATTAAGTGCTTTCATCCGAATGTATCCAGGACTTCATCAGAATCAATTAAACAAGTTAAACTGCATGCTTAAATACTTAATTCATGAATGACACAACTAGTCCAAAATAAAAACATATAAAATATCCATTACAAAAAGCATGCATAAAATACCACATGTAAAAATACTCATAAATACCAATTAAAAAAATAATATTTTTAACAGATTCTATATCTTATATAACCTTAGTTTTAAAACACTTGATATGCAGATCTGATCATTTAAGCCAGGGTATGTGTAGGCATTGAGCCTAATGTGCCATGTCAAATCCTTTGCTTCTATAAGATCAGTCCAAGGTCCCCCCCCTTGGGCATATGGGTTATGTTGTGCCCTACTTGACTGGCTGCTTTCCAGCTGAATTATAGCAACTTAGAGGTTGCAGTACAATTTTTAACTGCAAACTACTGATGACTGCCCTTACATGACTTACCAATGGCACATGATGGCTGGGCTTAGAAAATTCAAGCATTATTCCCTTCTGAATTACAGAAGCAAGCCTCAGTGACATAAATGTAGATTGGGGGAGCTTAGGATATTATAACTCAAAGGACCACCCCCTCCCACCCACTCACTTCAGGGATGCTATCCCTTGCTGTATATGACTTCCACATATTGGTTCCACAAAAGTTCTGTTCACCACTCTAGCCAACAGTACCTTCTGTGTTAATGTCTTGAGAGGGGGGGTTGGGAGTAGGGTAAAAGTTACCAGCAGGGAATTTAACACTGTTCAGATTATGTAGACTGTACTCCTCAGCTATTGAATTTACACCATGGTCCCCAACTAATAATATGACTTTCTGGATTCAGAGGGCCACTACGGAAACAAAAATGGTCCTTCTTGAGGAATAAACAAGAAAAGGAGAAGTGCTATTCACTGTGGCTACTGCGGAAGCAAAAGAACAGAAATAAGGGGTCATGCCTGCAGTATTTCATGGGTAGGAAAAAAAGCTCTGGAAGAAAAATGTTTTCTTGAAAACTACAAAAATGCTTGAGGCAGAAATATTAATAAATTTCCTCATGATGAATGAGAACTGGCAAAGCAGAGTAATAAAATGTGATTTCTGCTTACAGAATCAGGCTTGCTAAATCCATGTAGTTAATGCAACCACAGCCCGGAAAGAGTTAATGATATATATTGTCCTTCTTTTAAAACAAATTATAGCCCTAAGCTGATGGAATGACATATCACTTTCTTAATAACTCATGAAATATTTTTTTTTACTTCAAAGTAAAAATAAATGTACTGGCTGCTTATTCACTCCCTTTTCAAATTCAAAGTACAGAAAAGAATAGGCAGAGCTGTACACAAAAGAAAGTCTGCTACAGTGAAAAGATACAGATTTCTGTCAGACCTCTGTCTATAATTTAGCATGAAGCAGTCAGGTAGACAGAGCATTATCATTAGAGATCATCCTGTACAGGGATATAAAACACAATCACAATAACACTTGTCAGAAAGGTGACTGCAGTCAAAACTAATATCCTGGACTCTCAAGATAAATGCTGACACTGCAGTCATCCTCAAAAGCCTATTAGACCCCTATTTTCAATGATTTCCGTCTCTTTTACACAGAAAAAAAAATAGACAATTTGTCCTTGTATTTCTGAGAACAAGGTATTGAGGCAGAATTAAGAATCTCGCATGCTTCGGACAGGTGTTAATGTTTCCACCACCTTACAGAACACTGCACACAGAAGACTCAGCATCATAAGCATTACTTTTATAAATTCTCAAAAGGAGGGTTCAGAAATTATTCACTCAAACAGAAGGAGCTGTACACACCTGCCCCAAATCAATTTAAATGCAAATTGGACTGTATTAGTTTTTTCTTTCTGATTTCTTGTGATGTACAGCTACAATATTTTGTTTCTTTTTTTTTTTTTAGGAAACTAGATCTGTATTACAAGATTCATGGTTCACAGTGCTATGACTTTTTTGTGGGTTGGCTTTTATCAAGACACTATTGTGGTATAAAGTCAGCGTACAACATGCCTAGGAAATCAAGCAGTTTAGGAAAGTTACTGTACATGCAGGGTACCACATCAGCCTACATTCCCAGGTACCCCATCTACATGCAGGCTACAAAGTCAGCCTACATGTTATTCGTGAAGTTATGCAGCTCATGAAAGGTATGGCCCATCCAGGGTACCACATCAGCCTACACCATGCCTAGGAAACCAAGCAGTTTAGGAAAGGTATGGTACATGCAGGGTACAAAGTCAGCCTAGGTCATTCCTAGGAACCCCCCAATACATGCAGGTACAAGGTTAGCTTAGTCCATGCCCAAGAAACCATGAAGCTTAGGTATGCTCCATGCAGTGTATGAACTGTGCACACAGCATACTTGATCAGGCTTTGTCAATGCAAATGAAGGCTACTACAGCTCATCATATGGGTGCAGTCTTAAAATAAAAATCACTCAGTTGGAGTGCACTGCATGTTCAAGTCTATTGATGATTCTACCATCCATAGCTGGACTTCTGATCTGTATCCCATTCTCATGCACCCTGTACTAAGGGTATTCTTATGCAGTGTCCCCACCCTCCAGAGAGTCTAACATTTGCATTTAGTACAGGTTAAAAAATAATTTCGCCTGTAACCCCACTTTCTGTTGGCTGATTCATATAGACCCATAGGGAATAATGTGCCAAGAGACTTCTGCTCATAATTTGTTTTCAATCACCAAGCCACCTAGGTAATATTTAAAATATTTCCAGGGGGATATACACATTTTTAAAGGCCTTTGATAGTGACTTTTGAAAATGAACTTTATACAGTATGACTTATTTCACATGATATATAGGGTCTTAGCGACTGTTGCATCTCCACAGTGCATACGACATCATCCTCAATGTCTAACTGCACTTTACCTGGGTCAAGCAATACTCTCGAAACGTAATCATCTACAATGTAAGAACAATCATAGTGTTACTGTATTACTATATTATTTTCATTATATGGTCTTATGTGTAGTTAACTGCATTCATCTCACTCAGTCTATTGTGCTGGAAACAAATATTCTCATTTTATACCTGAAAACTATTTCTCTGCTAATTAACCAACCGATCAACAGAATAAAACAGATATTAAATATGAGCTTGTTCTCATATTAACAGTATGCATGCCACCAATGTTAGCTGTCCTCTGAAAAATGTAAAATGACTGACATATGCTAGCTGTAGAGTTCTGATGTTTTGAGTCTGGACAGCTGATGGTGCAGTTTGCAATCTTTTACTGGGTAAGAAGATGGATCATGGATCACTGGGACAGTTCATGTTCATTGAACCTATAGGCAGGCCCTACACATGGGCTAATGGTACCTATGTGACATACATACATCATATTCCTTAAAGCTGCATCATTACTTGTTTCTGCACTGCAGTGGAAATCACATTAAGGTAATGTACTTAAAAGATGGCATTATAGACCACCAGAAGAATACATTACATGGGAAAACACTACATAAATCTGACCTCTGCAGTTCTGTGTGACAATATCTGTCCAATGGTCCTTTAATCTATTTGCCCTAATGATACTTATTATAATCCCACTAGAAATGCACACAGCATAGTTTAAGTTTAGTGTAGTTAATTGCAAATAAGACTGACCAGGATGTGTTTCCCGCAGTCTACAACATCTGCATACTGTGAGCTCTTCAACTAACTAGATTAAAGTCAGTATTGCCTAGAGCCTCAAATGTGTTATCTGCATACCAAAAATGAAATAACAGCAACAAGAATAACAATAGCAATAATCATAATAATAATAATGATAACAGTAACCAGCTGTGGAACAGGACAGAGGACCTCCTCTGGACCTCTTCTGCCGTCATCCAGTTGGCAGACTTATTCCAGAGGAATGGGAGCCAGGAACTCCCAAGCTAGATAAGAACCCTACATCCCATTTGTTCCTGCCCAGGAAATCTCATAAGACCTCCATGTCACAGTAATAGTCAGGCAATAGGGAGTAGGTCAGCTTGATGGTCATAGGAGATGGCCTACTCTGTCACCATGGGAGCGACCTCTTGCCCACAGTGTATCCTCCAAGCCATTATTGCTACCTCACAAGGACAAGCAGTCTGCACCCTTGTTTCCACTCAGCTACTTCAATGGGTCAGAACTCCACTGGGCAAACATCTAGTGCTCCCTCTAGCCATCACCATGTAGCAAACCACTGCCACCTCCCTCCTCTCCCAGTATGGGTGAACAAGGAGCAGTCCTCCCTCTCATCCTCCCCAGCCAGCATATATGGCCACCAAAGGTGCAAGCCAAGCTTGGGTTGCATAGAATGTAATACTCAAAGTTTTAATCCTCTATGCCATAGCACTGGCTAGAGGAAATAGAATTTTATAACTATCTCAGAATACAATAACAAAAGTATCTCCTATCCTATGTACAATCATCTCTTAAAAAGTAAGGTATGGAGAAGCAAGGTGTGTTCTACCAAGGGGAAAGATGGAGAAGAGTGTTGCAAGGTTAATTATTTAAATTTAATATATACATAAATCTGAATAATTAGATTGATTTATTTATTTTTGTTTTGCTGACTGGGTTGTTCAACAGGGTCAAACTCTATTTTCCTTTGAAGCCTAAGGAGACAAGCACACCTCTATAATTATATTTCAGAATTAAGCAGAGCATGTAGACTACATATTCATAATGCACAAAAAAGGATTTTAGCCAGAGGTAGGAGTGTAGATGCTAGATGTCTGACTCTGACAACAGATCCAGCATATTTGAAAGGCTAAAGAGAGAGGGTCTGTCACTTACATGCCCAACCTACCATCCCTACCTTAGGTGGAATCATTAGGTATCCACTGCATCAATGCTCATTTCATGTGGGAGCCTATAGCTGTGGTGTCTGCTGTGGGCTGAAATGGTCAGTTTGATATTAAGAGCTACTTCTGTTTCTGGACACAATGACAAGGCGACATAGCAATGGAAAACTGCCTGTCGGAGAGCTCTTCCAACATCTTCATTAAAATAAAGTCAATAAAACAGGAGTTTGTTGAAGGAAATCATAACCAGCTTCTAGCATTCTAAATGGAGTTCTTGGCCCTCACCATTTCCAGCAGCCTGCATCAAACACTGCATTTCCACATTCTTTTTTTATTTGACTATAAATGTACTGTAATGTATTTTGTTCTGATAGTATTTCCCAGGACCACAGTTAGCACAGCAACATTTCACTCTCTACAATTTGGTGACTGTTGTTTTTGTTATACTGTATGATTTTCCCTTTTCATTTGTATTACAGTTACCACTCCAAAGGCATGACCATGCATATGGCTTATTTACAGCTTTCATTAAAAAAATATCTTCGAAAAACATAGAAATGCAATAAAGTAACCTTTTCAGAATGTCAGAAATGCTCGGTGGCAACATACATAATGAATATACAGGCTTGCTGGAGTCCACTGTGTATTCTAAAGAATGCTCCGAAAGGCAGGCGAAGCTGATTAGTTGATGGCAGAGAATGTGTCCTGATAGAAGGGCAATGACAATGTGTTCTTCCTGAATAATGCCCTTCATGGCCAGGAAGGTCTTAGCTACCTTCGGAGCATGCATTACTTACCCACTGCTTACTTACGGAGTTTTATTCATGAAAAGTGATCAAAGAGCAAAACAATAACTGAGAGCATGACATGCGTCTGGAGCATTTCTTCCCGGGTCTTTGCTGAAAATTGGCTTTGTTCCAAGTTGTACTTTCCTGGTAAGCAAATGTTAAATAAAAAAACAATGAGCACTTCATATTATGACATCAGTTTCAGATTCTTTAGGTCTTAGAGTTGCATAACAATGGGATCCTACCTATTCATCCATCCATCCACAACCCCTTTTCCCATTTTGCAGATGGGGTCAGGCTATCACTTCAACAGTGACAATCATGTATAGCCAAGGTTGACATCTCTGGATGGTTATCCTTGCCATGGTTGTTCCTCCACATCACACACTCGTATACACATTCACAACTATGGCCAATTTAGAGTGTTCAATCCAACTACTGCATGTCTTTGGAATGTGGAAGAATTTGGA
Organism: Protopterus annectens; assembly: GCF_019279795.1. Lineage (NCBI taxonomy): Eukaryota > Metazoa > Chordata > Ceratodontiformes > Protopteridae > Protopterus > Protopterus annectens. Next base: position 154,841,974 of record NC_056737.1, on the reverse strand, counting down.
GCACCCTGAGGAAAGCACATGAGCACAGGGAGGACATGCAAACTACGCACAGAAGGCAACCTAGCCTAGAATCAAACCGGCAAACCTCTTAATGTGAGGTGATGATGCTATCCACCAAACCACTGTGCCACCCATAATGTCACATCATAAAGTGCCTCAGAAGGCTTGAGGGTCCCTTGAAATCCTAATCCCAGATGGTAAACTACTAAATAAATAAATCTAACAAGCCTTGAAATGTAGACTACCTTAAAGTAACCACAGTGTGCACATGAAATGACCAAAACTGAAAAGTTGCAATGCACGCAAACCAATAGACGGAGAACTAAAAGCGATGTAACCAAGTGATGTTGCTAGTGAGCGCACATTGCACATGAAATGAGCACGACCAGTCTAGAATTACATAAATATAAATAGTTTAAAAAGTGCTTTTAACAGGTGCTAAAAGTTAGAAGACTGAATGGGTCATTCAAAATATCAGTAGCCACCACAACTTAAAGGAATGGAACATTATGGTAACAGGAGATACAGGAAAAGTCCTACAGAACAGCTGATAGTCAGCTGGAGGGCACATAAGGCACAAATGAAAACCACAGTGCATATCCCATCATTAAATTATGCTCTCCTGACACTTTCTGCAGTGCATGCAGGTCCTCCACTGAAGTCTGACATCTTGCTGGTGGCACTTTCCTGCTGATACCTGTATGATGTATATATTATGAATCTCCTGCTTTTTTATGTGCTTCTTGAGTTAGAAAGATAAAAATCATCTGCTGCTTAGAGATATTTACAGTTTCATAGTTTAACTATAAGCAGCATCTGTAATTTCTCAGTAAGAAATTCTGTAACACTGCAGCAAAGTGCTCTACTTTTTAAGGGTACAGAGGTGTAAAGAAATGAAAACTTATACAAAAAGAAAGGGAAAACCCCTTGAAAAATGTTACCAACATCATCTACTCAGTAAATGTTGTGCTCATTACAAAGTCTGAAAATGTGGTGGGCCATGGGTTCAAACACCACTGAGGATGCTTGATGTGCAGTCTCAGTTCTAACCCTGTGCTAAGAGAGGGTACAGACTTACAGACATGGTCATTTTGAAGTCTGATGTTAAAAGCAAAAATCATACCCACCTCTTCTGATGACTGCCAATATATATATGAATATGAACAGTCTAATGGCACTAAATGAAAACAAGAATTATTGAAATGAAAATACCGATACTGAATTTCACATAAATTATTCTGACTTCCATAAAACAAGTAAACATCAAGTGCCAGAAAATGAACACATGGCATTCTGAGGTTCTAAGCATTATATGACATACAATAATGTGAAATCAATTTTCTCTCAGTAAGCAGAGTTAAATTATTATTAATGGAGATATGTCTATCTCTGCTGGAACTAAGCTCCAGGAATTTTACTTCTGTTATATTCATACTGAGTATGCATTCCACACTCCGTCTGCAAAATGACTGCCAAAGGTGATACGTCTGTTTCTTGAAATATATATTTTTATCCTATTCACCAGAGCATACATTTTATCATGTTAAGTATTAATCTAACGGCTTCTGCATTAAATTCTCTCAAGTGACTAGAATATCCTATCATCATTTTTTTCAATAACTCAAGATGTTCCTTATATGTATTCTGCCTCCTGGGTGATGATACCATTCAAGAAAGCATTTTGCTGTTTCTCACTGTTGGGCACAGGTATGCCTGACACTCATCTATTATGGCCTTTGTACCCACCCTGCTTTACCTTAACGCTAAAATTGTTTTTGTCAGCATTTTCATTCCACACATTAAACGTCTTTAAGGCATTTTAAGTTATATTTTTTAATAAAATGAGCTAAGTAATAATACAGTTTCTTCAATCCACAGGTTTATATTTTAGTTCTGCAATAACCTTGATCTTGTATAATCCAGTGTACTTTTTTATACTGTGTAATACAGCTCCCAGAGTTAAAAGGTAAAAAAAAACTTCATTTTTTATATTGATATGAACTTAAGGAAGCATCACATTGTTTTTCTCCAAAGAATCTGGGTAATGATCCCATCAGATAAATATGAATGATATTCAAGGTTTCCGCAAATGTCTTTTTTTCTCCTGAGGCCATATACGCAAATGCATACAATGTACAACAAATAAAAATTACAGTGACAAATGATTGCACTTATAAGGTCCACACTGAGGAATTTTTTTCAGTGAGGTGTCCAACAGGAGAAATACCTTCTGGAAACAGTCACCATATTCTCAGTCTGTTTTTCTTGTAATAAATATTTGAATAGCTGAAATAATTATTCTCTTAGCCTTCTAAAAGTTGGGGATGAATTCCATCAGGCCTACTGAGGATTCTGTTTGCTACCTGAAATTAAAACCACTAACATATGTTTTTTTTTTTTTTTAATAAAGATGAAGAATATACTCTCCCGGTCAACAAATGTAAATAAATAAATAATATGTAATCCAATGTAATTCCTGAAATCACAGTCAGATATGATCCCTCCTGTATTTCCCGCACACCACCACTGTTGTTAAATTTTTGAAATAATTCTAATGTTGTACATAGTTTGTTTATATCTGCTTACTTCATTCATTTTCTAATGCCTGATTTACCCCACTGAGGAAAGTAGGGGAGCCAGCACACAAAAACTTACACACAGACACACACGTATGCCTTAGGGATGGGAGAGGAAACCACAGAACCTAATAAAAACTTACACAGAGAGATGGAATACATGCATACTCCACATAGAAGGCATCCCATTGAGGAAATCAACACAAGAATCAAGAAATGGGAGGTAGCAAAAGTAACTACAGCGCACTTTGCTATTCTTTCTACCCTTTTATTTTTTCTGGCTCAGACTTTGACTTTACTAATTTAAGTAATGATTTTAATCAATGTAAGTTGTTATGGTATGGTGTTTTCTTTGGTTAACTTAAAGTCTGATGATGAGAAACTGAATAAATTAAAGAAAAATCAGTGAATGGAATTCATGAAATGTCACTGTTTGCTGAATTGCTAGTTACTTTATGGAATGCAGATGAAAGAAAAAAGTGGGGGAAAAAGAAACGGCTATGTGTAACAAAATGTGATGACGATGATGATGATGAATTAGATCATTTCATGCACAAGCATTGGTTGGTTGGTGGCTTGTTGAAAAGTGGGTAAATCATTTATTCCACACAGAAATGAAAAAAAGTCTCGAACTGAATAAAGAAAGCAAAACAATCCAGCACATCACTAATGAATGTCCAAGGACATTTAACATCCCACACATTACCAATGCACAATCACAAAAGTATCCACAGAGGGTAGTCAGGCAGAGTTTTACCAGTGCAGTAAACAAACCCAAGACCTTGCCATATCACATGTGACCTTAAGTCACTACCTGGAGTGATGAACAACAGGCCAAATGAAATCTGACATGCTGTTGTTCTCTGTTTCTAGGACAATACACCCAGTCACTGCCTCATGCAACACATTTTGGTTTGTTTGAGCAGGCTTCCCACATAGAATTCTTCACAGGATACACATTGTTTTACTCTCACTGTGTAACATCTAGTAATTCATATTAACCAGTTGTTGGAAAGGCATAATGCCTACAGCCCCATATGCTACCATTCCACACTATTCTGAGTGCATGAAAAGGCAGCCAGGGGATAGACAGACAAACCAAACCTAGGAGGAAATGCTTGTTGCATGTGATGGTATCCGTGTGCATCACATTACTTTGATCTACCCTACATATAGTTATCACTAAATCACAAAACAATCTCAACTATGTCATGTGAATATTTATCGCAAAGCACATTAAATGCATCCTTTACCTCCCATGGCAGCAGTGAAGCTAGTGTTAGGACTTCTGTTAGGACTTCCTTGCCATCTAGTTAACATTTGGAATACACAGCATATTTTAAAGTTCTCATGCCAAGATGCACGTTACATATTTGCTCAATGGAAACAGCCATTGGTACAGAGCATTATAAACTTACGTTGCAATGTCATGCAACACAAATTAAGGGTGCAGTGCCTCTTCTGCTTACTCTGCCACAGTCATCCAAACCTTATTTATACTTACACTGTCATACCCCATTTCTTTATGTTCTCTGCTAGTGTATGCTTTTTGTCTTACCTTTTCCACATTTCATATATGATAGTGCAAAAGGAAGTATTTTTAGCTTTTATTAGTTCTCTGTGTCTAGCTATCTCCATGGGGTTTGCACTTGTGCTGTAAACTTGCTGTCACATACGCAGTGTAATAGCTATATTAAACTTATTTAAATGTCCTCTGCAATGCTCCATTCTGTATAAGTGTGCCATGTGATCTTTCCAGTAGCTCCTTCTTTCCTGGGGCTATCTAATCTGGCCCAAGGTAAGAAAATAATCTTTTCTTATCCAACAGGTGACTTGTGGAGCTTTAAATCTTAATTCCAAAGCTGCACGATCCAGTGATGGGGAATCCAGTCATGCATCTTTATCAACATGTCTGTGCAACACAACAGACTTATGCAACACAGCCAAGATATGGAACCTTGGATTTAGACTATATATTTAAGAGGGAGTATGGGCAAACTCCCCATATGCGGAGGTGGGGTTGCAGAGACTTTTTACATCTTTAAGGGTACATTCAGGCCAATATACCTATAATGGTGTAAAACATAAAACGTTGTGGGCTTTCAGAAGCTATGGAGCTTAAACACTGTTATATCTTTAAAGAATCATTTACATATATCCTTTGTGCCTCTACTGCAGGAGGTTTAGGGTATTACTCAGTGAAGTTGCCAGCTTAGTTGAGTTAATTTTGCATTTTTTTTTCTTTCTGAATTGTCTGAGATCAGTCTTTAACTGAGGAGTCACCTTGAGCTACTTAATCTCAGAAGTGAGAGCTGATCCTGCACATGTTGTCACAAGGCTATGCTCATAAGTCTTTAACTATACCAATTATGGAAAAGGTGAACAGCTGAGCAGCTTCTGAACTCTGTTAATTTGTTATGCAGGGTGTGAAATGTACCTTTAAATATGGAACTGCTCTGTTGCACCGATATTATTGACTTCGTTATCACTGTGTTCTTACGTTTTGTATATGTATTTTGTTTATTATAAACATTAAAATGAAAATTCGCTGTTAACAGACAGCTAAGAAATCTTTATATGTTAACTTAATACTGACAGGACATTATTCATTTCTTTATCAATTTATTTCTGTGTATTGGGATATTCTAACTAAGCTAGAACTTATTTTCAGCACAGGCCTTGGGGAAACAAGCTCTGCCATTTTTATAACAGATTTAGCAACCCAGTTATTACAAAGTGCATTATACATAATTTGCACTAAAAATACAAAATATTGTTTACATAATATTAAAAGAGAGATGATAGAGATGTAGGTAGTGAAGGACCTGAGATGTAAGTAGGAAGGATCAACACAGTGGAGATTCATTTGTAGTGAAAGAGTAGAGTTGGTATCAGAAAGGGAGTGGACAGGTCAGAGATTAAGAAAATGTTACATTACAGAAACTTGGGATTTACTAAGGAAAAATTAGTAGTAGGTAATTTCAAGTACATAGCAGACTTAAGTGCAAGACACTGGTACTGATACATTAATGTGAAATTATAGTGAAAGCTTCTAAAACAATGAGATTGTGGTTATCTTGGGGATATTGCCTTACTCAGAGATACACTGATCTCAGACTTTGCTAGTATATGCAATAGGGATGAAGAGCTTTACCTCTTACAAAAATGCAAAATGCTTTTCCTTGACTTAACCACAGTTGAATTTTGACCATGTCAGGAGACCATGCTCTTTTCTGATTAAACCTTATGACACTGCTCAGGAAAATAACTAAGGTTTACTATCTGATTTTTTTTTAATTTGTTTACTTATTTCCTTTTCTTAGGTGGATAATATCACCAGCCATAAATACATATTTTCAAGAATGAACCAGAAGCATGAGTTTGCTTAAGTAACTTTTTCAGAAATGCAAAGCATGTAACTAAAGACTAAAAATTCAAAGAGCTACAGACCTTACCTTGAGTACCTACCTTGTAAATATGTCATAGGGTCATACGTTCATAGGTTTATACATGTTTACTAGGCTAACGACCACCAGGGCCTTTTTAAGCTTAGGCATGCGTTCCAACTCTCTGACAAGTTCTGGTTCCCTTGATAAATGTAAGCAGGGGCTTGGGAGACGAAACATTTACAAGCAGGGGCTTGGGAGACAAAACATTTACAAGCAGGGGCCTGGGAGATGAACCACTTATGGTTGCCTGTGTCCATTAGAGGCATAGGTGCCAAACTACAAACTAGGGAGGAATTTGCTGTTCCCCATCTAATTGTCCGAGCTGAACTTGATTTGGGTTAGGGAAGAACTCTTCTTCACATGGATGCGGAGCCTGTTCCAGAGATGGGATAGTTTCTAGGATACATACCTGTCTCTCCAGCAGGTCATATTTATATCACAGGCAAGGTTTAAGTCTTCACTACTTAACTAGTGATCATGTTAACAAACAAATGGACAAATAAGAAAGCTGTTTGGAAATACCCTGGGATTTAGAACAAATCCTGTATGCTTGTGTAAACAAGGTGTATTTCATGTACTTGTATAAAATGGAATTCAGAGAGATGCTTAACTGTAATGCGGAAGACCTAATGTTTGGCTATTTTGCATATCTCAGAATTGTGTGTGATTATCATCAATGCTAAACAGCACTTTTTAATGGTAATTATAACCAGTGATCCATGCATCACATTGGCATGGGCACCTCTCTTAATCATTCTCCCACACACATGTGGACTTTCATACAAACACACACACACACTCTTAGACATCACCCCTCCATAAACACACATGCACATGCACACACCTTAGCCATACACGACATCATCCTCACTGAAATACACTCATGGAAACACTCACCCATTCATGCATTCACCAGTAAACAAACACACACACACACACACACACACACACACACACACACACACACACACACACACACACACACACACGCACACACACACACACACACACACACACACACACACACACACACACACACACACACACACACACACACACACACACACACACACACACACACACACACTGACAATGCATACTCACATTCATAGACCCACCACCACTACTTCTATTCTTAATACTTAACTGATACATGGTCTCACCCACTGAAGACAAAGGAGGAATATACCACTTGCAAGGATTTTCAAGGACAGCACATGGCTAATTAGCATTAGCTGCTTCTCTAAAATGCCTTAATTAGCAATTAGCATGGTTGTGAAGATGGCCCACTATGGCTATTCTGCCTACCAAGAAAAATCACCATTGTAGGTCTGTCTCCTAATCAGAAAGGGAGATTTATAGGTTCATAGGTAGGTACTATGCTATCTGCCTGAAGGCATTTATAAGCCTAGCCAGAATGTGTTGGCTTTCGCCACCCCCTTAGATTAGTTCCCTGTGCCTCTGTCCAGCAGAGCCACTGAAGTGATCCCCGAGGTAAACTTTCTGTTTCCCATCTGCTCGTCAAGATTTCTTTTGAAGAGTGTTAGCGAGGAGCTCTGCCTAATGTAGATTGGAATCTTGTTCCAAAGCATGGGAAGTCTCTGGGACAGGAATCTATCCCTCCAGCACGTCCAAAAGTCATTTTTCTCTTGTGAAAAATACAAAGTAGTGCCAAACAGGTCAAAGTTCAAAAAATTGTTTGAAAAGATTTAAAGAAAAAATCTGATATATTGTTTTCAATTAATGAATAATGAAAAACTGCATTTTGTTAATTATATCATAAGTAAATATGATTTAAGCAAAGATATGTGGTTGGATATACAATCTTGCAGACAATATGTAGAAGGTAAAAATTAAGTTAATGCAACCAAAGGGTAAGAGAACTTATCCCAAAATTAACTGAATTTTTAGTACTATTAATGCAACAAAACACACTGGGAGAGGGTCACTTATCCAAATTATATAGAGTGGTGAGGAAAGAAACAAAAGTTGCAATGACGGTTATTGGAACTATTTTACTCTCATTAATAACAGACCTCCAGATGAAGAGGATAAAAAATCATTTTAATGTCTTCCAAACAGTCAACTTCTTCTCTTAGATGAAAACTTTTTATATGAAGCTTCTTGCACAGATCTTTCTTCACAACCTCATAAATCTGAATTAATGTTAAAAAAGTCTGTTGGTGATGTAAACAGGAGTTTAATGCAGATTGGCAGCACTTGTTCTTTGATTGTGTTGTCATTACACCTTATTGGAATAACATTAATCTTTTTTACAGGCTATATTTGGGGACAATTTTGTTTTATCTAAGTCATTAATTCTTTTTTAATACCCATATTCCTGTTTGAGTTAAAAGAATGAAATACCCTCTTTTATGGTCCATTTTATCAATTGTGAGGAAAGTTATAAGCAAGAATTGGAAGAATTAAGCTACACCCTCTTTCAAAGAATTCATAAATATTGCAACTGAAGTATGTCATCTGAAAATTATCACCTTTAAATCAAGACCTATTAGAATCATCTCCTACTAGAATTTTTTTGAAAATCTTCATTCTTAGTAGACACTTTTGTAAATAGTTGTTCTTGTTTGTTCTTGTTCATATTGCTCTTTTTTATACTCACAAACTTCTAAATAAAATTATTGTCATGATCAATTTGTTTAGTTAAAATCTAATAAAACTTTTTCAAAAAAAAGAATATCTATAAAGAAATGTTTGCACAGTGATGATAACAGCAAAAAAATTGCCATTAAATGTAATGCAAATCAAAAGGCAAAATTATTCAAACTGAAACAGATCCAGAGATTCAGAAAAAATCTCAAATGCTTGTGCAGACTATAACAGCCACAAGATGTAGTTTATGCAGTCTCAAAAAACTCACCTCAATGATATGTTTAGCTGTAATAATGGATACCTCAGTTTGGGCTCATTTATATGTCTCTGACTTGGGTGTAATTACTTCCAATGCTAAGCAGCACTTTTCAGTGATAATTACCACTGGTAATTCATGCATAGTATTGCAGGCATTCCACTCCCCATGCAGACTCGCACATACATGAAGACATTCATATGCACATACATGGACACTCATTGCATACTTGTATATGTGTGTGTGTTTACTCTGAAACTTCGAAGAACACAAACATCAAAAGGTTAACTCTCGATCCAGAAAGATCGAAAGCCAAAAAAAATGAAAAAACAATACACTTATGTTATTTTTCAGGGGGGGGGGCAAGCACCTTGTACCCCCCCTTGGGGGGCTGCACCCACCCCACCTCCCTGCTACTTATATATAACAACTCTACGATCGCTCTACAGTGGGGAAAGGGCAATTTACCACATCCCCACTGTGCACAAGCTTGCACGGACTTAACATTGGCAGAAGCGATCAAATGACTTTTGTGCATTTCTGCCAGTGTTAATCATGTTTAAAATTATGATTGTTCGATTATATAGAGTGTTCTCATATATACATACATACATACATACATACACACACACACACACACACACACATATCTATCTATCTATATATATATATATATATATATATATATATATATATATATATATATATATATATATATATATATGTATAGATAGATATAATGGGTGACTATATCTGTGCAACTGACTAAGAGCATTTCTGTCATTCTGTCATGTACAGTGAATATCCATTTGTACGTGTGTGTGTGTGTGTGTGTGTGTGTGTGTGTGTGTGTGTGTCTACATCAGCTAAATTTGCATACAGCTGTAGAAGTTGTATATATACTTAGTCAAGTTGATTTGTCCTCTGCAGATTGCTTGTGTCTTAATCCCATGCATGTTTACCTGTGCACTTTTAGCCCATCTGTGAACCAGTCTACTTACCCAGTAATAAATAAGTAAACCCATACTTACATATGTATGTGCATGAATACATATGAACATACATACATACATAAGTCATGACATGCAGTGGAACTGGAGTGCAAAATATCTGTTTCACAGAAGTCATTATTTTACCCCTTTTCCTCGAATTAAGTCAGAATCTGTTCCACTGATTTCCCAGAGTATCAGCAATTATAGGCAACTAGTATTTCAGTCATGCCTGGGAGGACCTAGGTTCTACCATAAAAATGCAGTTAGTGCTTTCTTCCAGAAGAGGAAAATGAATTCCCTATAATAATCTAGAATCTCTTGTTCTGTGTAAGGTATTTATGTTTTTAATTTCAGTTTGTATCTTAAATAACAAGATTTTTTCTGGTCTGGGAATAACTTACAGGAAATCTTGGCTGCATATGTTTAGCTTTCCATGTTTCTCCTATTTTCTGTGGAGAATAGCAGGTCCAGCCTCAATGGCATGTACCCCAAGCTGTTTTTGGTCTTAATGGAGACATTTGTCTTGTGAGAACATATATGTTCTCAAATAATGGTTTTATTCCAAAAGCTGAAATTGCTGCAAGCCTGATGCAATATTTGCTCATTTTTGAAATTGGAAATCCTTACTTTAGGCTTTTCATGAGAAGTAGAGAAGAACTGGCAATGTGGTTATTTGTCTGAGACTAGCAGTCTGGTTATATGTTTGAGACTGGTAGCTGATGGCTTGTAGTTGATGTCTTGGGCTGATGAAATGCTATGGTTCAGTTCATCACAAACTTCTGTTGCTGATTTTTTTCTCTTGAGTTTCCTGTTACCTTTACTACATTAGATTTAGTATACTATACCACAAGATGAGGTATATTGTATGGGTGAACCGAATGTCCTTGTTAAACTGTCTTAGCTTTGAAAGAAGGGCCCTGAGCTCAAAACCAAAAAAGTGATGTTTCAAGAAGGTAAAATTTGACTGTTTGTTGAAAAATTCAATCCAGTCTACAAGAAAGTCACATAAGCTTTGATTATTGTTCATATGCCAACCATAACATAGCATCACTGAGAACAGATATAATCAACACCTGATTAGGGACTCCTCAATGGGGTAAGCTGTGGTCTTCAGAAGTGAGATTTGGCAACTAGCCCTCCAAATATTACTTTACATTTCTTATCAGATCTTAAAGGTGACAGCAAAGTAAACTTGTGCCTTAGTATCCCAGCTTATAACATTACTTACATGGGTATGGGTCATTCTTTTTTGCTTTAATTTTTTTCATGAGGCATGGCAGCTATGACAGCTACAGGATTGCACTGACAAGAAAAGACTTGCTATTCACAGGGAACCCAAAGGCATTAAGTCTGTTTTTTCTGTGAACCAAGGACAGCAGGCCCATGGATAGTCACATTTCTTTGAAGACATATTTTAGCATTTGCATCAGCAGCTGAATTACTTGAGGTGGAACTACTACTAGGATTACTATAGGATCATAGGATCAGAGGAAGTTACTAGGTTATTGGCCCAAAGGCCATGTCCAGCAGGGACACAGGTGGAATCCCACAGGTGTATTTTTTGTTTCCCATCCAGTTATCCAGGTTGCGGTTAAAAAGGGTTAATGAGGTACTGTGCTTGATGTGGAGAAAGGGGAGTTCCACAGAAAGGGGAGTTACTAGGATGTAAATATGTCCTGCCAACAAGTCCTATTGATGTCACAGACCAGTTTAAGGTCGCGTGTGTGGGTTACTCGAGTGGAACTTGACTTGCAGATATGCAGCAGTCCCATCAAGGTGGGGTCTGAGATTGCTTTGTATACCAGATAGAGATCACCTCTGAGGAGTCTGTATGAAACTGAGTAGAGGGACAAGCTTTTAGTGTATATGTGCAGGGTAGATGTTTGTGGTCCTGGATTCTCCTGGTATGGAACCTCTGTGGTCTCTCCATCTGCTGCATGTGCTTTGCAAGGTACATGCCGAAGGGGGCATTGTACACAATAATTGGCCTTATAAGGGAAGAATACAGAGATGTTATGACCTATTTGTCCCTGGATGGGATACCCTTACTTATGAGGTGGGGCATGTAGAAGGCTTTCCGTACAATGGAAGCAACATGGTGGTCAAAAGTCAGGTTGCTATCATCCTGGGTGCCCAGATCCCTCATGACCAATTGTGTACTTAGGGCATTATTAATGAGATAATATGTGGGGACATCACTCTCCCCAAAGGGGATGATGATGCATTTTTTTGCATTCAGCTTGAGGCCATGTTTTGGCACCAGTCATTTGTTTGGGTGAGACCCTCTTGCAGGACGTCCACATCACTTGGGGAATTAATGACTGTGCCCAGCTTGTGGTCATTTGCAAACTTGGTCAGCCATAGCTCACTGGTTTTGGCCTGTACCTCAGAAAAGTATATCCCGAATAACAGAGGCCACAGGACCAATCCCTGTGGTACGCCGCTTGTTACAGGTCTACTACTTGAGGTGGCTTCCCCTATATTGATTAGGTGGGTTCTATCAGTGAGTCAGTTTGCTACCCATCTGGTAGCATATGGATTGATGCCTAGTTGAGAGAATTTATCTATTATGCCCGAGTAGGGAATAGTATCAAAGGCTTTGGCAAGGTCAAGTTAGGTGGTGTGCACCATCTTCCCCTCGTCCATAGCTTTGGTGACTGTCTCAAAGAAGTTGACCAGATTTAAAAGACATGACCTCCCCAAGACAAAGCCAAACTGTGTGGGGTCAAGTGTTTGGAGGTTGCCAATATTCCTGTTAATGAGGTCTAGGATAATCTGTTCCATGGCCTTGCAGATCAGGCTAGTTAAGCTGATGGGTCTATAATTTCCCAGATTGGTGGACACTCTACGTTTGTGTAAAGGGATGACAGTGGCTGTCCTCCACTCGGCTGGGACAAAGCCAGTATTCAGGCTTTGGTTGAATACATTGCCTAATGGTGCTGCAAGTTCATACATCAGTTCATGTAGGATGCAGCCTGGGATGTTATCAGGTCCCATGGACGCTGTATTTTTTGCCTTTGAGAGGGCAGTGAAGACCTGTTCCCTAAAGATAACGGGAGGGGGCAGGTACTGGGGTGGTTCTGATTTACTGATGGGGGGACAGTGGGGTGAAGTTTTCAATGAATCTGTCAGCCAGTAGGTTGGCTATATCTATAGCATTTGTGTATGAAATCCCTTCTTGAGTTATTTTTTTTCAAATTATGAAGCCTATGACCTCTGGGAAATGGAGAGATAACAGAGTAAACTTTCCATAACTGCAGTGAACTTGGACAACATGGTATAGGTTTGCTCAGCTGCAAGTTATACAAAAAGGATTCTTCAGCCTTGGTGCACATTAATAATAATACAGATTAATATTCTGGTAAAAGATTTCTGCAAGTATTATTTGTGTTTCAGCAGCCACCAATGACTGAATCTCCTTATGACTATGCACTATTGTTTACAACCACAGAAAACATGTTAGGGAAAAGTTATCATGGCTCATTCAAACTGCTAGTACATGAGTACCATTTAGAGACAATATCAGTGTTATGCCAGATGGTAGGCAGTTATTGTCCATTTACTAATTCATTAGTTGTATTACATTATTATCAGACAATGAAAATGTTTTTAGTTGTGCTACATTAAACCAGACAAAAAAATATTTGATGTCACTTGTGATGACACAGGGAAGACGTAAAAAACATTCTGATGACACAGGGAGGACGTAAAAAACATTCTCTCTCATTCTGCACTGGCCAGTGAAACACATCAGGAAGTGACAGCTTTTTTATACTCTGTATTTCTACTTTCTTCAATTTAACTTAGTAAAATTTGAATTATGTGGTTAAACTCTGTGTTTCCTGCAATTATACTCACTGAGAATAAGTACATGACGGTGGACTTAGTTTTATCAAAAACAGATTTCTCACTTTTCCACATAACACTCACTGTCTGCAATGAACCTTACTATAATTCTCTGCCAAGCAGAATGCTGACTATAGGTACAGTATACCCACTTTAACTCACAATAATAAACAATTAATTTGATGAAATGAGCATTTCACACATACTTCACAAGACTGCAGGTGAGTAACTGTAACGGAAACCAAGAGTAAAAAATATAGCAAAAGAAATGCCGAGAAAATTTACCACAGAGAAGTGTTAGTCTACATTATTCCTGACAGCAAATATTGTAAACATAACTACATATGAAACTATATGTTTCAAATCAAAATAATGTCTTAAAGCAAACTCTGTAACAGAAATGCTTCAGAAATCTAAAATGTGTTTGCACTAATCAATTCTCTTTGCCTTACTGGTTTACCTCTTATTCCTCTGTCCCTTTTGAGCCGAAAGAAAACAAATTACTCCAGCTCTGTAGCTTTGAACACTCAGTATAATTTAGTTTCAATAGACTTGTAGATACTGTTTAAACCCAGAAAGTTAATAAACATGGATCTGTAGAATTAAAAATATTGATCCCATGTAGCGTTACCAACTCACAAAATTAAAATTTTATAACCCAGTGTTGGAGATTGTGTTTCACAGTTTAAATATTTCATATTTGACATTTTCTGAGTCTACAATGTGCAGTATGATCTTGGTAGTTTCTGTTCTCAGCAAGCCCTTGGGTTTAATTGAAAGGAATAATAAAAATATACCTTTTGAAATAAAGAAAATATATTTCATGGTTTAGAACCACATACAAATGTTATAAAAGCTTCAGTATGTGGCTTTTAAAGATTTTATATTATTTTAATTTTATGAATACATTTTTACTGTTCAAGATGGAATGATTTTCTTTAATATACGCCCATAGTTTCAACCATGTACTCTGATCCTTAGAGGCATATGTATATATTAAACATAAAAGGAAATGCACTTAGATTTTTATCTCTATCTAAAATGAATTTTACCCACTAGCACAGAATACCATGGAAGCTCAAATGGCAGTTTGCAGAACTGATAAAACCTAGTAGACATTATACATTATAATAACATTTTCAAATATTGAAAAACTGGTACTTTCATTATCTGCATATCTACGCATAGCTATATTTCTGACATCATTTGATTCACTGTGATGCAATTTCTTTCCCAAGAAATTTGTAATAGCAGTTTTAAAATTAATAACCGTAGTAACAACTTAATAACTCTATCACCGAGCCTTACTTTGAAATGCACATACAAGATTCACACTGTGAATTATAAAAGAACTGCTATGGCATGTATTAGAGATGAACTTAAATGGATCTATATTTATATAAAACTGATAAGGGCAAAGGAGAGGAATACTTAAAAATATATGAATTTTTAAAAATAAGTACAAATGAGTAATCTGGCATACTTTTCAGATGAATGTTGCTGATGTAAACCTACGTGATGGGGTCTAACAAATTCTACTTATAATCTCTTGTAATGTTCTTACATGGGTGGAGAAAATGATATAATAGCAAGAGAAAGTGATTTCATTTTTATCTGTCTACAGTGCAGGAGGTAAATCTCAATATGTATAAAATTTTAATCAGTTTTGCTTCTGTGCTCTTTTAGTGATGCTGCAAATATAATTCTGTTACTGCATTCTGTGTTTTGTAACTTGGGTGTCCGTTCAAGTTAATTACTTGTCTTTTCTGAGGTACCGAACACAGGTATGTGTTCCAGACTGTTAATGGGGTTCAATAAGATTGTCTGAAAACTGGCAACATGTTGTGTTAATACCCAGTCTGAAACTGTATTATTTTTCAAACCCAATATGAAGTAAAGTCCTTTGCAAAAAGAAAAAAAAAAATCTGAAGTGGTGAGATATAGTCCCACATGCCTTATTTAATGTCTAAAGTTAGAAAGAAAGGATCATAGTATGTGTCTTTAGAAAGCAATCCCTCTCATCAATATATGAATAAGCAAAAAATATATATATATATATATATATATATATATATATATATATATATATACACATATACATATGCATATACGTTCTCTTCATTTGATCAATGAACCTAGACTGTAGAAACCCATATGGTCGAGACCATATGGTCAACAATTTAGTGTGTCAGACTGTTCTGACTGAGATCCCAGTATAGTGTGGATCACGGAACTTGCCCTTTTTCCAATTGTAGTTCGATCTTTGATTTGACATATATAATTAGAAGGGGGTGGGGGGCACTCAGTTGGTGTGCCCCCTGCAAAAAAATTGTTTCTGTTGCTTGGCTTCTTTTAGTTGATTTATGAATTTAATAGTCAACAACATGGTCTTGTCCATATGGGTTATGACAATCTGATTCACCAAACAAATGAAGTAAATCTATGCATTATGCATACACACACACACACACACACACACACACACACACACACACACACACACACACACATGCATAGGGTTGAAGATGCTTTGGTGAGCAGTGTGTTTGGTCAACATCTGTTGTTTAGTTGAAAGCATTTGGTCTACTAAACAGACAGGCAACAGGTGTGTGAGATCTCACATTTCTATCCATTTTGGAATATTGTCTTTCCCTGACTTGTGCGTTGTTCGTAGACTTGTACCCTGCAGGGTATGATATTTTCGTTATTTTTTTTCGTTCTATATGCACCAAGGTTATTTCTTGGCATGTGCATATTAATGAGTCGACATGCATGTTTTTGACATATTGTGGAACTCACATGGCCTCTAATTTAGTTATTAATGTGTAGCTTTAGAAGGATACTTAAGCAACATTTTTGTGACTGTTATTAGCCTCATTTCCTCAATGCTTTTCATAAAACTACATAATATATATGTAGTTACTGAACAGTGCTGAAATGTAAGAACAGCCATTTAACTGACTGACTTGCTTATTTGTTTCTTGAGGAGTCACTAACCCAGGGAAGGCACACTTCACATGCCTCATTTACGGATATAACTATGGTGGCACAGTATAACAAAAACCAAGGCAGGTATAAAAACAACATCAGTGGGAACCAAGGAAGTTTGTTACAATACATTGAGGAACAACTGCAATGAGGTGCAATATTCTTTATCCTGGAGTGTAGAATGAAACATGGAAGACAAAGATGGAAAGACATGTTTGTAGTGCAGTTGCTCATGGTCTGATTTGCATTACGAATTCTGGAAGGATGTGGATCTTCCTCCATGGTTCTTTTGCATATTTACTCTAGTTTTTATTTATCTTTTTTGCAAGACTGTGTAATGATTACATTGGGCTGGATTCAGTAAAGCCAACACTAAGTGTACATTGCTCTGAGGAACACACAACACAGACATAACTCACACCTTCGTCCTCCTAAGTTTAGTTTTCCTATTGATATTTTGGTGCTTTAAATATTGACAGGGATTCATAAAGGTTACCACAAAGTGCAGATTACAGGTACACGTAGCATAATCTTTCTCAGTGACTAGAAAACACAAAAATGAAATAAGAAATTTATTGAGTACATATTGTGTACACTTAGTATACGCTTAGTGTACACTAAGTATACACTTAGTGTAGGCTTTATTGAATCCAGAGGGGTGTATTTGCTTTTTTATTTAACTGAAAATCAGCAATATTTATCTTTGTCTGTAAACATTTATTTATTTATTTGAATTTTTCCTCATTTTTATGGCATAGATCCCAACAGTTTTTTCTCAGACCAAGTCTGGGTTTGACAAATAAGACAATACTGATTCATAAACTAACATGAGTAACTTAGAAACAAAGAAACAAACATTTCAACTGATAATGAACTAGGACAAATACAAATGAAAAGAACCACCTAAACAGTAATGAATTTTTAAAACTAGGTTCATACCAATAAGACTTGGTATGGAATAAGATCCATTAATAATATTTGCAGTTTTGTAATAGCAGAGAATAAAATAAATGTTAAGAATGTTTGGATGACATGGGACAATAATGGGAGAAAGTGAGTTTAATATAAGAATACAGTTATGTAATGAGCTGATAAGATTAGCTGGTGGTTAGGATATCAGTAAGACCTGGTCATTTGTGTAATTTGTATAGGATAAGGATAGCTTGTGGTTTGGGCTATCAGTAAGAACTGGTTATTTGTGTAATTTGGGTAGGATAAGGATAGCTGGTGGTTTGGGCTATCAGTAAGAACTGGTTATTTGTGTAATTTGGGTACGTGTAATATGTGAGGACAGTTTATGTAGGGTGTTCCTTAAAGGCACATTTGGCTGGCAGTTGAGAGCTGATGTGAACTGAGAATGAATATTACAGTTTCTGTTATTAGAGGGAATGGCTTTCGAGAGTCTTGGTATAAGACATATTCTGCATTATGTTGATCCTGACATACATGCTTGATGTATCAACATTTTCTTTAACATGTGGTATTTAATATTTTATATACTTATCCTATTATATGATGTTTTTTCTGGAGTTTTTGTCCACAGGTCTCAGTTGCAAAGGTGTCTTGCAACCATTTGGACTTACCCAGTTAATAAATGGAATCAATCAATCATTAAATAAATAAAACTTTCAGCAAATAATCAACATGCTTTTTTTTCCTCCTTACTCTATTAACTCGATTAAAGTACTCCTATCTTTAAGCAAGTTTCCATGTAACTGAGTTTTACAACTCCCATCCTTAACATTGTTTACATAGAGGCTGTTTAATTCCATGCTATTTCTTCCCATCACATAATTCATTAATTTGTTGGTGGGTAACTGCTACACTCATTTACTAAGTTTCATGTGTTTCCTTTCCAATGTATTTGTATCACTGCTGGGGATAATCTAAAGCTGGTTCACTCCATTTGTCGGATCCTCACACAAAGAGCAAAGGATAAGTATTTCAGCCCTACCATTACAGCCTCTTTTGTATATCAGTTTGATTTCATGAGTTTCCTAAATAAAGCAAAAATGTATCACAGTTGTTCCTATCAAAATATAATCAAATTCTTACAGTATTTGTAAGGCTCTTGACTTTGTGACAGCAAACCAATTCATAGTTATTCATTCCCAATTACTTATTTTATGTGTATCTAGTTCCCATCTTGATATATACAATATATGCTACCTTCTTGGTTGCCATTTTTTCTACTGACTTGCTGTTGTTTCTCAGTACAGTGCAAAAGAATTTGCTTAGTAAAGTAGAGTTGAAATTCATCCCAGATTAGACAGTTTATAAGTAGGATCAGTTCTGGCTAGACTTATATTGGCAGTAACAGGCTTCAAACCTTCCACCTCTGACAGACTGTACTGCTGCTGATTGTGCACCTGCACCACCCTTGGCAGTAATGTAGTAACATATGCTGCCATCATTATGCATGAAGCCTCCTCACAGTAATATAGTTGCATGGAAGTAAATTTTATTCTACATCAAGGAAAAAATAGACAAATAACCCACCTGAAATGGGAAACTTGCATTGAGCTACTGTTAAGCTGCATTTATAAATGTTTTCAAATTAAAGCTATTGCTCTGCTTTCCTCATGCCATTTAATTAGAATAGCTCCTTTGTAAGAGTACGACTGTTTATCTGTAATGTTTTGTTCGTTCTGTCACCTTACGTGATGCAGTTCAAGTTGCTTTTCTTTTGCAAAATGAAACGATTTAATAAAGGAACTCGAAGTATGTGCAATGCAATCTTATTATAGAGCTAGTACTGATGTTCCAGACTGAAACATCATTGCGTTTAATTTGCCATGGGCTGCTCTTATTACTACTGCATTGTGCTCTGAATATAACAAAACCATATTAATGCTAGGAGTGCTGCGCCAGCGCATGTGAACACTGCAGTGACCTCAGCATCAGGTGACTATCACGGTTACATTTAATACTGTCGCTGGGCCTCTATGTAGCAATAATGTAGAGATGGCTATGGGCAGCAAATGTAGGTCACAGAGGTACACAAAAGCAAAAACAGTAAATGCTAAAAAGAAAAACAAGCTAGTATGTACATAATGTATTGTTTTTCACTTACATTTCCAGAGTCTGAGTAATCCCTTCTGTTGGAACAAAGTGTTCCACGGTTTTACATTAAGTGCACAACAAGTAAGAAACATTGAAGATTATGATCAGTTATTCAATCAAAATAATGTCTTATAATGCAGAAGTGGCGTTACTTTAATCTCCTCTTTAACTACCTTCACAAAACAGCTACAGAATCATTTGCATTTCACTCTAAGATTAAAAAAATAGAGAGGTCATCATAACTGGGACAACAAATCAGTTCAGCTTTTTATCCACTTTACGCACTGCAGATTTTACATCTCTTACCTTTAATGTTTTGAACATCTGAAAGAAAAGCCAGTGTTTTAACAAATCTTAGACAGTGTATTTCAGCCTGTTACAGTACTGACAACCCTCTCACCTTAACGCACATTCTCACTGACTCCTTAGATTTATGTCGTGTTCTTGTGCTATAGTTTCAAAGAATTATGTTCGAGTCTGTTTTTCTACAGAGTTCTGCACAGTTTTACATGTTTGCTCTCTTTATGTGGTTTGCAAAGGCTGCCTACTTTGACTAAAGTACTTTGTCCACAAACTATGTTGTCCACTTTGTGCTTGAATTATATTATCCTCTCTACTTAGGTCATTTGGGACTTTAACAGCCACACAATGAAATGCTGCCCTTTGAAATTCATTTTGAAATAAGCAAAAACATTAACCAAACACATCACCCTCTGACACTTCAGTCCTTTAACTGGCTAGATTTATTTAACATAGCAGCATCCACTTCACATTAAGACTGCCCACAATATTATGTGTGGCACAGAATAATGGCCTGTCACCAGCCAATTATTAAACTGGTAGAGACCACAGAGAGAAATTTGCTCACTAAAATAACATTAGTACTTGCTCAACAATCTAAGAATTGTAAAAGTAACTGTATTTACTCTGTTTAAATTGCTAAACTGTGGAACTCAATCAACAGCTACCAGAAATATCTCATCTCATATACAATTTAAAATCTTGCAGAGACATACCCCTCAACAAAATGGTCCTTGAAACAACCCATTCCTACGTCAAATGTATGCACATCCCCTAGGTGATAACTATCCTGCCATTTACTTTTTCCTGTTCACTGCAAACACCACATCATTGCTCCAAAATCTCCTCTCTGTCAAGTCATACCTCTCAATCTCTTACAGCAAGAAATCTGGACAAAGCCATCAATAAAAGTGGTACAAAGGACAAAAAAATAGGGAATATTTTTAAATATTGCTCTTACAAATTTAGAACATTGATAGAATAACAGGTTTTGCATTAGCATGAATTTTCTGAAGTATATGAAGTCTGAAACTCAAATGTCTATCATTATTTTCTAACTTCAGTCTTTAATGATTTGTCACTAATTTGCCAGAAAAACAGAGTTTTATGAAAAACGAGGCAAAAATCAGGATATTCTGTGAAAATCTGTACAGTTGGGAGGTATGCGTCATCAACCTCTATGTCTTTTTCCCTCTACCTAACCTAAAACTTTCTCAACTCTTAATAGTAATCTTCCATTCCTCCTTCTATGTCCTGCTACCAAGTTAATTTTCATGTATGTCTCATTGCTCTTTAAATTATGCTGCTATTAATTAATGATACTCAGTTTAAATTTTGCATTTCTACTGAAGTTAAATACCTCAGTTTACTAGGATCATAGGAGGTTACTATGCCATTGGTCTGTACACTCCTAGTCATGTTATACCCTTGTTCCCTTATGATATATCTTCTATGTTTGCATGTGAATCTAAGATCAGTAACATCTGCCCCTGTCTAAGAGGGACATAGATGAAACCCCTGGTGTAAACTTATGGATTCCCATCCAATTGTCCAGGTTATGCTTAAATAGGGTTACTGAGCTTGTTCCAAAGAAGTGGCAACCTCTAGGAGACATATTTTTCTCTTCAGCATGTCCTGTTAATACCACAGGATAGGTTAAGATCCCTAGAGCAAGTGAATCATGCCCTATTGGATGTGGGGCTGTGTAGCAGCTTCATCAAGACAGGGTCTGAGACTGCTCTGTAGGCCAGGTACAAGTCATCTCTAAGCAGTCTATACAATACTGAGTAAAGTGATAGGGCCTTCAGTCTGCCCATGTAGGTTATGTGTTGTAGGCCCTGAATTTTGTTGGTAAGAAACCTCTGAGGTCTTTCCAATTGCTGCAGATATCTGGTGAGGTACATACAGAAGGGAGCATCGTACTCTATTATTGGATGCTATACCCTTACTTATGATGTATTCAATATAGAAGGGCTTCCCTACTACTGCAGACACCTGACAATCAAAACTAAAGCTGCTATCAACTTGTGTTCTTAAATTTCTCACCACTGGGTTTGATCTTAGGGGGATATTGTTAATGTTGTAATTAGCCGGGGTTTCTCCTTTGCCAAAGGTGATGATAATGCATTTTTTTTGCCTTTAGTTTAGGTCTGTGGCTTTGACACCAATCATTTGTCTGTGTAAGCCCATTTTGTAGTATGTTGACATCTTTGGGGGATTCAATGATTGCACCCAGTTTGCAGTCATCAGCAAACTTGGTAAGCCATAAGCCATCTATTTACTCAAGGAATTCTGAAAAATAGATATCAAACAGTAGGGGGCCTAGCACAGATCACTGTGGAACACCACTGGTAACAGGTCTGCTAGTAGAGTTGGCATCCCCAGTTTTGATTGTATGTGTTCTGTTTGTGAGCCAGTTGGCAACCCATCTAGTGGCATAAGGGTTAATCCCCAGCTGAGTGAGTTTCTCAATGATGCCTGAGTGAGGGATTGTATCAAAGACCTTGGCTAGGTTGAGATAGGCAGTGTGAATTGTTTTACTTTCATCCAGGGCCTTGATGACATTCTTGAACAAGTCCACCAGGGTTTGCAGGCAAGATTTGCCCTTAACGAAGCCAAACCTGTTCAGGACAGGAGTTTGAAGATCACCTATATCCTTTTTGATAAGATCCATTATGATTATGTCTATGGCCTTGCAGATTAGGCAGTTAGACTTATGGGTATATAGCTGCTGGGCTCAGTTAAGGGATCCCCTTTGTGCAAGGGGATTACAGTTACTGTTTTCCACTCAGCAGGTACAACGCCAGTGCTTAGACTGAGACTGAAGAGGGTGCTCAGCGGTTCCACTAACTCCTGTTTTAGACAATTTAATAAGCAGCCTGGGATGTTGTCTGGTCCCATACAGGCCATGTTTTTGGCCTTGGAGAGTATGGCTATGACCTACTCTCTGGAGATGCTAGGCAGAGGACTGGTGGCAGGTATGTGATGGGGTATGACTGGTGGGGATAGGGGGTAAAGTTTTCGACAAACCTGTCCACTAGCAGGTTGGTGCTGTCCTCAGGTTCAGTATAAGTGGTACCATCACAGTAAGTTCAGCACAAAGCTGGGCCTTTCTTTTTAGATTTCAAATGTAGCTTCATAGGTTGGTACTAGGCTATCAGCCCTAGGGCCTATACAAGCCTAGCCATAACAATTCCCTGGCTATTTTTTCCCACACTGTTTACTTCCCTGGACCCCTGTCTAGCAGGGCGACTGACGTGATCCCCGGGGTGAATTTCCTTTCTCCCATCCAATCGTCAAGGTTCCTTTTGAAGAGGACCAAAGAGGCACTCTGCTTGATATGTATGGGCAATCTATTCCAGAGTCTGGGGAGTCTCTGGGTCAGGAACCTATCCCTCCAGCATGTTTTGTTTATTGTGATGACAAGGTTTAGATCCCTGGAGCATGTGGCTTTGAGGGATTAGGATTTCTTTAAGTGTAGCGTGTCCAACAGCTCTGAGTTTGACATGGCCTTGTATGTTAAGCAAAGATCACCTCTGAGTAGACGATATGTGACAGGGTATAGCTGGAGTTTTTAAGGCGGTCAGCGTAGGGCATCTGCTTTAGGCCTGTGATTCTTTTAGTGAGGTATTTCTGCGGCCTTTCCAGTTGTTGCAGATGGTTTAGAGGTACATACCAAATGGGGCATTGTATTCTATAATGGGTCTAATGAGGGATGAGTACAGTGGGACAATGACCTCCTGTTTTCTGGATGAAAAGCCCTTAGTGATGAGGTGTGCCACATGGAAGGATTTCCTGACTGTTGTGGTGATATGGTTATCAAAGGTGAGACCACTGTCCACCTGTGTCCCTAAGTCTCTTATCACACTTTCGGTGTTTAGTATACTGCCACCTATATGGTAATTCACGGATGCATGTTTTTTCTCAAAGGGGATAACTAAACATTTCTTGGCATTGAGCTTGAGCCCATGGCTCTGGCACCAAGCATCTGTTTCTGTAAGGCCCTTTTGTAGAGTATCCACATCATTTGGGGATTCAATAATGGCTCCCAGTTTGCAGTCATCTGCGAACTTTGTTATCCAGAGTCCCTCAGTGCTGGCCTGTACTTCAGAGAAGTAGATGCCAAACAAGAGCGGTCCCAGGACTGAACCCTGAGGTACTCCACTTGTCACCTGTCTGGAGCTGGATTTGTATTTGGAGTCGGCTACTTTTACAGTGTGTGTTCTATCAGTAAGCCAGTTAGCAACCTATTGGGTGACGTAGGGATTAATGTCCAGCTTAGTAAGTTTATCTATGATTCCAGAGTGGGGGATGGTGTCAAAGGCCTTGGCAAGGTGACCACCTTACCCTTGTCCATGGCTCTGGAGAATGATTCGAAGAAGTCAATCAAGTTCAGGAGTCAAGATTGGCCCTTCACGAACCCAAAGTGGGTGGGGTCCAGTGTTTGAACATTGCCAATGTCTTTGTTTACAAGTTCCATGATAATACGCTCCATGGCCTTGCAAGAATGCTTTGTGATTTACCTTAGCTAGTGATGCTAATTTAGTTTTGTAATTAGCTTTATAGGACTTTACAAGATGTCTAATCTGCTTGTTTATGCTTTGGAGGGAGTTATTCCTTTGATTGGACCATCCCCTCTTGATTATTGACAGCTGTTTCTTTTTCTTACTGTATAACCTGTTTATGCTGGATGTCCACCAGGGTGGCTTATTTTTTCATGAGAATCTTGAAATGATCCATTCTGGTATGGTTGAGTCTAAACATTTATATAGGTTTCATACAGGACATTTGTATACACTTTAGTACAGGGGTCATTGTTGTCATTGTTGGCAGGGATCTGAAACTATTGATGGCATTGCTCAGTAGGCTATAGCTTGCTTTGGAGAAATTTATAAAATTTTTTGCTCCTGAGGGTGGGCCAGGCACAATCGTTACTTTGAAAGAAACTGATTCATGATCGGACTTTACCAGGGGTGGCCCCACACATGGGGTGGTGCAGCGATTCCCCCATGTTGGTGAGCACTATGTCAAGGATGTTAGAGCCCCTTGTGAGGGTGCTGACTATCTGCTCCATAATATTTGTGTTAACAAAGTCAAGGAACATTTGGGCAAGTGTGTTTGTGCTCATCTATGTTACCCAATTGATGGAAGGATAGTTAAAGTCACCCATGAACAGGGTATTTGGTTGCACTGAGAGTGACTCAAGTATGTCCAGGTAGGCTGTGTGGTTTCCATGGTTCATGGTAGAGGACCTATAGTTAACAATGAGGTGGAGGGGGTCTTTCCTACATTTGGTTGGACTTGGATTACCTCTAGGGAGTCATACTGTTTAACCAGTCTAGAGCTGTATATGTTTTTAATGAAGATAGATACCTCTCCTCCCTTGTTTTTTTTTCACATTTGGTGTGTGGTCTGAATGTGTGGAAGGCATTGCAGCCCTGCATGGCTGGGGTACTTTTGAGACTTTGAACCATGTCACTGTGAATGTGCAGACATCAGCATCTTCCAGGGTTAGAAGGTGTTGAGGTTGTACTCCAGTACTGGTATTTGTTGCTTTCCATTAGTCCCCTATTGCAGATTTTCTTTGCCCTATTTATAATTGTACCCAGTAGTGCTGAATACCTCATTAACTACCCCTATGTTTTGAGGGGAAGCCAGGATTTACTTAATAATTTACATGCACCCCTAAACCTCTCATTTATGATCCTGCTCCCCCTCTCAAACAGGTGCAAGGCATCATGCCATTACACTCTGGCATCCCTGGAAAAGGATCCACAGTTTCCACTGAAATCAGTGACCTGAGCTCTGCATTACTTACTGAACAACTTGTTCAGCTCCAGTTTGTAAAGAATCTTATAATTTATTTATTTTTCAAAGTTTATTTGTTTGTTTGTCTGTTTGAAGTACAAGTAGTTTGGATACGTGAAGTAGATGATGATCTGCTTTAAAGATGAAGTTATTCCCCTTTTTCAGACTCTTCCCCTGCCCTTCTATGATAACTTTCTTGGCCAGGGTCTTTTGGCCATGCGCGTTCATTGAAATCATGCCCCCTACCATGAGAAGATATCAATGCAACCCTGTGGACTTAATGTGACACACTGCTACATCAGGAAGGTTTTTGGTTACCTTTTTAGATATCTTTTACTGTTTTTAATCAGAAAATATACTTAAAATGTGATGTTTACATTTTTATAGCTCTGAACTACGTGTAATTTGTGTCACAATCTTGATTTCTGTTTTATCGCATTTCTTTTTTAATCAGGTTAGTAATGAAATTGAGCAAGGGTGTGTTTCTGCTGCCTGTTTTTAAACAGCTTTATTGGTTGGCTTTCCATTTTGTGCATCTTTACATTAGGTAGTTTATCTTTGCTAAATAACTTTAGAAGATGGTGGCACTTTACTTTCAGAGGATTTTCTGTGGACAGCATATTATATTACAACAGTCTGTCTTTCTGGGAAGGATCTTGTTACTGAAGAGTTTTATGCAGAAATGACAGTCCTATATCTATCTATCCATCTATCTATCCATCCATCTATCTATCCATCTATCTATCCATCTATCCATCTATCTATCTATCTATCTATCTATCTGTCTATCTGTCTATCTGTCTATCTGTCTATCTATCTATCGATCTATCGATCTATCGATCTATCTATCTATCTATCTATCTATCTATCTATCTATCTATCTATCTATCTATCTATCTATCCACCCATCTCTCTCTCTCTCTATCTATCTATCTATCTATCTATCTATCTATCAAAAGAGAGCGATAGACAGAAAAAGAGAGACTGATAGTGCACACACACACACACACACACACACACACACACACACACACACACACACACACACACACACACACACACACACACACATGACTGAAGATTCCATAATGTTGATATCTGGAAAAGCAATTATTCTGTAAAATTACAAACGTACAATTTCTTCTACTCAGGAAAGACACATTTTATTATCTCTTCAATTTTTTGAAAATATTGTGACAGTTCTGTATGAAAGGAGGTAAAAAATGTGGTCATTGTTAGTTCCATGAAGAGCTATCTGTGTAGACTGTCTCTAAGGAGATGTGTGTGCAGAGTCACATGATGAAGGCTACGGACAAGGCACAGTCAGTGGAATACATGTCTGTATTATATTGTATAATATTTCATAAATATTTCAAACACATATTGGCTGTTTGAGTGCTATTGATAGCTTACATTACACTGCACTTCCTTCCCAACCATTCAAGGATCACAAGTTGTTGCAAAGGCTTTTAACTCCCTTATCATTTACCATCCCATGTTACCAGAGCTACTGGAGTGAAATATTCATCTTTTTCAGATGTTTCTGCACACGGCCCTTAAGTAGGGCAATTACATCATGTTAGGTTAGGATAGGCAGTTTCTAAAAGCATTTGTTTATTTATTTATTCATTTATTGATTGATTGATTGATTGATTGATTGATTGCATTTGTTGACGAGGAAAGTCTTACTAGGCAGAAGCCTCTTCCAGCAGAGGCCTGGAGAGAAAAGCTCCATTAAGTTACAATGAATACATCAACAAATACAGCTCGGTTATTCTTAGAGCAACATTACACAGCATTACATAGGACATTCAGATGTACTTAAAATAACAATACAAGTTGTTGTTGTTGTTTGCTTTCAGCTTTTCCCGGTAAGGGGTTGCCACAGTGGAACTCCGGTCTGCTGATGATTGGCAGTAGATTTTTACGAAACACTGAGGTGCCAGCTCGACGCCCAACCTTCAACGAAGGCACGCCCATTTACGCACACATGTCTTTCGAACGCTACCCAACCACGGGGAGGACATGCAGACTCCACACAGAAGGCACTCCCAAGCCCAGCTGAGAATCAAACAATACAAGCAATAGTATAAAAACATACATTCGACACATAGAAAAACATAGGGTACTTGGAATGGAACAAACTACAGGCAAAGAAACAGAGATAATCCAAAAGCAAATTGATTTCCTTGCACTCCTGCACACATGCTAGAGACTGGTTTCGAAAAAATGTTCAAATCATGGTAGACACAGGTGGAGAAAAATACAGGTAATTAACAGCACAGAAAGCTTCTTTGCATAAACATATCTCCTCACAAAGCAATAATTCTGAAGCAATGTAGAATATTATAAGGTGAAACTTCAACATACGATAAGAATAAGAATCCTCTGAGTACATCAGCAGCCCTGCCATTAACTATAAGTTGTCAGACTTTTTATCAGCACTGGAAACTCAAAATATTTTGATGAATCTTGATAAAAAATTAATTTGATGGCAAAGAAGGCAATCGGTGCAAACACTTAAAATATGTAACATAGGTGCTTAACACAGAAACTTCGTCATACATGAGGTTTAGCAAACTGGTTAAGGTCATTACCTCAAAAACACAATGTACAGGTTTTGATTCTGACCTCAAGTTATTGGTCAGGCTTAAAATAGCCTTTCAGGCAGTTAGCATATTAACCAACTGTGTAACATATTTTGGAACCTGAAGTCTACTTCAGAGATGTACATATCCATGGGTGTTACAAAAAAAAAAAAAAAAAAAAACGTCAGCAACATAACTACTTGTTAACAAATCCAGTGCTAGCAATACCCATTATGCAGCAGTTCATGACTGAGACTGTTTTCTTTCTAAAAGGCATAATTTATTATTATTTTTTTTGCAGTTTAAAAAAATTATAATAATACTTCAGATTAAAAATAAATCAAGCTATACATTTCCTACGCTATCATTAACAAGCCGACAGTTTAGCTATTGCTGAAGTTGATTACATACACAAATCACTGAGGCTTCCACGATGAGCAGCAAATATATTTATTTAAAAACCACTTCCTATAAAAACATCCATTTATACCTTATATTATACTAAATTCTAAGATTGTGTATAAGATGTTCAATTAAACATATAATATTTCCATTCATTATTTCATAAATCATATCATTATAAACAATATTTCATTAAATATGCAGAGTATATTCTAACCAACTAAAAAATATATGCGTTTAAATTTTTTAGTTATTATTTATAACATTGTATAACATAATATGCTTATCTTTCTTAGGCTTAACATATATGTATTAATATAGAATGAACTCATTTATCAGGTAATATGTAGTTGTTTCTTAGCATTATTTAATAATAAAATATATTCAAACTCTAATTATATCAATAAATTTGATGAACTTGAATAATCATAAAATACAAATAAACCAAACCAAAATTTAGTAACCAACAATAAACCAAAATTTAAAGTGAAGGAGTGTATATTATTGTTATTTACCCAGTCATAAAAACAATAAAATGATGTCAGATATATAAATTCATATAATCCTATTATATAAGGCTTCAGCTTGTATATATATTATTAATAATTTATTGCTCTAAATCTAATAATATCCATTTCAACTCAAGAGTTCTTCCTAAAAGTGTATTACCTTCCCTTCTATTATGATGAAGTATCTGTAATACTTTGAATTTAAATACATGAGATGGAAATAGTTGACAATGTCTGGCTAAGGCATTATTAATATTCATCTTCCGAATATCATAAAGGTTGCTGAAGTTGGCAATGGTGACTCCAATAGGCTGGTAAAAAGATGAAATGGCAAGGTTACCTTCATATAGTTGATCATGTGGCCACTTAAGTGAACCATTTCCGTGAAACCAAAATGTTCTAAATATCAAAATAATGTCGAATTCGACATTTCCAGCCACGCCACACCTCCACACCAGTGCTACCATGGGTCAAAAAGGGGGGAGAGGTTTTGCCATTCGGTTATGTGGAATTTACTTTGGAGACGTTCGCACTTCGGGTTTTGTGGAAGCGCTTTCGCCCATAGTAGGATCGACGATATGAAGGTAAACTGAAATGGAATATTTTATTAATGTCCCACCAGCTTTTGGTTTTTTTCTCCTTTCACAAGCTTATATTACAACTATTCTACTTATTTTTCTCAGCCTCTATATTGCTTTCTCTTTTTCCTCTGTTTATCTTGGTCATTATGTCTACAGAGCCATAGCCTGGATTTTTGAAAATGTACAGCTACCTTTGTACCAGCTGTCAGAATATGGTTTCTCTCTATAACTATAGTCCCATCCTCAGTAGTCCAAGGAAGTTTATGTCTATGGAAAGTTTATCATGTCACTACTATTAACAAAAAAAAAAAAAGAAAGAAAACATAAAAACAAAACAAATTCAGAAATGATACAGGAAAAAGAGGCTTATGGACAGATGTATGGATGGATAGATGGGTACAATTTAACCAACCAGACAAGTAAAACAGTACAAAAGTACTGTTTTACAAAAGTATAAAATCATGTCACAGACATGAGGGACTCCAGGAGAATGTGGCAGGGAATAAAAGCCATAACCCAATACAAACTGACATCAGCTCAGTGTGAGGACAAAACAGAATTCCTGGATAGGCTGAGCACCTTCTACAGCAGATTCGAGGAGAGGAATTGCTCCAAGCCAATGTTACTCCCAACACTCAGCCAATGAAGTGCTCATTCTGTACCAGTCTGAGGTGAAAAATACCCTGTGTCAGGTGAATCCAAGAAAGGCTGCTGGGGCAGAAAACACCTTGAGTAAGGTGTTAAAGGATTGTCCTGAACAACTAAGCACTGTACTAATGGATATATTTAATATGTCCCTCAGCCATGCGAAAGTACCTAAGTGCTTTAAAAACACAAACATTATACCAGTACCAAAGAAAGCCACTCCCTCTAGCCTTAATGATTATAGACCCGTGGTCCATCGTCATGAAAAGCTTTGAAAATTCGGTCAAAAAACACCTGATAGCAAACCTCCCAACAGCACTTGATCCACTGCAGTTCGCATACTATGCAACCTGCTCCACGGCAGATGCCATCTCTGTTGCACTGCATCTCACAATGGCACACCTTGAAAATAAGGACAGTTATATCAGAATGCTGTTTATTGATTTCAGTTCAGCTTTCAATACAGTGATCCCACAACAGCTAACTGGAAACTTTCTCCACCTAGGTGTTAATAACCACATGTGCAACTGGATCCTGGACTTTCTGACTGGAAGACCCCAGAGAGTATGTGGGCAAGAAGTCCTCAAAGAGCATCACTATCAACACAGGAGTACCTCAGGACTGTCTGCTAAGCCCGTTACTGTTTACTATCTTGACCCACAATGGTAAAGCCAGATTTAATATCAATCACATCATTACATTTATGGATGACACTACAGTTGTGAGACTCATCAACAAAGGAGAAGAAAAAGCTTACAGGAAAGACGTGAGTTCTCTGATTGACTGGTGTGCCAGGTATAATCTTGACCTCAATGTCAGCAGTAGAGTACAACCAGTTCACTCTCCTCTCGTGATAAATGGGGACATAGTGAAAAGGGTAAAGAACACAAAATTCCTGGGGGGGGGGGTTCTATACAGTGGATGGTCTTTCTTGCTCAACCAATACCAGTCACATAGTAAAGAAGGCCTATCAACACTTGCACTTCCTAGGAGACTGAGAAAAGCAAGTCTTCCTCCCTCTATCCTTCATACCTTCTACAGGGGTACCATGGGAAGTACTCTAGCATGCAATGTCATGGTGTGGTACAGAAGCTGTTCAGCTGCAATCCAAAATGCCCTACATAGTCAGAGTTGCGGAGAAAACAATGAGATCCAAACTTCCAGTATTAAAGAATCTATGCAAGACACAGTGTTATGACAGAGCAAGAAAAATAACAAGTGATCCTTCTCACCCTGCTTTTGAACTGTTCACATGCCTATCATCTGGCAGAAGATACTGCAGTATACGTTGTAAAATAACCAGGTTCAAGGACAGTCTTTCCCTCAAGCAATTAGACTCTTGAACTCTGGTATTAATCTCAGGGATGAGAGATGCTGACAAGTCTTGTGAGAAACAAACAATAGTGCAATAGCAATAAGACATCACAACCAACTTATCAGTTTATAAGAAAATTATGTGCAATACAAACTGCTAGATATTCTCATAATGTAGGGAATATGAGAATTACATTGTGTAATAAGTACATGTGCAATAAGGAACCAATCACCTGCTATACTAGTGTACAGAATAATTGTAGTAATAAGTA
Organism: Protopterus annectens; assembly: GCF_019279795.1. Taxonomy (NCBI): domain Eukaryota; kingdom Metazoa; phylum Chordata; order Ceratodontiformes; family Protopteridae; genus Protopterus; species Protopterus annectens. The sequence continues at coordinate 154,809,772 of NC_056737.1, read as the reverse complement.
TTTATATAACTGTCTAAGAGAAAAGTAAATGTTAGATCTAATACAAGTGTAATTGTATGTATGTATTTGTATTCTCAATTTGAGCATGATGCATGTAATTTTGTTTAGACTGCACTTGTGGTGTCTAAATGACAATAAAGTTTACTTTGACTTTGAAAACAGACTTTTAACAACAAAATGCATTATTAATTTGACACTGTTTATATTTTAAATTCTAGCATATCACATTATACAAAAAATAAATAAATTATTTTAACTTTTTTGCAATCTATTGATATACGTGCCATATACTTGGATGTGTCCCATTATCTATCTGTTAGATTTGAACTGTGGAAATTCTGTTTACTTCCTACTTTGTGTTCCATTTTTGGCCTCTTTTACTATTATTTTAACAGCTTTCCATGCTAGTACGTTTAACCACTGCATACACACATGTTTTCCTTTCCTAGATTCCCTTACACGCTATTCCTTCTTTTAAAAGCTAGTGCAACAATATCTTTCCTTGCAGGCTCTGCTTTGGCTGCTTTTATCTACCTTTTAATGAAATAGTACATACATACTTCCTACCATTACTGCTTCTGGTATGCAAAAGGCACAACAAGAAATGAACCAGGGGATCAGCATCTGTGAGGCAACAGTGCTAACATTATAACCGCCATAATGTCTACAGAAAATATGAAGCAGCAATGCTAACAGTTAAACCGCCACAATGACCACAGAACCTGTTAGGTAACAGTGCTTCAGAATAACCCCCATAATGACCACAGAATCTGTTAGGTAGCACTGCTAACAGAATAATCTCCATAATGTCCACAGACACTGTGAGACAACAGTGCTTACAGAATAAGCTCCATAATGTCCATAGAAGCTGTGAGGCAGCAATGCTAACAATTAAACCTCCATAATGTCCACAGAACCTGTGAGACAACAGTGCTAACAGTTAAACCTCCATAATGTATACAGATGCTGTGAGAAAACACTGCTAACAGTTAAACCTCCATAATGATCACAGAACCTGTGAGGTAACAGTGCTAACAGTTGAACCTCCATAATGTCTACAGAACCTGTGAGACAATAGTGCTAACAGAATAACCTCCATAATGTCCACAGAAGCTGTGAGGCAGCAACGCTAACAGTTAAACCTCCATTATGCCCACAGAACCTGTGAGTTAATAGTGCTAACAGTTAAATCTCCATAATGTCCACAGAACCTGTGAGTTAACAGTGCTAATAGCTAAACCTCGATAATGTCCACAGAACCTGTGAGATAATAGTGCTAACAGAATAACCTCCATAATGTCCACAGAAGCGGTGAGACAACTGTGCTAACAGTTAAACCTCCATAATGTCCTCAGAACTTGTGAGGTAACAGTGCTAACAGTTAAACCTCCATAATGTCCACAGAACCTGTAACAGTGCTAACAGAATAACCTCCATAATGTCTACAGAACCTGTGAAGTAACAATTAAACCTCCATAATGTCCACAGAACCTGAGTTAACAATGCTAACAGTTTAACCTCCATAATGTCCACAGAACCTGTGAGGTAACAGTGCTAACAGTTAAACCTCCATAATGTCCATAGAAGCTGTGAGGCAGCAATGCTAACAGTTAAACCTCCACAATGACCACAGACCCTGTGAGGTAACACTGCTAACAATTGAACCTCTATAATGTCCACAGAACCTTTGAGGCAACAGTGCTAACATTAACCAGGTTATACACTTCTGTGCAGAACAAGTTTACAACAGGGATCTCAAATTAAAACAAGATGAGAAATATTACAGTTTTATGTAATATTTACTATTTGGTCTAGGCTTTAACTTTAGGTAGATGTGTGAATGGGCTCTGTGCAGTAGTGGCTAGCATTACTAAAAAAATAAAGTAAACAAATAATGAATGAATTACACTCCCATAATATTCTGCAGCATGGACCACACTAACAATACCATAACAATATATTTACATAAAAGCTTATTCTAAGATCATTCATATTTGATATTCTTTTGAAGCATTCTGAAAAAAAAAAATGAAAGCCTCTCAGAAAGGGAAAAAATTCTTGTTTAGCCAATTCCCTGCCTTAAAAGTCACATGAGAATGGAACAGCATAACACAACTTTTTTGCAAGTAGGCTTCCATTAAAAGGAAAAACTATGACAACATTTTTATTTCATGCCAGGAAGGAGAGGACATGGGCAGCACATACTTCTGTACCCCTTTATATAACTCTTAAAGGCAATGCATTCATGCAGAGCAGTAATTATTAGTGTGCCAGAGAGTTCCACCCGACACGGTGACCTGAAACTCAAATGCCTGCAGTGAGGTCTCCCACAAACAAATTGCCTTTCAATCAGTAACAACGGCAGTCTGCAGAGAAAGTGCAAACCAGCTTTCATAGATATCTAAGTATCAGGGATGTCTCACCTTTCAAGACGCCTCACCAATGAAACTCAAAGACAGGTGACAAAACATCCGTTTTAAATCACTAAAAAACATGAGTTCATTTGAGACAAATTTAGCCCTATTCTTTCTTCCTAAAAGCCAAGAGTGGCACATATAATTTCAAAGATAATGCTTTTTAGAATCCTGCATTGAATAAAACTGTTTTTTTAATCAAGTTGCAATGGTAGCACTAACCTACACAAGGGGCTTTGGGGTTGCAGATGGCTGCCTTACTCTAAATGTTCAAGCTTCACTGACCCATTTCATCAGTACTGTCAAAGCCTTGCACTGATACATGTTGACAACATTTAATCTTAAAAAATTGAAAGAAATGAATTAATATGCAAATTTCATCAGCTTTGTAATAAAAATGTCCTTGAAAAAAACAGAGAACATGACCCCCGAGGAATTGTGTGAATTATCCCAGCTCAATTCTTTAAGTTAGTCAGAGGTACATAGGTCCATAAGGAAATCAGAGCAGCTCTGACTTGGAAATAATTATGATGAAGAACAAAACACAAGCAGGTTGAATAAATGTAACAACTTGGGGAAAAATCTTGGTCCTGTTTGTTATTCATGTCGAATTAACAAGATTAGTTTTGGTTTTAAAAGTTTGTTAAGACATAGCATCAGTGTATTTGTCATACACCAAGTAATGCAATGCTTAAACCATTCTACATTGTAAGTACATGTCACTGCCAGGCCAGAGACATCTATATTTGCATGTCAGTCAAAAATAATTATAAAGATGAGGTTTTTACAGCAACAGTGAAGTAACTTAAATACCGTTAAATTAATATTAAAGATAAGATTAATTTCTTTTGGACCCAGATGGCCCTTACGTTTACTACTGTTAGATTTTAAGGATGCTCATATGCTATAGAGGGTGCCAATGAATGTATCTATTTATCTATGTATCTGTTTTTTTTTTAATCATCTTCATTTTCAATAAGTGAACAAAAATGCTTTATATATAAATATTACAAAAAAATGCATCTGTATGGTGGTTAATTAATTTGGATCCTTCTAATTTTCTAAAAAAAAAATTTCCTACATTAGAATCCTGATATAAAATGCACTTTTACTGGCTGAAGGAAAATACAGCACAATCATGCTATTCATGATACCATGGATAAACAGCACATAAAAGTATCAGTGACTCTCAATATGAGCTAGGACTTGAAAAAAATGCAAACCTGGGTTTTTCCTGCAGAATTATCATGTTTTGATGTATTAATGTGTTCCTTTTACATCTTTCCATAATGGATACATGCTGCTCCATGTAGCTACAGACTTCCCATGACTGTCGTCATCCTCCTCAGATGTGAACTAGTTCTGCATACTGTTCAACTTAATTTCTGAAAAGCTCGCATCCACCAAAAATCTGTTCCATACAAAAAGACTGGGCCTCAGTCAATGACTGACATATAAATCCGGCAGAAGAGCACAGATAAAATGTATGACAGTTATGTAGCCATGTATAATAAAATTAAGAAGTTGTGGAGAAAAATCTGCAGCACAGTTATGTCTCCAGAACTGAATCAAAACCTGGCTTTGTGCTATGGTTGTGCTACAGAAACATTAAACTTGTAACTGACTACTTACATACAATGATAAGGAAACAGATAAATACAGATGGCTTTAGCTTTACAAATTAAAAAAATCTCATTCAGAAGGGAATCACTCCATTGGACAACTGATTTATAGATTTGGTGTTTTGTAGGATCATAGGAAGTTACTAGGCTATTGACCCTAAGCCCATTACAAGCCTAGCCAAACATTTAGCTCATGTTCTGACAGGTCAGCACCTGATGGCCCTGTCCAGCAGGGACACAGGTGGATTCCTAGTGTACACCGGAAACTATGATATAAAAAAAGAAGGTACATTTAGGAAATGGTTTTGATTAGCAAATAGTTGTGACTAAATCAAAGCAAACAATGTGGGTAGTAATTTAAAAGCAAAGAGTTTCTAACAGTAAACAGTTTGTGGCTTAGCATAAGCTGTTTGTGCCAAATTTATACAAACTAGTCGTTTCAGAAAAGAAAGACTCTTTCAGATGTTTAACAGCAGTATGATTTACCAAGAAAATCACTGATGGGTCAGATTTGGGATTAGAAAATAAAAACTTATAAGACTGAGGAACTTTGTGCAATCTAGCTGCTTCTTATGGCAGCAGCCTGGCTATCATACAAGTTATAGAATGTAATAAAACATCTTTCAATGCTAAAAGAACAGATGAAACAGAGTAGGTTCAGGAAATTCCAGTTGTAATAAATCATAATATTTGTTTAAGGACAGTGGAACATCAGTATGTTCCCAATGAAACAATTCTGGATGTGGTTTCAGAAAAAGAAAATTATTCAAACAAACTATCAGCAGAAACACTTCCCTCAGGAGCCAGACTCATTTATCTGATCGGAGAAAATAGAAATTGTCCCCTCATAATGATTTTCTTGTTCAGTATCCTGAAAGACTTGAGGAAGTAAATAATTATTTTTTTTCTTACCAACAACAGCAGGACTAGAAGGGTCAAGAGCATGAGCTAAACCCTGAGCTAAGCCCAATAAAACACTCCTGTTGAAAGAAACAAAAACAGGAGAAGATAACTGTTTAACTTTTATCCTCCTTTTGAAAGGAAGTTCTACAGAAGCATATCAACTCCTGCCAAACAAATCATCCCTGGGGACAGGCATCACAGTCAGGATACACAGAGAGGCATTCTATGCCTCTTCCTCCAAGACTGACTATAATGTTTTATCCATGCCAACAAGGGCATTCCAGCAAATACAGAAGATGTATCTAACACCTGAGTCATGTTGTCTGTAGGAACTATACCACAGGGTGCCAAGGAAAAACATGAATAGTCTGAGGAATCAGAAATGGTCACAGCAGAGTCACCCATCTGCAGCTGAGACAAACTGTCAGCCTGCTTAAAGGGAAAAGGTTGTTTGGAAATGTTCTTTCTTTGTACCTGGAAGAAGTATGAACCAAGAAAATGGAAAGTCCTTCCATGCTGAGGTCAAAAATCATGCCTGAAGCCAGGGGAAGACTGACAGCAGTAGTCAGTGAAACAGGTGAGCATTTAAAAACTAGATTTTTCTGCCAGAAAAACAGTGAAAAGCACATTAAATATTTACTCCAGCCCGCAAAAGTAATTTAACATAAGTTGTAGTTTTAACAAAGTTTTTCCATAAAAGTAAAATGTAACACTATACGCTAAAAAAATTTCTAAACTTCATGTGACATTCAATTAAAATACTTAGCTTAAAATATATAATTTCACAGAAAAGTTATGTTTCCGTCAAAAAAAATTTAAATGTGGAAGTTTTTATCTCCTAAAATGGGAACTTATCTGCCTTGCTTTGGAGAACAGTTAGTCAGCCATTGATCCTATAAAGTCCACAAAAGGATCCCTTTTCAGAGTGAGAACGGCTCTAAAGGGCTCAGTGCCCAAACTGTTAAGTTTTCTTCAGCTCTGTGTGAGCTGTTAATGGTTAAAGTGCATGGAAAGTGTCCTTACGCTTCAGAAGCTGGCCAGCTATTATATCCTTCGCAGGATATAGCCCATATAGCTAAGGCTATTGCAGCAAGGCTCAAATGATGAACTTCTTGGGATATTCCCACTGAAAGAGGTTTGGGCTGAGAAAAGGAAGAACCTAATTTAACTTCAAAGAATCTGTTGGACAAGAAGTTTTTTACGGTTAATTAAAAATAAAAATATAAATACAAATAAGAATATTTTCAAGTAATGATTTAGCATTACCAGTTAAGTTAGTAATTGGCATTTGAGTATTATCTGTGTGTGAAATAAGTATTTTATATATCTTTTATTCTGTAGTTTAGTATGTAGTCATCCAGATGTATATTTTTAACATCAATATTTCTGAGGTATGACAAAATGGACTTTTGGGTTAATTGTATGCATTAATTTATTGTGGTTTAATGGTTTAGCTGCCAGTAGGCAATTTTCTGCATGGTGTAAGTATTTCTGTGGGGATATTTGACCACAAATATGTATTTGATTGGTGGAAATTGGTCATAATAATTTATTTATTTATTTATTTTACATTTGTTTACCAGGAAAATCCGATTGGAACGAGGTCCATTTACAGCAAAGGCCCAGGCAGAAAAGCTCCACATCAAACAATATGTACAGTGGTAAATGTACAATCAAAAAAGATATATTACACAATGGTTTGTTCCAAGCAAGCTTAATTTATACATAGTAGACTCTGGATGATAGTATTTGGGAGAAAAGACTCACATTAACTGATTCAATCAAAAGACACATTAAACAAGATGTAATAATTTACACATAGTAGGCCCTGTATGGGAGTATTTGGGTACTGCATAACAGAGATAGTAAGCAGTGAGAAGAGGAAGGTAGCAAGAAATGGAGGACAGCAGGAAAGCATTTATGTGATGCAAGAATGCAGTGAATGTTTTTACATATGGTTTTATAATGTTAGTGTGATTATTCTGAAGAAGTCTCTAAATTTCAGTGAAAGTGTTTAATAAAACAATTTTTTGACCTGCACCTGGACACTTTGAGTGTCACCTTTATGGTTTTGTTATTAGTATTTTGTGTGTGTGGTGTTTCAAGGTAAGAAGTTTTAGAACCAGGTTATGGAGTCATTAATATCACCAATGTTCTGAAGAGACAGATGGAGTATTTGGTGGTGTATTTATATGGAAAACAATATCAACCTTCCTTTATACTGTTCAGAGTGATAATGTTTATGGATATAATTTGTTGTCTGAAAGTTGTGTTTCTGAATTTTTTTTAGTAGCACTTTTACTTAAAAAATAAAAAATGCAACTGGACATGAAGAAGTGGATGCACTGCATAGCTGTTTTCTTTTTTCTATTCAAGAGTGATAATGAATATTTCATCAGATGTACTACGTAATTAATACTTGCTACAACTGCCATCAGATACTGCATAAAGAACTTTAGTTTAATGTTTTCATACGAAGGATGTTCCATCCAGATTGCAGCTCAGCCCCTCATGCTGCACTGGGGTAGCAGAACTTGATCAAGAACCTAGAAGCCTGCTGTGGGAAAACAGCTTAAAATCTTTTGATCTTACATCTTTAAAAGAAAGTTTGCAAGGTCCTCCTCCAGAAACATATGACAGCATACCATCTGTGAGCATCTGAACTAGAAAAAACTCCACATTAGCCCAAACTCTTCACAAAGTGAGAATAAATTAATTCAATCTACCCACTCCATAGCTCTGGCCATAGTACTAGTGACATCATGATGTGATATGGGTGTGGAAGTTTACTTCGGAAACTGCATTCTTGCCTGATGAAGGGAAAAGGGTGGGCAGCTTCCTAAAGGGCTTAGATAACAAACATGCATAGAACTAAGTCCTCTTTGAAATCTGTCCAGTGTAAGATTATCTTATCTATAGTTATTCATGATATTAACTCTTGCAATTATTTATTTTAATATACTTAAAATGCAGTTATACACCTGTTGTATTTTTATACTGCTACCTTTTTTTTTTTTCTTCTTTTTCCTTTGTATGGCTATGTCTTCAGACATTTTGTATATATTATTGTACTCTATTACTAGCAGGTTTTTTAGGCTAAGGTTATGTGTAACCATTCTATATTATTTTATTTTATGACATTCTTATTGTTAGTCATGTTAATTGTTGGAGCTTTTCTCCCCGGGCCTCCACTGAAAAGGTACTAATTGTTTTCAGTTCAGTGGACAATCCCGGTAAACAAATGTAAAATAAATACATAAATAAGATTCATTGTCAATAGATTTTTGTTGGCCAATAATTTGACATAAGATATTCTTCACTGGAATCTGGAAATCAAGATCTAAATTATAATAATGACCTGTCTTTTTACAGATAAAAGGACTAAAAACTTAAGTATTCGAGGCAGCATGAATGCCATACTTTGGAAATTAGCTTCAGTAGAAGGGTGACCAAAGGCCCAAAGCAAGCAGTCATATGACTCATGGTAAAAGGGCAGGGATGTTCAGGCCATTCAAAGTGCATCACCCTGACAACCACTAAAGGAGGTGCCCTTAGGGGGGGACATTAGTGGTGGAACAGGTTCCATCATCGCCACCCACACAAGATGAGGAAAACATCAGGCTCCTGCTCTCGCACAAAATGAAAGCCTAGAAATGGGTGGGAAAATGAATTTCACTGAATGTACATAATAAGGTTAGTGTGATGAGATAGTATTTGCACCGCTGATGGAATCCTGTGTTTTTTCCCTTGCCTTTTGTGTGGACTCTGCATGTTCTCTCCATGTTTACATGGATTTTTCCTGGAGTGTCTAGTTACTTCCCACATTCCAATAGCATGATGAAAGCTAGCCTGAGAAAAGCTTGACCCTGTGTACAGGGTTGTGAGACAGGACATTTGGGTACATGTGCTCTGTGCTCTGTGATGCACAGGTCTCCCATTCAAGTCTGGTTCCTGCTTTGTAGGCATTGCTTGCTGGGATAGGTTCTTGATGTCTGTTTGTTTGGATGTTTATCTTAAAGCTAATGCTCCAAATGAGCAAATAAAGACAAAACACAGAACACAAGGTGATAAGACAGGTATAGGGATATATGCATTGGGATGTAACTCATACAGGACCATAACTATAAGGGTGATAAAGAAGAAATCTGCACTATTAAAGAAACTAGTGGATGTCAAAACAACACTATGGAGGTAATGTGCGTGCGCACGCACGCACACACACACACACACACACACACACACACACACACACACACACACACACACACACACAATCTTCTCTGCATACATGGTTAAAGGTGTGCAGTGTACATAATCAGCATGCATCATTCAGAGAACAGATTCTTAAAACTTATCATGTGTAGATAGTAACAGGGAGTTTGAGTAAGGCCTGTCGGGATGCTTTGTGGTGGGGGTAATCCTCAATTCTGATCAAGAAATCTGAAACCATCACTAAAAACAAAAAACATTGAGGAGAAAATACTTAGGGACAACAGTCAGACATACACCTGGTGTGGAGGAAACATTTCACAACTCTCAGCTTGCATTAGCAACATTATCTCAACATAGGTGGGAGGGGGTATCATCTATACTGAGATCCAAATTATTCATGAACACCAGGACCTAGCTGAATATTAATCAAACAGTACAGAAAAAAATTCCAACAATAGTCCTATGAAGCAGATATGAATCATGTGAGAAAAGTTAAGAGCACTTTCTTGTTTTATATTAATAACATACTTAGTTTTAAACCTTATCTCCATGGATTGGATATGATCTTGGGACTTTTGTTGGACTGTCTTTTTTTGGAGTCACCTATATCAGGAAAGTGGGATTTACTACAAAGATTGGTAACTAGAAAACAACTCCCTCACTGTATTTCTTGCACATAAGATGCCTGTGGGATGCGGTGCCAATTGAGTCCCCTCAATTAAAGAGGAAGCCGCCAGTAAGAAGGCCCACGTTACCATTTGAATGGTGGACTTTAAAGGGAAGATAGGCCTGATGGCCTAAGGCCCATGTTCTAGATCCCTAGCCTTGTGGTTGTCTGCCTTGTGTCTGGTATCCTGAGATTAATGAGCCTCTGAACACTCAAGTGATGTAATTTCATCTGCTTATACATGTTCTTTTTCACCATTACAACTAGCAAGGAAGGCTTTAAAGTCTGAATGGCAGTAGGAATAAATGATACATTGAGAAGATGATATTCAAGTGCACTTGTGGAAGTAACAAATAAAGTCACTTACTAGTTTTCTACTATAACTCATGTCCACAAACACAATGAATATGTATGAATGGCTTAAACTTAGGTTTTCTTTTGTTATCAGTGATGGGCACTTTCCTGTGTCAAATGCAAAGAGGCTATTGTGTTAATCTTAGTGTCAAGTATGGCTTTACAATAGTAATGGTGAGCATACCTCATAATGAGGTCACATATTACACTGATGAAAGCCATTGGATGAGGTCAGATCTGTGAATGTGGGTATCACAGACACATGGAATGCTGAGGGGAGCAATGGGATCATTTGACAACTGTGAACGTGGGTATCACAGACATACAGAATACAGATGTCAGCAATTTGATGAGCCAAGTCCTGTGAATGTGGGTATCATAGACAGTAGCAACAATTGGATGAGGTGAGTCTTGTGAACTTGGGTATCACAGACAGTAGCAGCAACTGGAGGAGGTGAGTCCTGTGAATGTTGGTATCACAGATAGTAGCAACAATTGGATGAGGTGAGTCCTGTGAACTTGGGTATCACAGACAGTGGCAGCAATTGGATGAGGTGAGTCCTGTGAACTTTGGTATCACAGACAGTGGCAGCAATTGGATGAGGTGAGTCCTGTGAACTTGGGTATCACAGACAGTGGCTGCATTTGGATGAGGGGAGTCCTGTGAACATGGGTATCACAGACAGTGGCTGCAATTGGATGAGGTGAGTCCTGTGAACATGGGTATTGCAGACAGTGGCTGCATTTGGATGAGGTGAGTCCTGTGAACATGGGTATCACAGACAGTGGCTGCAATTGGATGAGGTGAGTCCTGTGAACTTGGGTATCACAGACAGTGGCTGCATTTGGATGAGGGGAGTCCTGTGAACATGGGTATCACAGACAGTGGCTGCATTTGGATGAGGTGAGTCCTGTGAACATGGGTATCACAGACAGTGGCTGCATTTGGATGAGGTGAGTCCTGTGAACATGGGTATTGCAGACAGTGGCTGCATTTGGATGAGGTGAGTCCTGTGAACATGGGTATCACAGACAGTGGCTGCAATTGGATGAGGTGAGTCCTGTGAACATGGGTATCACAGACAGTGGCTGCAATTGGATGAGGTGAGTCCTGTGAACATGGGTATCACAGACAGTGGCTGCATTTGGATGAGGTGAGACCTGTGAACATGGGTATTGCAGACAGTGGCTGCATTTGGATGAGGTGAGTCCTGTGAACATGGGTATCACAGACAGTGGCTGCAATTGGATGAGGTGAGTCCTGTGAACATGGGTATCACAGACAGTGGCTGCAATTGGATGAGGAGAGTCCTGTGAACATGGGTATCACAGACAGTGGCTGCATTTGGATGAGGTGAGTCCTGTGAACATGGGTATCACAGACAGTGGCTGCATTTGGATGAGGGGAGTCCTGTGAACATGGGTATCAAAGACAGTGGCTGCATTTGGATGAGGTGAGTCCTGTGAACTTGGGTATTGCAGACATTTGGAATACTAATGGGAACAATTGGATGAGTTGGTCCTGTGTGTGCAAAGGCACATCCAGTATCTGCATGCATGTTAAACTAGCTTCTCAATAGTGCAGTAGTACATTCGGTATCTACATACATATTATACTGGTTTCATAATAGTGGAAGAGTACATCCAATATCTGCATATATGTTATACTGGCTTATATGTGGGCAAGTCCAGTATCTGCATGCATGTAAAACTAGTTTCTGAACAGTGTAAGGGCACATCTCATGACCATCATCTTTAAAAAGGGTAAAACATAATCATAAATGTTCTTACACTTAGACGTCTGATTATTTCATGGCAGTAGAGCATAGAAGATGCACTTATAAATTATCTCTACTCTCTGCCCTCTATAGGTACTCTGTTGTTATTGAAAATGTAAATACATTATTTAAGTACCTCATCATGATCACAATTTGATTAATACAAGGTTTCTTAACTAAGGTAGAAAAGTTTGAGATGTGAATGACCTCCAGAGCATCTTTCAGCATTAAAACTTTGAAACAGACAGTGAACAGTAAGCATTTAGATGACTTTATGTGTTCTCAGGGACCTTAGTTGCTTTAGTCATTATTTGCTCTGGTGACCTTGATCCCTGAAATTAAAATTCCATGATTGTAACAATTATTTATGTTCATTAAGATGATAAAAATAGTGGACTTCCTGGCAGCACAGCAGCTCTGAGAGAAGATCTCTGCTTCAAAGTTCAGTCTCATGAGATTAACCCTGAACTCCATTTACTATCTCTGTGGAGTTTTGTATGCTTTCTCCATATTTGCATGTTTTCCCCCCAGAAACTTCAGTTTCCTTCCACATTCCCAAAAAACGCTGATTGAGTGGCTGCACAAAAATAAAACATATATGCGCTGTGTATTCCTTTACCTTTATGAACGAAGATGCAGCTAAAATGGGTCTGAAAAGAATCGGTCCAATTTTTCACTTAAAAACTTAACACATAGATAAATAAAAATTCTGGCAACAGATTGGAGAATTGATTCTACAGTAGTAACTGCACACTGCTTTCACATGTCTATGCTCTTTGACTTGTTCTGTGCTCTCAAACTGTAAGTTACATGTACATATCATGCTGAAATATTTATAGTGTAAATACAACCTTATGATCCTTGTTAATCATTTAGGAGTTTCTGCTCTTGTACATCACAGCAACACAACAGCTTCAAAAGAAAACAGAAATGTATTTTCCCTATAACCCATAGGAAGTATAATCCATAACCTGGGGATACAAAGTGCAATAAAACAATCTTTATTCAAATTGTTATTTATGGTAACCCTTAGACGTCTCTAAATCTCTCAAAGAACAGAGGTTAACTGCAGGCCTTAACATCTGTCAGGCTTATATCTAAACATGATATGTGTTACAGAAAACAAATTAAACATCAGAAAGTTGTTTGCATATGTTTAGGGGAAAACAGCACTTTGTTTAATGTTATATCAATAAACTCAGTTTTAATGTTCACTAAATTCTCTGAAATATAACTAATATAACTAGGGACAGTAACCTTTGAATAACCTTAGAATATTTGCTACCAAAAATTACTGCAGAACTTCTTAAAGATATTTGTTTATGTAACTTAAAATTACAATTGTCATACATAATTAAACCTAATTCCTAATACACTGATTTGATTTAAGGAAACAAGCCACCCTTCAAGTTGGTACGGGATGTAAAAAAAACTGAGTAAGAAATATTATCGGAGGTATTCATTTTAATAGTTTAACAACTGCACCAGCTTTGTACTGAAACTGGTAATGACCAAACAAAAATAATAACAATTCAGATCATTGCTTAGTACAGAGAACACCTTACAGCCAATAGCCAGCTTCAAATTCCAAGCTAGACTGACTAGCTCGAGAACTGAACAGAAAATGACCAATGACTTAAGCTCAGTGGAATTCCACTGCATGCTTTGGCACTACTGGAAAACCATCTGATTGGCTTCTTAGTCATTTAAGAATCCAGGTAGAAACAAATGGGTTACATTCATAATTGATTGGTGCTATTAATATATTTTCAATCAGGGCATTATGGAAAGCTCTAGCTAAATTGAAGTTAACAGTAGGGAACTGGTACTTCTGCCCTTCTAAAGGGTGATCAGATATATAAAATGCAGTCTGACAGTTAGAAAACCACTCTTAGTGAGGTCAGCAGAAATATTACTGGGAACATCAGAATTCAATTTCACGGATAATACCCACTCAATATATTGCTCAGAAGACATATTAGACATAAAATAGGTTACCAGATTACTATTAGGCATCACAGAAGCACATCTCTTAACTTTACTAAGAGCCTTGGAAATACAGTTGCTACTTACTGTCACTTTGTCAAGTTCTGTTTTAACACAACACTGTTCCATACAGAACTGAAGTGTCCAGCATGTGTGTTGTTGAGCAAACCACAACATAAATCAGGGAAACTACAAACATTTACCTCATACCCTAAAACTGGCAACTACCTTAAAATTATGTTGTCCTTCTGAACGTATCTGATAAATTTCTATTAATAGTCTTTTGTGTGAAAGCTCATTCAAAGCTTGATTTACATTACTTTGGACTTTACTAATGATATCAACTGACAGGTTGGATTTTCACCAGATTTAGAAGAGATGGACTGCCTTATAAAATACTAAAACCATATTGTTCCAATTACATATATTTCTTGTGCAGGTATTCAGATGTAGGCTTATGATTACTTTTATTCTCTTTTATATATTCAGGAACAAACCTATTGATAACATAATTAAATACATTACAGAAGACAACCTGGGTATGACTACATGAAGCTTTACAACAGACTTATTTTACTCAAGGTGATATCATAAGGTATGTAAATCTGTGAAGACTGCAGTATTGTAATTCTTGTATACCTCAAAAGTACTCTATTAAAAATGACAGAAACATAGTCTAATTAAGATTTTGAAGGGGCAAAGACCAAAACTGAAATCAGGTGTATTATTGTGGACCAAATCAAGTTTTAACACTCTATGTAAAAGGCTCATTTATGATCTGAACTAATTCATTTTAGGCTATGCAGTTAAACAAAAGGGTTTACTAGAGCAAATTGACAGAATTAGAAATATTTAGGAGTCTGGCACTTACCACAGCTGATTAAGGTCATCAGCTGTTACTGTGATGTTTCCTAGGCTCCATTTGATTCATTCAGACTCTATTTGTTTACTGTTTGACTCTTAGCAAGTTATTTAACCAGACCAGAGCACTGGGAACACTGGGTTAGGCTTCTCCTAGCCTACATGCCTACTAACCACCTATGAACCAACCAACATCATCCATTGATAAAGACAGATCTATTAGTTTTTCACTAAGTACTTAGAAAAATTCCTTTCATGGACATATTTTTGGAGTAGTTAAATCAGTTTTATAGTGGATTTTTTTCCCACAAAGAATAATAAAGTCCATCATTTCTGATTAATGATAGAGAGTGAAATAACTTATGACTATTGATTATCAATTACAAACAGAAAATAAATTCTATTTCAGTCCATTTCTTTATTTTTTTCTAAAGCCTGAGAATACTGAACATGGAGACGGTTATAATTAAAACAAGTTCCATAACTGCATACATACATTGAGTTAACGTGAGTTTTAATGCATTATTTATATGCTCATTTGATATCATCTTGTAACTGTTACCTGCTATTTGATCATGTGATCTCACAAATCATTTATAAGCATTCTTTGTTAGTTCACTCAGTATTCTGATGAAGTCCATGCCATTATTTTATATGAAAGTGCTCAATAACTTGAGCTGTGTGACATATGTTTTTTGTTTTGTGCTGTTTTACCATGTGAATAAGGCACAAAACTTTAAGGGTGTTCTTATGGTCAATCCTTAAAACATGTCTCCTTTTTCTGTTTTATTTTGGAATAGTAAAAGAAGGACTGATATAGGCTGCACATTATTTTGCCTGACCAAGACTCATATAGAGCCTTAGACTGTAAAAGATGACCTGTAATCGATATGAGTGGGCAGGGAAGGTCATAACTCCCTCATTTCTGTAACAGACTCATACAGACCCCCCCTTTTGGGCATCACAACGTATTCAGCTTTCACTCATAATACTTCTTTATAATTTTTCTTCTTATTTTTCAGTGTTACTTGAACAAATGTACAGCTGGTGCTCCCTCAGCATTGCTGTGCTTAATGTCACATCATGATGTGAGTGGTATCTATCCATGGTGCTGAAATTAAATTGCTCAGTTCCACACAGAAGACTGAAATGCAAAACTGCCAACTCAATAAATGTCAACAAATGACAGAAAAATATTTCCAGCTACATTTTTGTATGTGTGCATGTATTCATGTGCTTGCACAAGCATGTCTATGCAGACAAAAACAAACATGCAATAGATACATTAAAACACACACACACACACACATGCACACAAAGACACATGATATATATATATATATATATATATATATATATATATATATATATATATATATATATATATATCTATATACACACATGATATATAAGGTCACATAAAGATAACTAGTACAGGCAGACATTAGTACTGCTGTGATATCCTTTGCTCCATTTAAGAAACATGACTGTTAGTTTTCAGTTAACTCATCAAATATTTACATAACTGATGGCCCAAAAGCAAATGCTAATTCAAAGACATGGTGAAAAGAAAACTTGAAGTGGCTTATTAATTTCTAATATAAATATAACAAATTATGCTTCATTTACATATTTTTTTATTTAATTTTGAGATTC
Source organism: Protopterus annectens (assembly GCF_019279795.1). Classification (NCBI taxonomy): domain Eukaryota; kingdom Metazoa; phylum Chordata; order Ceratodontiformes; family Protopteridae; genus Protopterus; species Protopterus annectens. The sequence goes on along the minus strand of NC_056737.1, from coordinate 154,793,319 downwards.
CTAAAGGCTTAGCATTTTTTTTTAAGAAGTTTGTTTTTACCTGGGAAGCACATCAGATTAGTGTCATGTTTCTAATCTACAAATATGTATTTCTTCTTGTTAAAACATCATTATCTCTATCTCTTTCAGTTATTTCCTAACGGTTCACTTTGATATATTATCACTGAGAAGCTGACACACACACTTGTAAGTTCAAAATGATTTTTTTTAAACATCATCAGTCTTTCCAGCCTGAGCACTTTACCCAGAGGTGATTCTATCCTGCCATTTACATAACCAGTGACACAGCTCAATAAGGTCCCAATTACTTCTCAATAGTCTTTGCTCAAATCAAACCATCTTAAAATGCAAGGGTTTTTGTTAGTTCTCTACTTATGTGATAAAGAAAAGTGGAACAAGAGTTTTCCCACAATATCTCCGTGTTGTTTTCAATCTTAATTATGGTTTTGTGACTTCAGAGAGCCTATATACACCTTATATGCTGTGAGACTGTTTATGGATTGCATTACGACACTGCCATAACTTCAGGAGAAAGGTTAGGAATGAATATAATACAGTTATTGCAGTGTTGCCACTGTGTCAAACTGTGATGAATTCTTCCCTGACTCAGCCATATTAAATGTCTGTGTAGCTAGTCTATATATTACCTAGATGCTTTGCAGGGCAATCTGCCTATAATGTATAGCCACCATATTCTTTTGTTCTGTTTTTGTCCTCCCCAAGGACCATCAAGTCTCCCTATCCACTTGACTCTATAGGCCCATTCTTTTCTTAAGAGGTAAGATTCCAACAGCTCATTTGTCTCTCTCAGGGCAAGCATCAAGCCTTGAAAAGCAGTGCTCTCAACTGTGATGTAGGTTTTGTCATCCATCTCACAGTAAGCAGCAAGCCTTGAAAAGCAGTGCTCTCAACTGTGATGTAAGGTTTGTCATCCATCTCACAGTAAGCACCAAGTCTTGAAAAGCAGTGCTCTCAACTGTGATGCAGCATTTGCCATCCATCTCATGGTAAGCACCAAGCCCTGAGATCCCTAACTCCACTACATATGTGCAGTAAGCAGCCGCAGGGCACGATTTGCAATGGGCATCTGCAAAGGCTTGTTGCTTGCTTTCACAACTGATGTAGGCCATCATACCTGCCCTGTCTCCCTCAACATTTCCACATGTTCTCCAATTTCTGCTAGCTAGTCTACTATAGGACCAAATGCCACAGGCATTCACCCCCTCACTCATCCCACAAGAAGAAGCGAACCATCCAAGTCATTTCACAACTCCACTCTCCCTCCAGCTCCAGTAGGTGTGCGGTCACTAACAGAATCCAGACTGACTCTGTCATAGTTGACGTTTTATCTGTCTGTGCTAGGGATCTGGCTATGACCCCCAAATATCTGATCACTCTGTTTCAACTTTAAGAAACGAGTTGCAATTTGCGTCAGCAAAGAAAAGCCACTCTCTCTTACTGTCAAAATATTATGTTACTTTCTGAGATTTGCAATCCAAATCAGCTCCCATAATCTGTACTTTTGAATCTGCAATAAAAATTGCTCAAAATAATATTAAATAATTTTAAAGCAGCAGACGTAAATTAAAAGAAATTTTAGCTTTGCCTTTAAGAGTTAAAAATCAACATATATTTTCTATACTTTTTTCTTCTCCCATCTGTTGATTATCAATGCCACTGCTCCTGCCTGCACACACACACACACACACACACACACACACACACACACACACACACACACACACACACACACACACACACACACACACAGTGAAACAAAGCCTTTCACTCCTTTCATTGCCCTTTTTTATTGTGATGATAGAAATTACAAAAAATAGATTAAAGGGTTGGGAGTTAGTACACTGGTTAAGATGTTTACCTTGCAGTCACAAAGTACAAGTTTTGATTCTCACAATTAAAATGGAAATTGTCTAGGTGTAAAGAGCTGCCAACCTAGTACTTTCCTATTAATCAGCTGCCCTCCTCAACTTTAAGAAAAAATAAGATTCATCCCCCTGAAAAAAATGCTATTTCTCCTTAGAAAACTGTAACAAACCACTTGCTATATTTGGGCTTGCTGCAACTTATTCCATACCCTGTCCACAAATGCAGTATTTGAATATATTTCTGAATGAATACCGACCATGCCACCTACCAGCATGCATCTAGGGTGGCTGCTACCTTTGTTCCCCTCCCACTTATGCCTCTGAGGATCACCCCTCAAAAGGGAAACTTTGTCCAGTGTACTTACAAAGCTAACAAACACAAAAAGAAGTGGGAGCCTTCAGAGGAGCAATATAATTCAGGTAGCCATATTCTCCCAATAATATTAAAATATTAATTGGTAGCTAACAAACATGTCTGCAATAGCAGGCTATAAGCACATACATGTCTATGCTTTTTCATTCAGGGTTATTGTATAAGGTGCTTGGCAATTCTGCACATTTCACAGTCCTTATTGTTGCTTCTAAGTCTTTCCCCCTACTAAGTATTAGAAAAGAAGAGGGCCCAGGACTGGCAAGTCAGAGGCAACAATTTGTTTTTACTTTTCTTACTGATCTTATCCTGAGTCATGGGTCATAGTCAGGAATTCATCCATCTGCCCCACTGAGCTGGCAGTAAAAAAGTAAAAATAAAATAAAAGCAATATATTTAAACTGTGTAAGAATTAAACAATTTCATTTCAGCTGCCAGCCTCAAACATACTTGCAAATATTGACTATCTATTGATTTAGCTCACTTAAGAAACTAAAAGTGATAGTGTTTGTCTCAGCATTCTTACAGAACTGAGAAGGGAGCTGAAATTACTTCTAAGTCATTTTTTTAACAAATCCAAGGGAGAAAGGTAATATTCTTAAAGAGTAGAATACATGGATGGGATTTCCATTTAGACAAGCGAGGGCCTCAAAAGTACTAACCTACTAGTAAGACCAAAATCATGGAATCATTGTTGAAGGACAGAATAGAGAAGCCACTAGAATCAAAGCAGTGTGACTTTGTACAAATAAAAGAACTACTAGACTGGATAACATGGGTCACACTCGTTCTTTAAAAAAAATATATATATTATTTTCTGTATGCCATTATTTTTTACAGGAATGGACATTTTCCAGCATATATATAGTGAAAAGGGGGGGGGGTGCATTAGTATAAACTGGGCAAACAAAATCAGCAGCTTAGTTCTCTTTTCCAGAGCTGAAAACGTAAACAGACTAGAAATGTTCAGGCCAGTAGGTTTAATCATCTAGAAGATAGCTTCATCTCAATTCCAAGTATTTCTATCCTTGGACAATTTTTAGGAATGGGACAAGGTGCAGCTATGAAAATATTCCACATTACTGGGAAGGACACTGGACATTTTATCACCTTCAAAAATTCTCCATTGCATCTCCAGACTCCAGACAATGTTCAGTTTATAACTAAACTGTAAACCAAAACCAAACCCATGTGTGAAGTGATTGAAATTAATGAATATGTTTTGGCTAATTGTGGCATTCAGTCTCCACTTCTATCTATTGCACAGTTCCATAGAGAAAGTGAATGCCTCACACTCAAATCATTCAGTCCCTCTTACATAAAAATGTGCAGTGCTGGGAAATCTATTGCCAAGATGATTAGGTTTCAATTAATGTTACTGAGTCAAGAAAAGCACAGACTCATAGGTCACATTTGCACAGTAGTAGTAATGTGTATGTAGGCCATACATAGGCCGCATTTGTATTTATTTATTTATTGGGCAGCACAGTGGTGCAGCGGTAGCGTGATCACCTCACAGCAAGAGATTCTCCACTTCAATTCTCTGTTCACTGCTCACTACATCTGCATTATAGCAGTGAACAGTGTATAAGCTACATGAATAGGTTTCAAGCAAAGTGTTGCAGTGAATGGTATAGACCACATTTGCAGTGTGGTAGTGAATTATACACATATAAGCCACATACACAGGCAATATGTGCAGTGTGGCAGTAAAAGGTATAGGCCACATGTGTAAACTTGCAGTGAATGTTACATAGGAAGGACACATGCAGTACAGCAGTGAATGGTATTGACAAAGATGAGACATGTGCAGTGTGACAGTGAATGCCACATAAGCTGTATGTGCAGTGTGGCATTGTATGGTACATGAACAGCCTACATATACAGTGTCAAAATGAATAGAATAGGCCACATGTTCAGTGTGGCAGTGAATGGCAACCACAACTTGCTTTAACTGTTATTGTTCTCAAAAGCAGTCATTGTCAGTGTCATTTTGTCCACAATGACATATATCATTAATCTTATTCAACTATTTGTTTATTAAATTGAGAATAAAGCTTAGAAATATGATACATAGCCTTCCTGTGACCAAGTGTTTGTTAATTAAAATGTGGATAAAATAATATACATATGAGAGATATCCAGACATTAATCAAGTATTTGCTCATTAAATTGTGCATAAAAGAAAATAAATAGGACAGGTAGCTTGAACCGTAAAACTCAAAAGCTATATTTTCACTTCAGTAGCAAGTGGTCATTCTTGCAAATCAGTGCTAAAACAAATTTAAAATTAAAATGATGCTTTATTTCTCACTTGTGTATCAGATGACTTATGGAAACAACATTTTTATAACAGGGTGGTTATAGCAAGGTTCTTAGTATGAACCTGAATGTTATAAATAAGTAAATACTACTACACTACAAGACAGATGGCAGTCATGACAGAACTGTAACAGAAGTCAACTAACAGCTAAGTATAAAGCACCTGACACTGCCAGAAAAAGGCAGTAAGAAGTAAAGTGCATCTTTAATGAACCATCAGATTTGAAACCTGTTAGATATATACTAGTTACATTTCCTTTCCCTGTATCATCATGATGACCTAAAAACTAAAATGTTTTCATTTTTGAATGTTCCTGACTTTAACATTTTGTCCTTTTTTGCAGGTATCAAAGTAATACAGTAATATAGGGCTCCTTTCTTTACTGTGCTATATCTAACTTCATTTTTCTTTGGTCACTAAAAGGTTCTTCTCACATCCCAAAGACATACTACTTAGGTTGTCTGGCAACTATAAAAATGTCTGCAGATGTGTGTTTTGGAACTTTTCTCCGGACATCTTCTTTGTGAAAGAGATTTTGGCATAGCAGGACTATCTGATAAGAGAAATTAAATAATAGATAAATAAAAAAATTACAGAAAATACTGAAAATTTGATTTTCCTACAAAAACATTCAAATCTCTTCCCCCATCCTCCAACCTGTAAGAATATTAAATGCCATGTACCAGGTGTCTGTACAGTTTCTTTTGCTCCTGTAATTATAATCTTTAAAGTCATATTCAAAAGATGATCTGTACTAGTTATACACACCAGTAACAAACTAATGGCATGGTCAAAGGCAAGAATTTCTTCATTAATTAAAATTAAAATATGTCAGACTTTGACTGAGGTCTTAATCCACTTGAAACATTTTCCTAAAACAGATGTTATCACACTGCATTATCAGAACCAGGTAGGTGGAAAAAAAATCAGTGCGCATGCTTTGTAACAGGACTCCTCATTCCCCTCAGTTCAGTCTGTTCTTGAAAGATCTGAACAGTTGTATAATAATGAAAAATGTGCTATACTAGTGGGGCTTTGCTTGTGCACACACACCTCCGCCCATGCATTCATCATTTTGCAGGTATTGTCAGTGAAAGTTTAATTGCATAAACACTCTGTAACTGTCCTGTCATATTTCTTGTCAGCTTGGATTCCCTCTCTGGGCTCACTATCTCAGAAAACTATAATTGAATTGCTGCCAAATCACAAGAGGGCTGAAAAAAAATAAAAATCTTTATGAATAGAATTTGTTTCCTATCAGTAGATTTGACAAATTGTGGCAGAAGAAGGACCCCAGCGATAATTTCTCAGTTTATTCCTAACCCAGTTATTTGCTGTTTGCTCTTATCTTTCTTTTAAAATTTCCGAGCTGTAATACTTAATATTCTGAAGGCTAAACACTTCTTACTCTTTTATGGCAAAATGTGTAGCTAGAAATTCTGAAAAAAAAATCTATGAGTACATTTCTTTAATTTTGCTTTAAAGCAGTAATTAAGAAGGGTCATGAAAGGTGCACAGACTTTTTTTTTGTGGTTAATGTGAGTAATGCCTCTTAAAAAAGGATTGTAAGATTTATGTTGTGGGTAGTACCCACAAAATGATGATAAGCTTAGACATTACAGTGCTTAGTATTTCAACCTTCCAGCTGCTGGCCTGATACTTATTCAGTCGTATGCTGAAAATGAATTCATGCAGTTTCATATAATGTGACAAATTCCAGGTATGCATGGTCTTGCTTTTTTCACATTTTTGTTATATTTATTCCTCTGTCATGCAGCTAGATATAAGAACATTCGGTAAAACAGGTTAGACTGGCATAATAACATACAAATTGCTAAAGTCGATTCATTTGACAAATGTCAGTCATTTTTCAGTATGTTTTATAAACATCTTTTTCTATTATGACTACTGACATAATTCAGCCTTACTGCTAAGGTGTTTTCCTCTGTCGTAACTCAGGTTAGTGCTCTGAAATATCTGCTAGCTTGGATTAGGATCTGCAGTTCTGAATTCATGCAGTGATGTCAGCATGTGCTAAGTAGTCCTGTACGTATGGCTGTACTAAGGAAGTCTGTCACTGTTCCAGCTATATCATAATGTCCTGGAGATACCCCACATTACTACATCCACCAGTGTGGGATGGAAGGTTATCTGCCACTAACTCAGTCATGCTCAAATGCTCACACAAGGGTCTGTAGGAGAGCCACATGTGCTTAGGTCTTGGTGTGAGAGATACTTGCAACAATGAATAGCCCCTCTGCTACAAAGAGGGGACATGATCATGGAGTTTGAATCTTGAACATCACATTTCCACGGATTACAATTTTTGGCATTATATCTTGTTTAATGAAAACATTTCATATCCCCCCATACAAAAACCAATGTGGACGTTTCTCTGCACCTGCCTGACCCACTTGTTCTTCATACAGGGATGACAATCATATCCATTCACTCCCTGACCAGGTTGAGAACCCTACAGACAATTTACTGAATGTTTGAGGTGACAACCTTATAAGCAAATTCATTCTTCAGTGTGGTAGGAGTCAAAAATCAGGCAGCAGGTCATCCCATATTCAAGTGGACTCTTTTTACAAGGCCTAACCTCATCCCCCATCAAGGCAGTTGGTGACTTCCATGTACATCACTCTGAAGAGGTTCTACATGTGCCACTGCACACATGCACACACTTGTTGACTAATGTGCAACACACAGCCCACAGCTCAAGAGTGCTTCTGCAGTCCTTCAATACTGCTACTGCTGGGCTTGGCTATGTTGCAGGCAAGCCACCTGCCACCTCCCATGATAGGTGAGTCTGTGCCAAACACCCACTCATTCTCCTTTCTCACTGTCTCTTCCAGTAACTGAGCAGCTAATCAAACTTGGGTGGTCTGGGTCATGGGAAGGGCTTGATACCTCTGTGGAATACAACCGGCACTACCATCTCATACTTTTAAAGTTACAACCTCCTGCAGATATAATTTTAGAGTACTGAACCAGCATAATCCTTATCCTCGTACATCTGAGGCTAACTATCAGGAAGCTACTCCAGCAAAAAGACAAAAGTAAAGCCTGGACTAAATCTGAAGCAATGAATGTACTTTTACTTTCTAATGTCCTTGTAACAACTTCAAAAAGACAGTAGTATGCAAGGAACGCAGAAACAGCCTCCTAATCACAAAGCAATATATTACACAGACGCACACACACACACACACACACACACACAAGCACACACACACACACACACACACACACACACACACATACACACACACACACACACACATATATATACACACACACACACACACACACATATATATATATATATATATATATATATATATATATATATATGGATTCACTTCATAAAACTGAAAGCTCAAAACATTTAAAATGAGAAAACTTCATAATATAATAGACTAAAACACTGAAACTTCAAAACACTGAAAACTCAAAACACTGAAAACACATATCATACATATACTGAGTTTAAACAGCATAAATCATAGCACTTTCCACCAAGTGTAAGTGTAAGTTTTTCCCTGCATACACTTGGTGGAAGGTGTTATGATTTATGTTGTTTAAACTCAGTATATGTATGATATGAGTTTTCAGTGTTTTGAGTTTCAGTGTTTTGAGTTTTCAAGATTTTGAAGTTTCATTGTTTTGGTTTCAGTATTTTGAGTTTCAATGTTTTGAGCTTTCAGTGTTACGAAGTGAATCTCTCTCTCTCTCTCTCTATATATATATATGTATATATATAGATAATGTATACACACACACATGAATATAAGTATATAGAGACAGATGGCGAGGGGTTATCTGAACTACCAAGTACTCAAGGTTTTCGCGATTGCTTGAGAACAATACTGCATTAAGTACAATTAAAAAGGAACATTTCCTGTGCTTACCCGAGACAGATATAAAAGAAGGAATCACACCACTTTTTGAGGAAATACAGCTCCCTAATTTACAAGAACATCTTCCTGGAATAGAATCAATAGTTAATCAGGGGTATGGCAGAGTTGCAACAAATATGTTTTAGAAAGCAGTAAATTGTACCTTAATAACCACTGCTGTTGAGGGGCTTGATGAATTACTTTGTTTAAAAAAAAAAAAAACAAAAAAACATACTTTTGTTGAAAACAGTAAGTTGGATGCTAATGTTAACTGTAACATAGACATATCAGTGAAACAGACTGGCAAAACGGTGCATGTCTTAGGTCAATGTAAGAAGAGTCATCATTTAAGGACAGTTCTGCACAAACAAGTCATTGGAGAAATGATTTCCAGTCACTTTTTGTATAATTAGATGAATGAGCAAAAATATAAATTGAAAGCATCTATGCAATGATATGACACTGTCATGATCAGAATACCAGGGACACCTGAAACTTGGGTTGCCATGAATGGAGCTGAGACAGCAGTGTATAAAAGCATGGCAGAAATAAAAGAAAGTGTAACATATAAACCTCAGAGAACTATGGAATCAAATTGTACAAAAGCAGTATATGGCAAAATGCTGTGCATAACATTCTGGCCTATAGTTACAAAATTTGTGACATAAAAACACAAGAAAAATGTTCTTTCCTTGGCTATTAAAAAAACTGTTTTCACATTCATGGAGCTACAATATTGTATTTGTAGACTTTATCTAAACAATATAAATGCTCATATAAAGTTTGCACAACTTTTGAGGCACTGGGACTAAAATGATTGCAGTAAGCTTTCATTTATAAAGCACAGTTAAGTACTATTTGGAAGAACCCTCTACATTTTTATCACTGCTTGAAGCCAGGCTAAGCTCCCTTGGCATTCTATTTTTAAGTATTTTCTGAAGGGAATGCCTTCCCCTTTTCATTAATTGTCCCACATTATTTATCGATTGTAATATGACTGTGGTGGTGATGCCGCGGTAGCATTGTCGCCTCACAGTATGATGTTGTCCTGTCCTGTCCTGTTCGATTCTCAGCTAGAGTGTCTTCTATGTGGAGACATGCGTGAATGGGCGTACCTTCGTTTAAGGTTGTGCGTCAGAGCTGGCAACTCGGCGAGTAAAAATCTACTGCCAATCATTAGTGGACTAGAGTTCCGCTGTGGCGACCCCTAACCGGGAAAAGACGAAGGATGCAGCAACAACAATTTATCGATTGTAATGTTTATTTTTAGAAGCATTATGCATTTGTAGATTTCTTTGGTGGAGGTGAAATGTCTGTTGAAGTAACACAGTTGTGTAATGGATTATATGTTTACACAACATAAAATATTGTAACAATCTCAAACAGGACAATATTTGTAATTTTTAAATTGGAATTAGTAAATAGGCACAAGGGGAGTACTTACTTACTATAGGTGTTAGTGGTATTTGATCCATGTATAAATGCAGCAGCATTTTTACATATTAAAAAGCTTAACTTTAGACATGTTTAGCCAGCTTGGAATTATCAGAAGATATCCTGGCATCAACTCCTTAAGTTTTGTTTAAAAAATACTCCAGGTCCAGCCCTGCTTGTTTTCTTAGAAATAAACAGCTTATACTCACCCTAGTTTCAGTGCATGCATCATTTATCTTATTTTATCTAAGTTTTTGTTTGTTTGTTTATTTGCAAGAAGTGAACAGCTGGTTGGATTTTTTTTTCTGGTTTGCAGGAATCAAATAATCGATCAGGTATGTTATGTAGTAGGAGGAATGCTGTTATGCACTCATATTTAGATAGGCGAAGAATAACCAATTGATGTATAACTCAAGTAATTACTGTACTGGTGTTAAATATATTCACTTACAAGGAAAAGTATTGATAGATGGTGTTTCCAGAACTCATAAGCTAGAGAAAACAAGAATACACTCACATATGCTTTAGATATGATCTTTCTTTAAGGGTAAACAATGCATTACTTCTAACAAATATCAACACCAGTTAAACTTCAGATATATTAAATATTTAGCTGATAAAAATTGTTACTCGTTTTAGAATATGTTATGTAGCATGTTCATATTTAGACCATGTAGCAAATACATATAACTCTGATATTACATTTGTAGAACATGAATATTGAAATATTTTGATATGATGTTATTAGAGGTAAATTACTCATCCAGTTTATAAAAAGGGAATCTGCAATATCTGGATTACTAAGTGGGCACATTTAAGACAATTTTTATGACGATTCTGCCAGTCACCAGAGTTTAAGCTGTCTATGTCTGTGTTTGATAACCAGGTGGACGGGCTGGTCCCAAGAACACTTTTCAGTCACTACCAACGTACAAGGCAGAATACAAACAACTCATGGGAAAATGTTATCTATATACATAGTAAAAGTTGATAAAATATGTAAAAATACAACTTAAGGGTACATTTCTGCAGCATTAAACTGGACAGGAATGACATGAGAGAATAGATCAGACTATAAATTCACATTAACAAGCAACTTACCCCTATATTTACTTGGCTGCAAAGCTAAACTATAAATTGCAACTATGGTTTGCAAACTAAAATTATTATATATTTTATTAAAACAGAACTGGAGAAATAATATATCTAATGGCAAAGGCATATTATGCCACACCAAGCATGACTTGACTCATGTCAAGGCATACTAAATCAAACATATTCATACAGTATGAAATATACTCGACAGTGCAGAATAATCAGCATTTACACATTTGCACTTGAAAAGACAAAGGGTACAAATATGCTGTACAGGTATTCAAACATAATCTGAGTGATCCTGGCCAGAAAAAACAGGGCACACTCTAATGACTGACATTGTTCCGCTGGCATTCAAGTGACATTACTCGGAAACAAATGTGATGAGCAATGTATATGTCTGAGTTACGGAACTATTTGCAAGAATGCAAAAAGGGGAGGTCCAAGAAATGACCCAAAACCTCTGGGGAAATACACATATTTCTGAAATTTGATCATCAATTTCAACGTTGAAGTATCTCTAAAATTAGCTTGTGAACCAGTTAAGGATGCTGGAGTAAAAGTTTAGATCTGAGGAGGAGGGTCTGATGGTCACTGGTCTCAAATTCACATTTTAGATCCATGTGAGTTCTCTGTTAAGCCACCTTTTGCCCATGTCAGAGTAAATTCTATCTGTAACCATTGTAGGGATTAATAAGAGCATTTTACCCTATCCTGAACCCATGCTGGGAATCAATTAGGGTGTCATATTTGTTAATATGGTCCAACAGCCACTTATAAATAGACTTTTGAAATATTTTTGCGAGGAAATTAGAATGGCTTATGATTCCTTTACTGATTTAGTTATTTCCTTATCTGTTTACTACTAAATATAGTGAGTTCTGATTTCTAACTATGCACAGCTGCACTGTTTCCCTGATGCCACCTCTGTGAAACAATTTAACTAATTTTGGCATTTTCCTAAACAATGTATGGATTTGGTGAATTAAACATTACAATGACTGAGTCAGCTTTATTTCCATGTCCCTTACAGAAATAAGAATTCCTCACAGGTAATGGAGAATTTTTTCTAGTTCTCTGAATATGGGAAACCATACATATACTCCCAGAATTAAGAAACAAGGGCATATTCACACCAGTAGAAAGGCATAAATATATGCTTACCATTTTAAAGCCAGTCTGTGTCATTTATCCACGTGAAAAAAAAAGAGATGAGGAGGAAAAAGATCTGCTTTCTATCTACTGGGTCAACAGCAAAAACTGTTGTTTCACCACAGGATGTCAAAAGCAATTAGTATAGTGCAGTAAAGGAGATGCCATACTCTATGAGATCTATGTGGACCTCTGGAGTGATAGCAAACTTAGTTATTATATAAGGAATTCCATAATATTTGTCTGCATAAATCATTTTTTCATATTAATCTGTGGAACAGCAAGTTTTGTTTTCAGGCATCCAACTCTCTTGGGAGTATATATGTCTTTGCACAAGATGTTACTCCTTATTTTCCAATGCTGTCTGAAATGTTAAGGACCTGTACTGACACTGCTTGCAAATTGTTCAATAATGATACTGAAAAAATGTCCTGTGTGACATGTCTCTCACTGCAAATGTGACAGGCCACTTATATTAGTGCATGAAAGCTGTGCATGCATCTCAAGTAGTAACACTGGCCTAGTATTAATAAGGAAGAGAGCACATTGATAAAGGCTAATGATGATGTGACCATTTGATGCAATACAGGGTGATGCAGAGGATTATTCCACCTTCCTGAGCTGCAAATGCCATTAATACCATGCAGTAGATATCTTCCAATGAGTGATACACCACATGTATTACTTTTGTACACAACAGGAAGACTAACACTATGAAATACTGCACTGTTGCTTTAGCTGGTAAATTGTGAAATTAGTTCATCAATGATGCTTCTGTCTCTACTGTCCCAGATGTGCAAATGCTGTCCACTGACACTGACATTATGACTTCTGTTAAATTAATTAATCTTTTGCAGCAGCCTAACATTAAACCTGGAACATAGTTCACAAGGAATGAGTCAATAATTCAGCCAAACTATTAGTATGATGATTTGTTTTGTAGTTAAGTCAATATAGCTTACAAGAAAATAAATATATTTTTGAATGATGCTGTAAAGCAAGGCGTTTCGACATGAGATGAGTTTTTTTTTTCTCCACAACATTCACTAGTATTCCTACTATTTTTGTGTACTTAAAGTCCATAAAATGTCAAGGACCCACCTTTTAGGCCAACTGTAGCAGCCTAAGGCTCAAAAATGCATGCTTTGGCTACATATATTGATAGGAATTTAAGCCTATATTTTTCTTCATGTTCACTTCTTTTGAGGGATTCTTGGGATTTTTTGGGTAAATTTGAATAGTGATTTTTGGACTGACAATCTCATATTTCTCACTATTGATGTAGTAGACGTATTTAACTGTATCCCTAAATTTGAGGGGTTAGAGTTATTTCATGATAGTTTGAGTTGCTGTAGTTTTTTGGCTAACTCTAAGAGAAACTTCATTACAGATTTAATGGAAATAGTGTTAGGCAATAATTTTATTTATTTTGAGGTTGAACTATATAGACAAACTAGGGAGTGGCAATAGGTGCAGCATGTGCCCCCATGCCAACTTAGTATTGAAGAGTTGAGAAACAAATTGTCATTCACAAATGAACTCTATACGTTTTGTAAACTATTTCTACAATGTTTCGATGACATCTTTATTTTATGGCATGGGGTGCTTGATAAGATTTCTGAATTTACTGCGTTTTTAATGACCTTGACTGTATTTTAGTAATTCACATGTCACCTCAACAAAGAATTTATAAATTACTTCAATACTACAATAAGTTTTGGAGATAAATAGTCTGCATCAAAAATATACAGAAAACCCACTTTCAGTAATACTTATCCATACTTCAAGAGTTGTTACCCTTTTTCATGTAAAAAAAGTATTATAAAAGGACAATATATTACACTAACAAGAATGACCTCTACAAAAGACATATTGGATAATGAGATGGGAAAACTTTGCAATATATTTTTATTTAGGAGATACCTAAAGGTTTGATGGACAGTATTATTTTTGATATGATTAATAAATGGAGCTCAAGATACAAACCACTGCTAAACGTACATTTATTGGCTAGTATGACTGATACATTGAAGAATATTAACAGTCTCAATAACTTTAAAAGAGCACTACTGGTAAAATATTCCAACAAGACCAATTATGTAAAAAGGATAATATAGACAGATTGGAACATTTTAAATGTAAATGTATCTTTGGCACCTGCTATGGGAACAGACCCACACTTTATTTACAAGAAATCTAATAATATTAAAAGCGCCTCTTAGAAAAAATTTAAAAAGAGAAAAATAATACTGTGCAAACCAGTCAGTTTATTGACATTAAAGGTATGACAAAATGCGGAATATAGTTATTATAGCAACATTTTAATTGGCAACAAAACATATGTAGGCAGAAACAATGAAGTTGTGCTTGGACTAAAATACGGAAACTGTGTTTGCCAAAGGGTAGTATACATTTTAAAATGGTCATCTTGTACCGGTTTTTATATGGTAAAATCATGTGGAGATTAAATAAAAGAATTTATGAACATAAATATGATATAAAATACTCCAACATTATTAATACCCTGTATCAGCACTTTTTAACATGTATGAACTTTACATGCTTTAATTTGCTATTTTAGATTTAGTAGACATTAATTTTAGTGGTGGTTGTTGGGAGACTAAACTAGAATACAAAGAACTTTACAGACAATTGAGATTAAATGCAAACACAGCTGAGGGCCGATAAGTTATAGTATTAGGTTTTACCTGTTTTTTTAATGTGTACAATAAATTTGCTATGTATTCCTAACAGAACATGCATTCTATATCTCATATAAGTTTTTTTTTAACTTTATATAACGTTTTATATAAGTTTTACTTATTAAGGAAAAGTTTACTATGCCATTATTAATTTAGATAGTTTTCTTAAATATTCATTGTTGAGTAATTTATTTCAATGGCTAAACAATGTAAAATAGTCATAATAAGTTGACCTTAAAAAATTAGTTCAACTAAAACATGTAGCCATGTTCCCTACACTTTAAAACTCTGGAATGAATGTGTGCTGCCAAACAAATATTAGTACATTTTCTTCAAGAAGTGTTTTTGTCACTTGTTCTAACCTGGCCCACAGTGAAACTGCTTGTTCTTTTGGAATACTGATTCCTTACTGTCTGACTACAGTGTTGAGCCATTATGCCATCGTGTTTCTATTTAGGGGGGTTACTTGTGGGCCTGAAGGGTGTCATAATGGCACTATGGCATTTCTGTATGGTGTCACATTTTTGCTGTACTTGTCTATTTTGTTTTCCATCTTTTCCTTCCATGAATCCTGAGATGCTGACAAGCATGTCATGACTGCATTTCTTTTTAAAATTAGTTCCTAAAAACAGACTCTTATCTTCTTTGCAAACACCTTTATTCACGCAGCTTTTAGTAACAGGGATAAATACATCTGATTTTCCTACACATGCAACCTATACTTAGATATGTTTTCCATGAGTGCCATTCTTCAAAAGGAAAACAGCAGTTGGCAAGTTCCTCTGATTCATTATTGTATCATCATTCACATGGCTACTACATGCTATATGAAATACAAATTCAGCACAGTTTATATTTGGATATTCATATCCTCCCAAAACATACACTAAACTTATAATTTTCTTTAACTGCATATTTTGAACAATTTTGGGTTATTCCAAAAACAACAGCGAATGTGCTTCTGAGAAAAAGCTTGTTAAATGTTCTAGGAAAAAGCTAATTCTACGAAAAATATTGAAAAGCAATTCAAGAGTGTGGTACTGCCTTTTTGATAGATTCCATTTCAGATCTTTTGCTCCTCATAGTAGTTCCAGTGAAAAATGTAACATCCATTAAAACGAGCAGAATAAAATGAAAGACTTACGGTAAAAAGACGACTATTGGAAACCATTATCTTCCTTATCATTATCATTCAGTCTTTCCAAAAACGTTTGAAAGCTTTTACAATAATATATTACTATACTTTTATAACCAATAACAACCTTCAAAAGTTTCTTATCAGTTCTAGTACAAAGGTCTATCAGATACGTATAGAAATAAGTGACTTCAAGACAATTCCATAATGTTATTGATATTAATCGCTGACATTTCTGCAAAACATTTATCCATTTTGTATCACTGGATTATATTTGCACATTTTCAGTAAATGTATATGTTTTTCAGGGCCATATAATTAATATTTCAGTTTACTAGTAGGCTGCTGAATGCTGTTGGGCTGCTTGTATACAGCCACTCTATCTTTACAGGTTTTTCTTAAATTTGATTTTTTAAGTATATTAAATGCAATTTGTGCTAGCTACCAAAATCTATACACATGTTTGCTGCAGATTTAAAATAAAAGTATCTGGTGAATGACAGATTATCGGTTGTCTTTTAAAACAGCCAATCAGATATGATGATCCCAACTCTAACTTTCAGTTTGTTTCACTTGCTTTTACCTGCTGCCACTGTAATTGTAAAAGTTACAGTTACATTGTTAATGGACCTGGTTGGGCTGTAAGTCATAGTAGCTAGAAAAAGAAAAAAAATACATTTTGGTCTAGAGAGTATGCCAGCAATTAGAACCCAGCCCAGCTCAACTTGCAATGATCATAAACAGTTTTGTACATAAATTCATTGCTTGACTGGCTACTATGTCTTTGAGCTGTTGCAAAGTGTTAGCATTGAGTCCTAATAGAAATCTATAATTGTATAAACACAGCATGCCTGAATGAATTGATTCAGAGAATAAACAGCTGTTTGCTTTAAGAATATCTGGACCGGAATGCATCTGAATTAGGAAAGAACTTGAGTATTGTAAACCTCTCACTGTCTTTTTCCAATTACTGGAAAAGTGTATGGAAGGTGCAATTCCTTTAAAAATTGAAAGTGTATTGGTACATTCCAAACAAAATGGGATACTATTTGTACTGAAAGACCTAGAATGAATGTTGCAAGCTTGGGACTCTTGTGTGAGTACCACACTTTGTTGAGGACTTGGCACACATATGAGAATAACATCACTGTAGGCACTGGATATTTAGCATGTAAAAAGTCTTTTTTTTACTTTTTTTATGTTTTTGCAGGGGGGACAAGCCCCCATGCACCCCCACAGCCCCTGCTAATTAAATATGACAAACCTGAGATTGCACTACATAGAGGAAAATGGTAACTATACCATTCCACGCTGTACAGCAATCGTCATTTAAATGGTTCAAAGTTTCAAAATGTTGATCTTATGGTCACGACCATAAGAGAGTCAACATTTTGAATGTTCAACATTTAAAAGTAGACCCATACATATGTATATATATATATATATATATATATATATATATATATATGTGTGTGTGTGTATATATATATATATATATATATATATATATATATATTTTTTTTTTTTTTTTTTTTTCTTGTGAGCTGAACACTGTGCGATGTACTCATATGGGCTGTGTCTGAAAAAGGTCAGTTTTGATTAGAGTACTGCCCTACACTCACTAGAAATATATAACTAAAATAAAGTAAAATAAAATAAAAATATAATAAAATGCATTTATTTGTTCACCAGGTAGATGAACTGGGCTACCTACAGCACTGAGGTGAAAGGTTAATAGCACTCTGACGTAACAATGCAAATACAGAAAATGAAGTATGAAGGGCTGTTTCTGTTTTAAAAATGGATGTCACAATGGGGATAACCATTATACTCACTACAATCTGCCATACAGATACAGATGTTTCATTCCTGGCATTTACATGAAAAGTAAAACAGTTTGTCCACACAACTAAAGCGCAGAAACAATGTGGCTGCTACATACTTGCAATGATTACACACTTGCAGTGACCAGAATCAGGCATAAAACTGTGTTCTTTCATTTACTATCTGTGCATTTCCCAATAAACACGAACAGGCATTGTTTCTTAACTAGATTATATGTAGCATTTGTTTAAAGAATAACTCTTCATTTGTACATCTGAGTAAAACCTTCCAGAGAGAGCTGAGTTTACATGCACTATCTTATAGCTAAAGCTGATAAATTACTTAAGCATAATCGTGCAAGGATAGAAAATAAATATGTAAGCAGGTTGGTTGAAGCAAGAGTGGGTGATGATGTCATACAATAATGAAATGAAACTTCAGTAGATTGATAAATAAAGCAGCAAAAAATTGACACTGGCATGCACATGCCCTCCCATATGCCCTGCAAATTATAAACACACAATACTGGGGAAAGAGCACATTCTCCAACCTCAGTATTATGTTGATCTCTCTAAAATCAACTTTCCTGTTGATCAAATGCAAAAGAAAGGAAAGCAGCTGAATTACACTGATCAACAAATTAAATGGCTACCCTAGATATTCTATATTCACAGTCACAGAACAGCAAGCTAAATAAATCCTAAAAAAGATTAAAAAATCAGCTCACAGCAATGCATCCATATAGTATAAAACAATTTCTGGACTGGTTCATTTAGTGTTTTGTGCTTTTTGGAACTATCAATTTCTGGACTGCATTTTCTGTGAACTGGGTCTATAGAAATATAACTCCTTAAGTGATATTTTTTAAAAATGTAGGGTTCGCAAAGTAATCTCACATGAACACAAATTCCACCTGTCAGAAATCAGCCTATTGATTTAACAGCATCTGAAGAGGTAAGAGTTAATTATTTCTCTAGCCGCCCCCCCCCCCCACTATTAACAGAGGCTTGACTGACATTACTTATTCCATCATACTGATCTCTAACGGCAAGGCCTTCTTTTAGAGTAACATCGAGTCTGCCTCCATTAATTCTCTAAAACTTGTAGAGTGGACTCAAGAAGGAAAAAGCATACATGTTATAATATGTAGCAAATACAGCAGATTTTTTCCATGGCACCAGGATTTCTAGTAAAAAAGTACTTAATTTAAACACAAGTTATGGATAGGACTCAAAAGAAGTTTAACTGAATGTTGTAGTGAATGAAACAGCTAATCTTAGAATTAACTCTATAGCTTGTTGACAAGGCTTAACACATAGCCCTTGGTTTCATACCCTTATTTTCTACTTGTATACTGTGCTTGTCTAAATAAGTAACTTAACCAAATACAGCTCCCACAATTCACTCCTGAAATGAGGCACCACTGTCTAGTAGACTTACCTAGTTAACAAATGAATAAGCAAAACTGGATAGGATAAAGGGCACATTTACCTGCAGCTAAATTAATTACACGGACATAGAAAACAATACTGAGATTAATTGTGCAATTTGTTGTAATGTGCAGAGCTGTTCTAAAAATAAGAAGGGGTTTCACAGACAATAAGTACTCTTGATTTGGCAGTATTTGGTTATTTTGTCATGTACATGTATTTTTATGAACGTATGATGACTGTTTTTGTTTACTGTCATAACACTGGGGTGCCAGCAGCAAGGGTCCCTATGTGGATGGACTCACCCAATATCATTGTAGTTCTGTAGTCATTTGTTTTGCAGTATTCATTGTATTCAGTTTTTAGCTTCTTTAGCTTATTAAAGCCAGAGAGTTAATCAAATGCTATACCATGTAACTTCTTCCCACAAAATGTGTTTTTATATATTTAATAGCATATCATTTCTAATCTAATCATAATATATGAAATCTAATGCACTCAAACTGCCTCAGGGAATGACCAAGAGTGCTTATTAATGGATTAATTCTTCATATTTTGTACTTTGGATCACTTATTATACTCACACATCTTTATGAAAATATTTCTTTACACTGTTGATCTAGCTACTTATGATATAAATTTAATCCAAAGGCTGTTGGACTTTTAAATTTAAATGCTACCTCTTTCATTCTTAATGCAGCAATTTATTTACTATATAGACTTTCCATCAAGAACATTTCTTACTTTATCACATTTACATCTGGGGCCCAAATCTCTCTGAAACGAGAAGAAAGTTATCTGGCGGCCATCCACTGTCATGAAAATTTCATTTATGACAGAATCACAATGGTGTATAGAACAGATGGAGGAACCAAAAACAAACACATCAGATATTAGCACACCAGTTAATCTTCACTGAGAATTCTGTTGCATAAAATAATATTTATCCTCGATGGCTTGCTGATGGCCATGAAGTTGGATGCAATAAAAACTGTTGAGGAAAGGCCATCATCGACAATGATGAATTTTATAGGACACACAAAAGCAATTTCAGTATCAGAGGTGACAAGAACAAACGTGATAAAGGAAGAAAAAATGAAGGACCTAGTGAAAAATACGGAATTAATAGATCACTGTCTGCTAAGTGAAAAACTAGGCCTTGTATCAATATCGTTTTAACAAAGGATTTGTTTACATGATAAGTTAGGCAAATGACAAGGCCTGACACTATATAACTCACTAGTGCTTTACTGCAAAGCCTTTAAGCTTATTTTTTTATGGTATTTCTTGATCACCTAACACCAACGAGACCTGTATTAAAACTCAGGATGTTTACTGACACCTCAATATTGCATAGAAATGTCTTCAAAGCTGTTCTATAACCATGTTATTTTCAGACCTTCAGTTGTGAAGTTAATGGCATTATCAGTAGAAAGAAATGTAACCAGTATTAAGTGCACCCCCATATTTAGATACTAAGTCCTTCTGTTCTAGGACACATAGTGAAAACAATTTCTTCAAAGACTGTATGCAGTAAAAGCTCCTTCCAGAAAATAATATATATATTTACACACACACACACACACACACACACACACACACGAGCACGCGCATGCGCGAGTTGACTACTTATACTTTTCATGTAATCACAAAATATCTGCACATATTCATATAAGACAGATTTAATCTAAAATGCACTGATTTGAATCATATTACATCTATCACTGTATCTACCACAACACCAATTACTTAAATATACTGACTCCACAGATGCACAACCATACAGAAGAGTTATGTTGTTGAAAGTTTGTTTGTTTGTTTAGAACTCCTCACACTGTAAATCATTTCTGGAAGTCAAACACAGACTTCTAGAGCTAGCAATACAACATGACAGCGGGCATTACAAAGACACAAATACTAATTAACATTAAATTGCATAATTCCTATGATCCGACATCATACCAGCAGTGATCTTCTATATGTTATACATTTTGCTATAAATTTGTAAGAAATATACTTGATAAAGTATACTGTACTACACTGCTGACCAAGAATTATTACATTTTAAGTTAGTATACCCCAAAATAGCTGTGCTCTGCTGTTCCATACTGACATGATTTTTTTTCTGTTCCATACTGACATGATTTTTTTTCTATCTGTTAACCCTGTTACTACAGGGGGGGGGGTTATTTCCTAATAAATTGACAAAGGCTGGGTATAAGAAATGAGTTATTATGTAGTTATAGCAGCTCAGTTTATTAATCTGAGAGTGACAGTTGTCACTTTAAAGAGCTGGTAAGGTTAAGGAAACTCTAATTGTGGTATTGCATACTGTGCTTAGTTTTCTAAAGTTACGTACTTAAAATGACCACTTTAATTGTCATAGGAGAGAGCACAAGCAGTGTATTTAAGTGACTTAGTGTACCTCATCCCTGTTCTTCAATGCATAGATTTCTCCAACGACCGTTTAGAAAAGTACTTAAGATTGTCTGTTATTTGTGCTGTCAGGGATTTTACTGACCTCTCAAGGCAAAAGCTCAGGATATAAAAGTGAGGGTGATGACTAACGGAAAGTATTGCATGCCATAATGTCTAGTTTATGTCATGTAGGCGGAGTCAAATTTCCTTTGGAAATAATGTGGGCTATTTATAGAAAGAAAGATAATGGCACTTTCATGACCTGTCGCACAGAATAAAAATAGAAATTAAGAAAGGGAAAGTACTAAAGGGTTTGTGGGCACCAAACTACAGCTAGAAGATATTACGGGAGAATGAAATAAGCATAGAATAATGTCATAAAGCATAGGATAATGTCATAGGTTCATAGGTTCATACTAGGCTATCTGCCCTAGGGCATTTATAAGCCTAGCCAAAGTGTGTTTGGCTTTCGCCACCCATTTTAAATTAATTTTGCTATGCCCTTTTTCGAGGTTAGTATACTGTGCCTCTGTCTAACAGTGACACAGAAGTGATACCTGGGGTAAACCTACGATCTCCCATCCACTCATCAAGATTCCTCTTGAAGAGAGTCAATGAGGGACTCTGCCTAACCTGGACTGGGATTTTATTCCAGCGTGAAGGGAGCCTCTGGGTTATGAATCTGTCCCTCCAGCATGTCCTATTTATTTCAGTGCTGAGGTTCAAGTTTCTCGAGCGCATAGCTCGATGGGATTTGGATTTTCTGAGGTGCAGCATGTCCATTAATTCCGGGTTGGACATGGCCTTATACGCCAGGCACAGGTCACCTCTGAGCAGGCGGTATGCTACTGAGTAGAGTTGGAGTTTCTTTAACCGGGCAGCATATGGCATCTGTTTGAGCCCTTTGATCCTCTTGGTGAGGTACTTTTGGGGTCTTTCCAGTTGCTGCAGGTGTCTGGTAAGGTATGTATTATGTATTAAAGGGTGGAGTTTCCATTAAAATGCTATAAAATATACTCCTTAAAATACCCTTACAAAGCTGTGTCAATAAGCTAATAACGTAGAGGAAATATCCCTGATGCCATCACTAATGACAATGGTAACCAAACAGAACAATCAGCCAGTAATGTTAACTGACTAGCTGTATGCCTTGTCTTGTATCATAGAGGATAACACTATGTTGCTACCAAATAAGAGAGGAAGGGGCTATGAAAAATGCACTTATAAACACAAATGCACATACAGGTGTATTAGGATGGGAAATGTATCATAAAATGGGGAGACCACTCACATCACCATGGCGCACCAACATACATGACAGGGAGAGACGAGAAAAGCAGGACTGATGCCAGAATTAATTTCTCAAGCATCCCCTGCAGTCACATGATCACCATCAGAATAAGTTGGAATGACAGCGAACTGATTATCCTTCTCATCTGATCAAACCATAGGGAAAACAATCAGATGGAGAGTGTTAGGAAAGTGGTGTAATGGCTGAGGTGTTCACCTTCCAAACACAAAGAGCAGGGTTTGATTCTTACATGGGGTAATTGGCTAATCTTAAAATTGCCCACAAGGATAGTTAGCCTAATACTAACTGATGAAAATAAACTATTGAATAAGGAAACTCCTAGGTCAAAGAAAAAAACAGCCTTTTTTGATGTAACAAGGCAATTACATTTATTAACAGAAGTGTTATGAGTCAGAGAAATCGGTAAGAGATTGCAAACATACTTTAATTTTTAATGCACATTTATTTCATATTTATTTTCTATCTTGTCTTCCTATTTAGCAAATGAATGCTAAAAAAACAACCTCTTTGCCTAAGCAGATTTACTGTATTCACCTTCATAACATCCCCTTATAAAACGCAACATAGACTGATGTACATTTCCAATGAAGTTACAGTTTGTGTTTGAGAAAGACTTAATGAGGGCTGAGGTTAAGGTTTAGGATAAGTGAATGCATTAGATGATTAAAACACATTTGTCTTATAGAAGCAAGATGCTGACACCTGCTTGTGGCATGTGAAGGGATACTGAATTAAGTTGTTCAGCTAAATTCTGCAAAGGTACACAACTAATTCCAATACAAATATGTCTTATTTAAACTCTCTGAAAATTCACAGTGATATATGTCCTGGTTACCGAAAAAAAATCTTCCCAATGAATTAAATTTACAGAAACGGTCTTCAAAGCTCTGATAAACATGTCTTAGGGAGTGTGTAGCACCTCCACATTTAGGAGCAGATGATTGCCATAGATACTGTTTTCTTCCTGCTAGTATTTTCATCTTGTTTTCTGTGAGAAAATTACCCTCTCTTCTCCTGCCTGACTTAATCTGAAACTAAGCACAAATGTTGAATGGAAGATCTGTTTGACATTCCTTCAGCTACTAGGATGTTTGGCATACCAGTTGACTGCAAATATGAATATTAAAGTTTTCAAACAAAAACTTAATTCCAGTTTAAAGACTTTTTTTTTCTTCATGAGCCCTGAAAGGGATATCAGTTCATCTGACCAAACATTATTGTTCAAAAGGTGACCTACTGAGACATGTTTGGAAAAATAATGTTTTGAATGCAAAACTACATTTTTGATGGAAGCTGCAAAAATTCAAGAAACTGCAGATTACATTGAGTTGCTGTAATGCATGGGATGATGAGCAAACAGAGCTTGGGTGTGGCATAACAGTTAAAGTGCTTAACACAGAAACACAATGTACATAGTTTGATTCTAACCTTTAGTCACTGTTTGATTACTGACCAGGTGTGTAATAGTCTGTAGACTGATCACTTAGTATTTACCCATGAACTATGAACCATATGTTCTCTAATAGATTTGTATTTTTTCCAGTTGATAATACTCAAGTTATTGTGGTTCAAAATTCTGTGGTTTGTTACAGAATTAGATATCCCTACATGAACTTCAATATGAATTGTTTTATCTTACTTTTATAATAAACACACAGAATTTAATGCTGTTTCTAGCTGCTTAGAATATCTAAAGGGGTCAATTTTGGAATGACTCACTGGCCCTGTGTCTCAATTTGTATTATAAAAAGGTAGTGATTCACACGCATCTCTGTCTTATTGCATAATATATTTACTAGTCTAAATGATTTGCTAAGTATCACCTTTGTGATACTCATGCAACATCTCCTGCAACAGCTGGAAAGACTACAGAAGTACCTCACCAAGAGGATTACTGGCCTCAAACAGATGCCCTATGCGGCCCGACTGAAGAAACTCCAGCTGTACTTGGTTGCATATCGCCTACTCAGAGGTTATCTCTGCCTGACATACAAGGCCATGTCCAACCCAGAATTGATGAACATGCTCCACCTAAATAAAACCAAATCCCTGACAGCCACATGCTCTAGGGATATAAACCTCACCATAACGTTAAATAGGAATTGCTGTCCCAGAGACTTCCCATGCTTTGGAACAGGATTCCAGTCTACATTAGGCAGAGCCTCTCACTAACACTCTTCAAGAGAAACCTTGATGAGTGGATGGGAAACAGAAAATTTCCCCCTGGGATCACTGCAGTGGCTCTGTTGGACAGAGGCACAGGGAACTAATCTAAGGGGGCGGTGAAAGCCAACACATTCTGGCTAGGCTTACATATGCCCTCGGGCAGATAGCCTAGTACTTACCTATGAACCTATAAGACAGTTGGTGGTCATTTCCCACTGCACTAGGAAGGCAAAATCATTTATGCTGTTTCCAGTTCCAAATGGCATACAGAGAAAAACAAATAGGGCTGGCTGAGTGTACCAAGGATAGCTATTAAAATGCAGAGAGGGATGGAAGTACTTAATTATGAGTAAAGAGTTTCCATGCCTGGCAGTTACAAATGATGAAAGAAGGTGGAGGGGTATATGATACTGATGCAGAGAGGGTGAGGGGGATGGAACTGTTATCAGGCAGGCATGGCAGTGAAGGTGACCTGTAAAGCAGCTGGATGGTGCAGCATGGAAGAGGCAGTAGGTCCACTGACAGGACTTCCAGGAGAAACTGTTAAATATAGTTCTACTGGGATACTCAGAGGTGCCTAGTGAAGATGCAAGAGGAACGGAGTCAGGGTAAATGAAGTAATAGCAATATATGAGCCGAAAACAAAACTACATGGACTTGACTGACTGTGGTCTTTCACCTGTTATCATCATTGCATATTTTATGTTTCACTCAGATACACAACACAGTTTCTGTTTCATATTACAACTCTCAAATAGATGATTCTGAGAAAGGAAACTGCAACAAATCGAGTACCATTATCTTTAACCCCAAGTTGCAATGACTGGGGTCGAAGCTCCTTCACATAGACAGTGCAGAGAGAAACGCCTGCTGCACTTGGGATCTCTGGGGTAAAGTCCCACACAGGAATGGCTATCAAACATTATTTTTAATTCTGTGTTCTGAAACATCATACCATAGCTATGTTAATAATTTGCTAAAAATCAGTTTCCCACTGCCTCCTTTGGGAATTCAACTTGTGGGTTCAAGTTTTATACTGACTGCTATTAAATGCATTTCTGCCTTATATCTTTACTTTGCAGTCTTTTTAAGGCTAGAGAAGCTCATCCTAATTGTATGCCAAGATTGTGTGAGATTGCAAGCAATCAAAAACTTAGTTGAGTGAATTGTAATTTAGCTTTTCCATTTAAATATTGCAACCTTATGTTATTAAGAGGCAGAAAAATAGCATGCATTGCAGCTTCAATGAGTTAGTGATATAATTTTACCCTCAAATTAAAAAACTAGTCTTACTAAAAGTACTGATTTTCTTCATAAAAATTAGACATTTTAAGAGGCACATACATACATACATTAAGATAAGTGTACCTTTCCAAAGATTATTTATAAATAGCTAAACAGTGTCTTACAAGGGGTCTTTTATTTTTGAAAAAAAAAGAATGCACTGCTCTTTCTGACTCTTACAGGCCAGTGTCATAATTATTACTGTTTATAGAGGATGCAAGATATGAGGTATTGACTTCAAAAACTGTATATGCTATTGCAATGAATACTTGGCTAAATTATAATGATATATTACACACTGATGCATGAATTGTAATGTCTTAAAATAGCCAGAATATTAATGTTTATGGGCTGTGATTCTGTACTGCATTACATATGGGAAAACGAGGATAAAGTGCCGGCTTCTTGAAACTTGGAGAATGCTAGTTTTTACATAATGAAGCATAGTGTGGATGACAACCAGCTTTATTCATTTTGTGTTACCTAGTTTACACTGATCAGAGTCATGAGGAAGCAAAAGTCTTTGCCAACAAGCAACAAGAGTAAGGGATGGAAGCAGACATCCTGTTATCAAGATAAGAGTCCATTGCAGGACATGTATGCATATTTGGACATTAACACAGGCAGCTTACTCAGCAATGATCAGGCAAATTATCAAATACAACACATCTTGTGGGATGTATCACACTAAACATACCCAACAATTAGAAAAAACCCAAAGGATCCTACCCAAAAAGCCACAAGTCTAAAGTTCTGGAGTTACCAATAGAGGCTAGCAGCTCTATCCCTATATTTAGTGTCTTACAGATTCTGAAGGGAAATATCTGCCTTGCTTACTGTACCATTATTGACCTGATTGTCCTGGACCTCCTATGTCTCCATGAGTTCAGTATCTTTAGTAATACTTGAACCACACGCCTATGTCTTCACCGACAGATAAATAAAATATAGTGGAGGGACAGGTATAAAATCTTGCATCCAGTGTAACAGAATGTTAAGTAGTGTGACTCATTTTATTCCTTTAAACATAAAGTAGATGATTGGCTGGGTATCCACAAATTTACTCCACGACTAACTGGTATTACCCTGCTAGAGAAAGGAGGTATGGCCTGAGGGATTATGCTGGCAAGAAGTGAATGGTCATAAGACTAAATTAACTTGAATATCTATGACTTTAAAAACAGACCTGTGTCAGCAATTTGGAGAAAGTACAGTTGTGTACACTTATTTACCCGTGGTGGTGGTGCTGCGGTAGCGTTGTCACCTCACAGCAAGACGTTGTTCCGTTTGATTCTCAGTTAGAGCATCTTCTGTGGAGACATGCGTGAATGGGCGTACCTTCGTTGAAGGTTGTGCGTTAGGGCTGGCAACTCAGCACGTAAAAATCAACTGCCAATCATTAGCGGACTGGAGTTCTGCTGTGGTGACCCCTAACCAGGAAAAGCCGAAAGACACAACAACAACAGTTGTGTACACTTACCATAAATGTAGATGTTCAAGTGTATTCACTGTTGCAGTCATTACATTTGGGTTATCTGCTTGTAGATAGCCCTCAGTCGGCCTGATTAGCAAAGTTTTGGGTCCTGCATCGGTTGCTGTCCCTTCTTCCATGACGTCAGGTCGTCAGGGGTATAAAACATGCAGCCGACGCCATTACATCAGTTTTTCTTGCCCCAGATGTCAGGTGCCCCCCTAATGGGAAGTAATAAAATATAAAAGTACAAAGATATACCTCCAACAAAAAAGCAAATACACCAAAAAGGCTTTTAAGCATAGTAAAGGAAAGTAGAGGTATATACAAAAGAAGTTAGGGGGCTGGAGGGAGGGTAACCAGGACTGCAACAGTGAATACAGTCGAACATCTACATTTATGGTAAGTGTACACAACTGTAATATGTTCTTCGTGTTTCACTGTTGCAGTCATTACACTTTGGTAGATTCCCAAAGCTATGGTTGGGAGGAGGAATTTAGATAGCATTAGGGCTAGCTATAAGGCCCTGCAGGACTGCAGTGGCAAAGCCAGCTCTGGATTTAGAAAAAAATGGCAAATGATAATGCTAGGTGAAAGCATGTACAAAACTTCAGGTAGCAGCTTCTAGGATGTCCCTGGTAGGGACACCTCTGAGAAAGGCTGTGGAGGCAGATGCGGCCCTAGTGGAGTGAGGTCTGATCCCCTGAGGGATAGGTTTTCCATGGTGCTTATAGCAAAAATTTCTATCCATTTAGAAATGGTTTGCTTTGAAACAGCCTTCCGCTCTGCCCCTGCAGCAAATGCCACCAGCACTTGTTCAGATTTCCTTTGAGATTTAGTCCTGTCCAAGTAGAATCTAAGTTGTCTGTGCACATCTAAGGAATGCAGTATCTGTTCCCCTTTATTCTGTGGATTGGGAAAGAAGGTTGGCAAATGAATGGACTGATTAAGAGCCACACTGGATACCACCTTGAGCATGAAGGATGGATTGATTCTGAGGGACACTCTGTCCGCATGAAAGATGATGAAAGGCTCCACTGCCATAAGGGCCTGTAATTCAGATACCCTTCAAGCTGAAGTGATTGCTAAAAGGAAAGCTGTTTTCCAAGAAATAAATTTTAAGTCTGCAGTAGCAGCTGACTCAAAAGGAGGTAGAGTGAGTTTCTCCAAGACAAAGTTAAGGTCCCAGGCTGGGGTTGGAGCTCTCCTGGGTGGTCTCAAAGTTTTTGCCCCTCTGAGGAACTGCTTGAGCAGTGGATGAGAGAAGAGTGGAGGTTCTGTGTTATAATGAGCTGAAATAGCTGAGGCGTGGATTTTAATGTAGGAAAAAGACAGGCCCTTGTGAAGCATCTCAGTTAAATATTGTAAAATCTGAGGTAAATTGGGTGCTGCTGTGCTCATCCTTTGAGATTGGTTCCAGGCAGAGAATCTTTTCTATTTTTCAGCATAAGATTTTCTAGTACTAGGCCTCCTTGCCTCTAAAATTATATCCATCACAGGTTTTCTGCGGGATGGTAAAGGAGAGATTAAGTAATCAGCCAGGCTGCAAGTTTCAGTGATAGAAGCTGAGGGTGCAGAATCTGGTTCTCCTGCTGAGACAGCAGGGAAGGAGTCTGAGGCAGGTGCCATGGAGATAACCATGACACATTGCGCAGGAGGGGGTACCAGTGTTGGCGCGGCTAGTCTGGAGCAATCAAAATCATCCTTGGTTTGTCATCTTTGATTTTTAGTAGTACTTTGGAGAGCAGAGGCAGAGGGAGGAAGGCATAGACTGATAGGTTTTTCCAGCTGAAGGACAGAGCATCCACTTTCCAGGCTTGTTTGTGGGGAGTCCTTGTGCAAAATTTGTCCAATTGGTGGTTCTGGGGAGATGCAAACAGGTCTATATCTGGGCTCCCCCATTTTCTTGTCAACATTTTGAAAATCCTTGGTTCAAGTTTCCACTCATGTGGGTCCATGAGGTTTCTGCTTAGTCCGTCTGCCAATGTATTTAATTTTCCTGGCAGGAATTGAGCTTGTAGGTGCACTTGGTAGCTCAAGGCTGTGTTCCACAATGCCATGGCTAGTCTGCAGAGGGAGTAAGAATGTGTACCCCCCACTTGTTTATGTACCACATAACAGTGGTGTTGTCCGTCTTTACCATTAGTTGTCCTATGGCCCTTAAAGGCCGTTAGAGCATTCTGTACAGTTAACATTTCTTTTTGATTGATATGCAGGTGCATTTGACTTGGGTTCCATTTGCCCTGAATGCACTTCCCCATCAGGTGAGCCCCCCATGCATAGTCTGATGAATCTGTTGTTAGGGTTTGGGCGGCAAGGGGTGGTGTAAAAGGTAGTCCCTTGTTTTGGTGGCAGGCCTCTGCCCACCAAAGGAACTCTAGGCTTAGGCAAGGTATGATAGGAATCATTGTTTCCAGGTATTGAGAATGTTGACACCATAGGCTTTTTAGATACCACTGTAGTTTCCTCATATGCAGTCTTGCATATAGAATTAGAAGAATGCAGGAGGCCATGAACCCAAAGACTTGCAGCATTTGTCTTGCAGATAGCAGGGTTTTTGTGGCCACTTGTTTCAAGTAGGTTGTCAAATGAATTTGCTTTTCAGGCATGAGGTAAGCCATCTGGGAAGTTGTATTCAAGCTTGCTCCCAGGAATATAATTTGTTGACAGGGTACCAGGTGTGATTTCTTTTCATTTATGGTGTACCCCAGACAAGTTAGAACCCTTTTTACAAAGGCCAGATGATTCAAAAGTATGTCCTGGCTTTCTGCCTGAACTAGACAATCGTCCAGGTATGGGTATATTCAAATATTTCTTTGCCTGCAAAATGCAATAACTGGAACTAGGCACTTTGTGAATACCTGGGTGCAGCAGATAAGCCAAAGGGCAGTGCAGAGAACTGATAGTGCGTGTAGCCTGCTTTGAAGCGTAGGTATCATCTGCAAGATTCCCTGATTGGGATGTGCAGGTATGCTTCTTTTAAATCTAGTGTTGCCATCCAGGCATCTTTGCCTAGCAGAGGAAGTAATTGGTGAAGAGTCAGCATCTTGAATTTTGGAATCTCCAAAAAGGTGTTTAGAGTAGACAGGTCCAGGATAGGATGCCATGAATTGTCTTTTCTGGGCACCAGGAAAAGTCTCGAGTCGAAACCTTGTCTCTTTTCCTCTTCTGGTACCAGTTGAATAGCCCCCATGCTTAAGAGAGAAAATATTTGCTGTTGGGCCTCTGCCCACTGATTTGGCGGTAGGTCCGGCCACCCACTTGGTGTTGGCAATGTGTGGAAGTAAAATCTGTATCCCTGGGACACTATATTAAAAACCCATTTGTCCTGGGTAATGAGTTCCCAGTTCTTTATATGAAGAGTAATCTTTCCCCCCAAAGGGGAAGTCAGCTGATAAGTGCTTGGAAATTTTAAAAGGAAGTCATTGAGACAGTTTACCGTGGGGGGGGGGTCTTATTATTCCCAGATTTGGAAGTGGAGGCCCCCTACTACTTAGTTCTGTGAGTCCCCTGGAACTGAAACCTGGGGTTTTTGCTTTGTCTGGGTTTGGCTTGAGAAGACCTGGAAGGGGCTAGAAAGGACCAGTTCTTAGAGGGCCAGTGCCTACTAAATCTAGGAGGCTGAACTTGTAAAAAATCTTTAACAGTTTGCATAGTTTTAGCTTTATCTTCCATCTTTTTAAGAACTTCCTCAGCCTTGTTGCCAAACAGGCAGTCCTGATTTAAAGGAGCATCCAACAATTTAGCTTTAACATGATCAGGCAAAGATTGCTCCTTAAGCAAAGCATGCCTTCTGAGCATACACCCAGTAACAGTAACAGCAGCCCTGCAAGAGGCCTCTAATGAATCAAAACCACATTGAACAGTATGTTTTCCAACTTGTTCGGCAGAATGCATTAAATCCTGTAATTCTTTATTTTCCACACAGTCAGGAATAAACATCATTTTCTGTTTAAGCAGTCCAATAACATGTTGCTGATGCTTTAACATATGAAACTGGCAGTTTAAAGCCATAATGGCCAAGGTTGCTGAAGTGTAAACCTTCTTACCCCATCTATCCAGCGCCCTGGAGTCTCTATCAGAAGGGGTAAGATTTTTAGCAGTAGAAGCCTTAATGCCCTTGGGCCCCTGTGAAATAGTCTCTGGATCTGCAATAGGATTTTTGAAAAGGAACTTGTGGGACTCAGGGACCCTGCAGTATCTGTCAGGTTTTCTGGGCGCAGGAGGCAGGGAATCAGGGGCCAAACTAGATTCTGAAAAAGCATCATCAACAATGTCTAGTGCAGGAGGAATAGCTAAAGGCCTATGCTGAGGTAGGAGAAGGAAATCCCTAAGCCTCTTTTTTGAATCAGAAAAATCCTGGCTTTCCCAGTGGAAATGCTCCCTTAGAGTATGTAAGGTTTCCCCAAAAGAAAATCCTCAGGAGGGGAAGCAGAGAGAATAGAGTCCTTTGCATCAGAATCTTCATAAGTAGGTAAGGGCAAATCCAGATAATCAGAAGAATCAGAAAAAAAACAGAATCCTGATCAGAAGATTCATAATCAACGTCAATCCTAGGCCTCTTAGAATGGGGGGGGGGGTTGGCTACCCCTGGTTAGAGATATTAGATCTCCAGCCATTCTTATAATTTGTTTTTTAGGCTTAGAGGCCTGAGCATGTGGCCTGGGTGTCGGTTTTTTAGACATGGATCAAGATTTAGGCCTAAGTAAAGAAGGAGGCGTCGATTTAATATGCAAGTCCATAGGCCTGAATACACTCTCAGAAGCCGGTGCCTGCACAGCAGCTTCAGACCCATCCAAGGTAGAGACATCCACGGGTTCCGTAGTTGAAGCATTGCATGGCATAACAGACTCCGAATGGGTCTCAGTAGAGGCCTGCGAATCAGAAGTAGTGGGTATCAGGGGCTGCGAAAGTGCCTCACTGAGTACCGGCGAACTGGCGACTGGCTTAGGGGAAGCAGTTTTGGACCTTGGTGGCTTGTCTCTGTTTTTATCTTTGTGTTTTTTTGGAATCCCGGTAGTCGGATGGCTTACCGACGACATTTCTGGATAACTGAACCGAGAACCGAAATATTTAGAGGCGAAAATATGTAGACGACGGATAGTGCGGTGATTAAATAAAGCACAAAACTGACAGCATGGTATGTCATGGTCAGGGCCTAGGCAAGGAATACAGTACGAATTAAAATCTTTATGAGGTATTTGCTTTCCACAAGTAATGCAATTATTAACTTTTACTGACATCGGTAAGGAGCAAGAAAAAGTTTCCCCAACGGGGTACTTAGCTTTAGTTGAAGACTTCGGTTCTGAAACTCGAAAACAAAAATTTCAGGAGTCGGCCGACAGGCACTTGTGAACTGCTTCTGCTTCGGGCACCACACGGCAAAAAAGACTGATGTAATGGCATTGGCTGCATGTTTTATACCCCTGACGACCTGACGTCATGGAAGAAGGGACAGCAACCGACGCAGGACCCAAGACTTTGTTAATCAGGCCGACTGAGGGCTACCTGCAAGCAGATAACCCAAATGTAATGACTGCAACAGTGAAACACGAAGAACATCTGCCACTTTGCCCACTAGCATATATTTTTGAGGTGTGGAAGGAAACCAGGGACTCCAACAAAACTCATGTGGACAGAAGGAAGACATGCAAATCAAGAAAAAGGCACACCACCTGGAAAAAGAACCAAACAAAAGAGGAAATGAGGCAGAAGTGATCTGACTTCAGCAAAGTGTCAATATTAGGATATAACAGTAATGATATCAAAAGCTAAAGTCTAGGTCCACTTTATATTATTCTTTACTGCCTACTTCCCTTATAGGTCCAGAATTATGCTTCTGATTGTCTACCACTGCTTATCAGTCATCCCTTCAGGTCAGATATTGCCACCAATAATTTATGCCTGCAAAATTAAGGTTTAGGAGTGATATGTTGGCAATATAGGGCAACAGCTCTAAGTCTTATGGCAGCCCCTGCCTGGGATTCATGAATGTTTTAAGTATCATGCAAACCAGAGTAATGTTGCGCTGCTGGCCTGTATGGTTGAGTGATACTTAAAATGTACACAGCCAATAATCTTACACTGTTCAAAACTAATGCAGCGCCATTACATTAATTTGCACAGCCAAAATCACTATACCTCAGCAGAATACATTGTCATCATTTATATTCTAAGTGGCCAAACATACAGTCCTTCACAGTTTGACAGTATGACCCCCCCTCCCCCCCAGCTTATCCATGGGCCATCCCACTTCTGGTATGGATTTAGTCTAAGTGGAAAGTGGTGATCATATGGGGGAATTACCACTTTGAGTGGTTACTTTACATCATCACTCTCACTGCAGCAGCACTGTTACTATAATGCTGTACTGGGCTATGTTGGGCAAATGTTGTAGCACAATCCAGGGCTATACAAATATTGGTGTGAATGTCAGACCTGAACAGACACTAAAGAATGAAGTAAATTTATAAATGGTTGAAGTGCCCAATTCACAGATGCCTGTTGGTTCGACTGTGCAGGACTCTGAGTATGGTTATACATGTCTCCTTTAATTAATGCTCACAACGGAGCATGGCAATACCTAAATGCAGCATATTTTGTAACTCTCAATGTGCAGATGTCTACTTGGTCAAACAAGATTCGTACTGAATTGTAGCCTGCTTTTAGGTATTAGCCACTACGCTGCCATGAGCAATGAGTGAGGTCGGACCTGTAGATCCCTGAGAGTTACATGTGAATCCATTCCTGTTCTAAAATGTCTGCCTTTCCACTTTCAAGGGTAAGAACCCAAGAATAGCATGTAAGATCAATCGCTTACTTTTTCAGGTTCTTAGGGCTGGCCCATTGTCATGCATTTTGAAAACTGTTTGGGTAAAGTAATAAACCGTTACACAGAGGGTCCATACAAAAAGAGCACTTTTATTGAATTGCAAATACTTTTGTTTTTGAGTGCTTCAGAGCAGAAGCTAATACTTTAGCAGACTGAAGCTAGATATAACTGGGCTTCTGACTTAAACAAACTGCTAGGAGATGTAATTCATGGCAGGCTAAGGTTCCTTTAAATATGAAAAATGTTATATAAGTATACTAATATGATCTAAGGGTTTTCTGAGGAGCAGAAATGAAGGAATACATAAAAAAACACCATGGTGATTATAGATGAAATAGTTCAATGCCCTATCTTCTTACGACTACTGCTGAGGCTTCTCCATATCCCAAGCCATTACACTAAGTGTATGAAATAAATGCATGCAAATTAAAAGCTAACCTCTGCCTTTAAACATCGCTAATGATCTGCCTCCCACACCCTCTCCAAAATAAAGAAATGCAACATTAAAGAGAACAACTGCTATACTCACAGCTAGCCAGAGTGGGGCCATTGATAGATGTGGATCTCAAACACCATGTGCCAGCTAAGACTAGACAGTGCTCCCCCATAATCTGAAATCACATCCGATGGTGCATTACATTCAACAAAGTATGATACTGCAGCAGTCTGTGCATTCTGTTTACCAGAACATGTGATTACA
The DNA here is from genome assembly GCF_019279795.1 of Protopterus annectens. NCBI lineage: Eukaryota > Metazoa > Chordata > Ceratodontiformes > Protopteridae > Protopterus > Protopterus annectens. The sequence goes on along the minus strand of NC_056737.1, from coordinate 154,757,883 downwards.
ATAGACATTGCTTTCTCTTTTACAGAATGTGCAGTTACAACAAGATGTGCATTTCAAACACAATAAGAAATAATAAAAAGACCTTTCATTACCCTTAGAATATGTCTTCACAACAGATTCTGCATTCTCTTCAAGAGAATGTGTGATCTCAACAGAATGCAAACTCAGTTTAACAGAATGTACAATCATAAAAGACTTGTGCATGTCAAATGCAATGTGAAATCACAAAATGTTATATAGTACTTTTAAGTGAATATTCCATCCCAACAGATGCTTCACTTGCTTTATAAGAATGTTTGATCTCACTAGACTGTGTATTCATTTTAACAGAATGTGCAGTCAGAACTGATTGTGCGTTTGTTTAACAGAATATGGAATCATATATGCACACATGGGAGTGTGCTTTGTCTTTAGCAGGCTGTGTGATTGAAGCACATAGGTTCATAAGTAAATACTAGGCTATTGGTCTGCCTACTGTTATAAACCCTGCCAAGAATCAGTGGTAAAAATCAATCCCTAAACCTTCCATATGTGAGGTAAAGACTGTAACCATTGTCCAAACCCTCCCCCCTAACACCCCATGCTCACATTAAGTAGTCAGCATGTGACGTGCAGGCATAAATTCCTGTATGTGTAATGAGCCAAATGTCCAACCTTTCAGTATTGTGTAGTCACTGTCCATTTAGCTGATATACCTTTTCTAATTGTTACCTAAATGCTATTTCAATCACAGTTCTTGGAACTAATTATTAACTATTGCTTATGCACCACTTCAACCTGTTGCAGCTTTTCTCCCAGGTCTGAAAATAGGTTATGCTATCCAGTCGGATTTTCCCGATAACAAAATATAAAATAAATAAATACAAAAAATGATGCCTTCTCTTTACAATGCATTGCGACTGCAATCGAAGGAGTTCACACCATAAGAAACTGTACAATTGCAATAGATGACAAATTCTTTTAACACAATGTGCATTGTTCTGGAACACTATCATGATAAATGCACAAAACAAAGTATCACCCTTTCTGGTGAAACACAAGAAATTAAAGAATATTTTCTGTACAAGAATAAGTGATGAACTTTTATTTCTGCCCTTGAATGTGGCATTCAGCTGGAGACAGGAATGTTTGCACTGAATATAGAGGTCGTAAAGGCATTCCTATGGCCTCATTATAGAGTTGCACATTTAACTGCACATTTCATTTATATACATTGTCATATTCATAATCTCTCAAATTCCAGTAATACCAAATATGTCTTCTTACTGTGTATGTCCAGGTTAAGTCAAAGCCAGATATCTAGACCCTTTAGTCCCTGTATTAGGATTGCCTAGTAGCATACTATATGACCATCCATTAACAATATGGCTGCTTATTGCTATTTAACAGAAGCCTGAAATTTTAAAACTGCCCACCAGATTAATTTATAGCAGATACTTGTTCAGCATAGTTATCCTTACTGAAGACAGTATTTCTTTGTTTTTTTGGGGAGGTGCTGAAGGTCCCATAAACCATATCAGAAGAATATGGCTACTGTCAGTATCTCCCGGTGCTTTTACTCATGTTTCTGTATTACAAAGACTGCAGCGATCAACAAAGAGTCCTATGTGCAGCAGTCATCTGTGTAAATACTTCATTCCATTGCTGAATGTCAGAGTAATCACTGCTGCTGTCCAGTGGTTATGGAACAAAATTCTTCCTTGGCATTTCCTTCATTCGTCTACTTAGATACGGAGTTTCTAGGTAGCTAATTATGTTCATTAGGGTCTTATCATACTGGGAATGCTGTGGTGACGTCTGCACACTCCAGTTCATTATGCATAACCTACTAACAATAAAACACTGACACTCTCAATCCCCACCCCCACCCCCACCGTCCACAGGTGAGCCTTCTGAAGATGAGAATACACACCAAAATGCAATACAAACAGCTTTTAAGGAAAATGAAAACATTATTAGAGGAGAAATTATATTAAAGGATATGCATGAATATTAAGTGATTTACGTGTGATGAGGAAAGAAACACAAACGTATTTTTGGAACACAGAAGTATAAGACCCCTTTATAAAACATGAACAGAATGGTAGAAACATAATAAAGAAAAGTAGGTGCTTATGTATTATTGCAACCACATTTGTTCTGTTGTGTAACTCATTATGTTTACAAGACAGGCCTGTATGTGTAAGTGCAATGGGCTGTGTAAACTCCGAATTACCTTTGTTTCGGTTTTCTTGTGCAAGAGGACCACAAAGAAGAAAGGAAGGCAGCCCTTTTGCAAATGAGTTCAAGAGGGACCCCATTTGTCATACATCATGTTTTTTTTTACAAAGAATGACAGCGTCCAACCATGGGCTGTACTAAACTGACCAGTACAGCATGGGAACGGCGAGCCTCCTTCATGTTGGAAGGAGGATCTGGAAAATGAAGCTCCTTGTAAGCCTTTCTGTGATACTTACTACAGCAAAAATTGGTGTTGTACTTTCCAAACACTTACTATGCTGTTCCCTGAACAGAGGAATACCTTTCCTGGTGTTGTCATAGGTGGTCCCCGCTCCGCAGCCTCATTTCACTTTCACAACTGGAAACCGCATTCCTGCAGGAAAATGAGTGCCTGAAACACTTGCAAATGCTGTAATGTAAATGCAATAATCCTTAGAAATGGGCCAAAAAATTTACATTAATTTCAGAAACAGCATATATTACAACATGACAGGATGCCAAAAGAAGTATAAATCCATGATTTTCAATGCAGACTCGTACAACGGAAGAAAACATCCGTTACAAATCCCTTACTATCAGGATGCCAACAGGTGATACCAGGGTGGTTACTTTGTGTCATTTTGTAAGGTCTGCCACTTCAGAAAGTCATTTAAACTTTTTGGACATTAGTAACGACTATTTTCAGCTGGCTGAAGTGTTTCAGGCAGTCGTCTGTCTGCAGGTATGTGCTCTTCGCAACTGTGAAAATATGGTTGTGATAATACGTTAGTACTGAAAAGTACATGAAAAAGTACAGAGAAGTTCAGAATGAGCAGCGTAAAGCTGGTAAGGATACATAGGAAAAGTAAAGGAATGTGAGAAAGCAGTAGGTGGAAGGACAAAAAAGGTATAATTTAAGGTGTTTGAGTCACAAACACAAGGTCCAGTGTTTGATCCTGACCTTTGGGAAGGAAATTGGTTAGGCTTAGATAATTAACTATGAGCTTATGAATCTAAGGAAAATTAAAGTTTTGTGGGTTTGGTGTAATGGTTAAGGTCTTCACCTCATACTCAAAGTACACGGTTTGATTCTGATCTTGGGATATTGGCCTCCTTATGAACCTATGAAAAAGATATGTACTGTATAAGAAAGAAAAAGAAGTTATAGGAATTGAAAAAATGTGATGATGAAAGATGTGGTTTCAAGGTAAAGGTTTTTATTACATGTTAAAAAGAAAAGGTGACACCATATTTATGTAAAAGGTTAAGGAAATAAGAAGGTCTAATGTTAATGGTTCAATAGAGTTGATGGTGTTACTGTGAAAGAACAACATAAAGTAATAAAGGGCATGACAGATTATGTAAAGACTATGTATAGCGAAAGGAAGAGGGAAAGTAAGGTTGAGTAAAAAGTGGAAACAATAGATAGTAATCTGAAGAACATGCCAGAGAAAACTTAATAATGGAAGACTTGGAGAAATTGATAAGAGAGGGAAGAATACAAAATGTGTCAGGTGAAAATGGGTTAGGGTTTGTGTTGTATGAAAAAATGGTGACCGAAGAAAGAATATACTTTTAAGTAGTAAATTAATGGCAAAAAAGAATAATCTGTGGGATGAGGAGGTCTAATACAATTTTCTGTGGAAAAAAAGTTGAAAGGTAAATTACAAGAATTACTAATGTTGAAATTGAAACTGTATATATTGCTGTAATTCAAAGTTTTAAGTGTGTTTGCAAATAAACTACCGCAACTTTTTTTTCCATAGGATATTTTACTAACACTTAGATGGATCAGATATCAGAGAAAAATCACATCTAACAAATGGCACACTCATGTGTTCAGTCCCCCCATACTTCACTATAGTGTCAGTTTTTGTAAAATTAATCCAAGCTCTTAGTGTGAGTCAAACCCCCCATCAGAGGCAGGTGCGCTGCCTGTTGAGGCACTGACATTGTGATATACCTGTCAATTTATCATGTTGCTGCTAGTGGCTTGCCTTTCATCGCCAACACCTAAGCTCATAGTGTTGCCTCACGTACCTTTCCATCTGAATCTCTGTATTATCAGGCGTGTTTTCTTCATTAGTCCAAAAGCACTGACTGCTATGGCTTCAAGTTACCATCTTCACAGCTGCTTGCTCTGCATTTAGCCATGTTCAGATTTCTGTCCTGATAATGCAAATACTTTGCATCACATATGCACTAATACAACACTCTGTCCTGGTGATCTTGCTAGGTTATTATGAAATTGTATCAGACATTTTAACTGTGAGTTGACAACTGCCATATAAGCAAGTGTCAGTATGCTATGGAAATAATTATTTTCAAGCTACTCCATGCCATACAAAGATAAAGCCCTGACTATGTCGTAGGTAACTCCAGTTCAAATAATATGCCAGACAGTTGTATGAGGCAAGGGCAGATGAGAAGGAGAATCCATTGCTCTCCTACCCAGTAGGGAGAAAAGTGGTTCTGTTTCACTTATTGAGCATATACTGTGAGCTGAGGGGATCTCTCAGAGGGCAGCTATAGCTGAGCTCGGAAGAGCCACCAAAGGGGAAAAGGGTGTTCTACCATGGGGGAGGGTAGGATGCCCTGCAGGATTATCAAGATTAGCCCACTACCTACCACCCAACTTTCACAGTGATTGGCTGAGCACAATTATGAATGAATGCATTAGCTTTAGGTCTCTCATCTGCCTGGGAAATTACTGGTTCCCATGGCCAGGGAATGAACTGACTGGTTGGGTAAAGGCACAGCTAGATGATTCACCAAGCTTAATTTTCCAAGGATGTCAAAACAAATAACCTAGCTGTAAGGAATCCACAGTCAGACTGCTAGCACAGCATAATAGTGACCCAGCTGTGAGGAATCCAGGGTCAGATTGCTAGCACAGCCCAATGGTGACCCAGCTGTGAGGAATCCAGGGTCAGACTGCTAGCAGAGGACAATGGTGAACCAGCTGTGAAGAATCCAGGCCCAGATTGCTAACACAGCACAATGGTGACCCAGCTGGGCGGAATCCAGGGTTAGACTGCTAACACAACTAAATAGTGACCCAGCTGTGAGGAATCCAGGGTCAGACTGCTAGCACAGCACAATGGTGACCCAGGTGTGAGGAATCCAGGGTCAGATTGCTAGCACAGCCCAATGGTGACCCAACTGTGAGGAATCCAGGGTCAGACTGCTAGCACAGCACAAGGATGACCCAGCTGTGAGGAATCCAGTGTCAGAATGCAACGACCGCATATTGGTGACCCAGCTGCGAGGAATCCAGGGTCAGACTGCTAGCACAGCTTAATGGTGACCCAGGTGTGAGGAATTCAGTGTCAGACTGACAGCACAGCATAATGGTGACCAGCTTTGAAGAATCCAGGGTCAGACTGCTACCACAGCACAATGGTGACCCAGCTGAAAGGAATGCAGGATCAGACTGCTAGCACAGCACAATGGTGACCCAGCTGTGAGGAATCCAGGGTCAGACTGCTAGCACAGCACAATGGTGACCCAGCTGTGAGGAATCCAGTGTCAGACCGCTACCACAGCACAATGGTGACCGAGCTCTGAGGAATCCAGGGTGAGACTACTAGCACAGCTTAATGGTGACCCATCTGTGAGGAATCCAGGGTCAGACTGCTAGAACAGCACAATGGTGACCCAGCTGCGAGGAATCCAGAGTCAGACTGCTAACACAGCAGAATGGTAACCCAGCTGTGAGGAATCCAAGGTCAGACTGCTAGCACAGCAAAATAGTAATACAGCTGTGAGGAATCCAGGTTCAGACTGCTAGCAGAGCACAATGGTGTCCCAGCTGTGAGGAACCTAGTGTCAGACTGCTAGCACAGCACACTGGTGACCCAGCTGTAAGGAATCCAGGGTGAGACTGCTAGCACAGCACAATGCTGACCCAGCTGCGAGGAATCCAGAGTCAGATTGTGAACACAGCACAATGGTGACCCAGCTGTGAGGAATCCAAGGTCAGACTGCTAGCACAGCAAAATAGTAATACAGCTGTGAGGAATCCAGGTTCAGACTGCTAGCACAGCACAATGGTGACTCAACTGTGAGGAATCCAGGGTCAGACTGCCAGCACAATGGTGATCCAGCTGTGAGGAATCCAGTGTCAGAATGCAACGACCGCATATTGGTGACTCAGCTGTGAGAAATCCAGAGCCAGACTGCTAGCACAGCATAATGGTGACCCAGCTGTGAGGAATCCAGGGTCAGATTGCTAGCAGAGCACAATGGTGACCCAACTGTGAGGAAACCAGGGTCAGACTGCTAGCACAGTATAATGGTGACCCAGCTGTGAGGAATCCAGGGTCAGACTGCTAGCACAGCACAATGGTGACCCAACTATGAGGAAACCAGGTTCAGACTGCTAGCACAGCACAATGGTGACCCAGCTATGAGGAATCCAGTGTCAGACTGCTAGAACAGCACAATGGTGTCCCAGCTGTGAGGAATCCAGTGTCAGACTGCTACGATTGCATATTGGTGACCCAGCTGTGAGGAATCCAGGGTCAGACTGCTAGCACAGCTTAATGGTGACCCAGGTGTGAGGAATTCAGCGTCAGACAGATAGCACAGCATAATGGTGACCAGCTTTGAGGAATCCAAGGTCAGACTGCTACCACAGCACAATGGTGACCCAGCTGAGGGGATTGCAGGTTCAGACTGCTAGCACAGCACAATGGTGACCCAGCTGTGAGGAATCCAGGGTCAGACTGCTAGCACAGCACAATGGTGACCCAGCTGTGAGGAATCTAGGGTCAGACTGCTAGCACAGCACAATGGTGACCCAGCTGTGAGGAATCCAAGGTCAGACTGCTAGCACAGCAAAACAGTAATACAGCTGTGAGGAATCCAGGTTCAGACTGCTAGCAGAGCACAATGGTGACCCAGCTGTGAGGAATCTAGTGTCAGACTGCTAGCACAGCACACTGGTGACCAGGCTGTAAGGAATCCAGGGTGAGACTGCTAGAACAGCACAATGGTGACCCAGCTGTGAGGAATCCAGAGTCAGACTGCTAACACAGCACAATGGTGACCCAGCTGTGAGGAATCCAAGGTCAGACTGCTAGCACAGCAAAATAGTAATACAGCTGTGAGGAATCCAGGTTCAGGCTGCTAGCAGAGCACAACGGTGACCCAGCTGTGAGGAATCTAGTGTCAGACTGCTAGCACAGCACACTGGTGACCCAGCTATAAGGAATCCAGGGTCAGACTGCTGGTACAGTACAATGGAGACCCAGCTGTGAGGAATCCAGGGTCAGACTTCTAGCACGGCACAATGGTGACTCCTCTTTGAGGAATCCAGTGTCAGACTGCTAGAACAGCCAATGGTGACCCAGCTGCGAGGAATCCAGTGTCAGACTGCTAACACAGCACAATGGTGACCCAGCTGTGAGGAATCCAGGGTCAGACTGCTAGCACAGCACACCAGTGACCCAGCTGTGAGGAATCCAGGGTCAGACTGCTAGCACAGCACAATGGTAACCTAGCTGGGAGGAATCCAAGGTCAGACTGCTAGCACAGCACAACGGTGACCCAGCTGTGAGGAATCCAGGAACAGAATGCTTGCACAGCACACCAGTGACCCAGCTGTGAGGAATTTAGGGTCAGACCGCTACACAGCACAATGGTGACCCAGCTGTGAGGAATCCAGGGTCAGACTGCTATCACAGTACAATGGTGACCCAGCAGTGAGGAATCCATGGTCAGACTGCTAGTACAGCCCAATGGTGACACAGCTGTGAGGGAATCCATGGTCAGACTGCTAGCACAGCTTAATGGTGACCCAGTTGTGAGGAATCCAGAGTCAGACAATGAGCACAGCACAATGGTGACCCAGCTGTGAGGAATCCAGGGTCAGACTGCTACACAGCATAATGGTGACCCAGCTGTGAGGAATCCAGGGTCAGACTGCTAGCACAGCTCAATGGTGATACAGCTGTGAGGAATCCAGGGTCAGACTGTTAGCACAGCACAATGGTGACCTATCTGTGAGGAATCTAGCGTCAGATTGCTAGCACAGCATAATGGTGACCCAGCTGTGAGGAATCCAGGTTCAGACTGCTAGCACAGCTTAATAGTGACCCAGCTGAGAGGAATCCATGGTCAGTCTGCTAGCACAACCCAATGGTGACCCAGCTGTGAGGAATCCATAGTCAGACTGCTAGCACAGTACAATGGTGACCCGACTTTAAGGAATACAGGGTCAGATTGCTACCCAGCACAATGGTGATCCAGCTGTTTGGAATCCAGGGTCAAATGGCTAGCATAGCACAATGGTGCCACAGCTGTGAGGAATCTAGCATCAGATTGCTAGCACAGCACAATGGTGACCCAGCTGTGAGGAATCCAATGTCAGGCTGCTAGCACAGCACAATGGTGACCCAGCTATGAGGAATCAAATGTTAGACTGCTAGCACAGCACAATGGTGCCCCAGCTGTGAGAAATCCAGGGTCAGACTTCTAGCACAGCTTAAGGGTGACCCAGCTGTGAGGAATCCATGGTCAAACTGCTGGCACAGCCCAATGGTTATCCAGCTGTGAGGATTCCAGGGTCAGACTGCTAGCACAGCTTAATGGAGACCCAGCTGTGAAGAATCCAGGGTCAGACTGCGAGCACAGCACAATGGTGACCCAGCTGTGAGGAATCCAGGGTCAGACTGCTACACAGCACAATGGTGACCCAGCTGTGAGGAATCCATGGTCAGACTGCTAGCACAGCACAATGGTGCCCCATCTCTGAGGAATCCAGGATCAGACTGCTAGCAGAGCATAATGGTGACACAGCTTTGAGGAATCCAGCGCCACAGTGCTAACACAGCACAATGGTGACCCAGCTGTGAGGAATCCAGGGTTAGGCTGCTAGCACAGCACAATGGTGACCCAGCTGTGAGGAATCTGGGGTCAGACTGCTATCACAGCCCAATGGTGACCCAGCTGTGAGGAATCCAGAGTCAGACTGCTTGCAAATCCCAATGGTGACCCAGCTGTGAGGAATCCAGAGTCAGACTGCTAGCACAGCACAATGGTGACCCAGCTGTGAGAAATCCAGGGTCAGACTGCTAGCACAGCACAATGGTGACCCAGCTGTGAGGAATCCAAGGTCAGACTGCTAGCACAGCAGAGTGGTAACCCAGCTGTGGCTGTGAGGAATCCAGGGTCAGACTGCTAGCACAGTACAATGGTGACCCAGCTGTGAAGAATCCAGAGTCAGACTGCTAGCACAGCACAATGGTACCAAGCTGTGAAGAATACAGAGTCACACTGCTTGTTAGAACAGCACAATGGTGACCCAGCTGTGAAGGATCCAGAGTCCGGCTGCTAGCACAGCACAATGGTGATCCAGCTGTGAGGAATCCAGGGTCAGACTTCTAGCACAGCACAATGGTGACCCAGCTGTGAGGAATCCAGGGTCAGACTGCTAGCACAGTAGAATTGTGACCAAGCAGTGAGGAATTCAGGGTCAGACTGCCTAGCACAGCACAATGGTGACCCAGCTGTGAGGAATCCAGGGTTAGACTGCTAGCACAGCACAATGGTGACCCAGCTCTGAGGAATCCAGGGTCAGACTGCTAGCACAGCACAATGTTGACCCAGCTGTGAGGAATCTAGGTTCAGTCTGCAATCACAGCAGAATGGTGACCTTAACAAGTTATAAATAAGTTGCATCCTGAAGACATCATGTTAATTCCTGCAACCACCACTTGTACAATGTTTGATTTTGAGTAAATCAAAAAGAATAACTCCTATGCTGTCCGAGTTATAAAACTTACGATGGAACTTGTCGTGTCTATTTCTTTCCATGCGCACCTATATGTCATCCTTGTGTCACTGATATTCAGAAGCTGTTGATTTGGACAAAGCGGATATTCAGCAGCTTTGGAATGACATTATGACATTCAAGGATTCCAAATGACTGAAAGTTAGGAAGCCCCTTTATTTGTCAGAGTAATAGTTCCTTTGTCAGTTTAATATTTATAATGTGCAAGAAATCCTTCAGAAATAAAAAAATTGTTTTGCTGTATTTTTACTATTAAGTGAATACCTATGTATATAACTACTAATTATTTTATTTTGTTCTACTGGAAATGGTTTTGTATATGGAGTATTTCTTCTCAGCCATCTAATGAAAATGGGTTCTTTGTGGCCCAATTGGACTTTCCCAGTAAAGAAATGTCAAATAAATAATAAATATATCAATAAATATTTCACATATCCCTACCAAACATAAATAAGCAGGCTAGCAGAGCTGATAACAAACACAAGGATAAGAGGTAGTGTGCCTTGCTGGGATACTAACTCCAAGCTATAATAAATGGCTTAAAAAACATATTGATAAAAATATTGGAAATCATTTTACAAAGAGCAGCAGAAAAGTCTTCTCTGTGGTTGTCCTCATGATGATACTACAAATCAAGGGAATGTAGGAGTCACACTAAAAGTAAAGAATTGCAGGAGCTCAAATAATACAACTCCCTCAGCCAAAAATGCAGTCCCATCCTAATTTTCCCTAAAGAAAGAGGTTAAATATAATATTTCACTGCCACAAATGAACACTCATTCAGATACCATTTCTGCAATTTTTTCTCAAGAAAGTAAACAAAAATAGTTTTTTCATAAGTTATAACTAGACAGACAGATAAATACAATGCTCAATGATTTGAAATTGGGGAAGAGTTTTCTAATTCAATAGCTCTGGCATCATGAGTTTTGATTCTGTTCCCTTAATCATAAAGATGATTTTTACATTAGTCCATGCAAACAGACACACACACACACACACACACACACACACACACACACACACACACACACACACACACACACACACACACACACACTGATCTGTACTGCTAGGCTACTTTCTTCTTCTTTCTTGCATGGTGTGTGAAGTATGAATTCCTTCTTATTAGTATGCATATTGCAGGCTAACTTCACCTGACTTGGATCTAGAAGTGCAAATGTTTTTTGATCTGCTGGTGAAATTGATCTTTCTGTTAGGGGATTTAAAATGAAGATATAATTGATTCTAACTATAGAAAGGCCTAGCAAAGAACTGTGGAAGGTATGAAGCTTCAAGTGCAAAACATCAAGAAATAAAATGCCATTTAAATTCAGAAGACAAAAATGTGAACATTCTCACAACTCTTTGGTATGATCTGTAAAAATTATACGTGTATGTAAGCAAATATACACAGACAAACACAGACACAGGCACATGCATACATAACATACATACATACACACTTGTAATAGTGTAGTATTCAAACTCAAAGCATATATGTATCTACAGTGATATTCCCATATCACATACTCTAGAACTGCCCAAATCAGCTGAACAGTCTTCAAACTGCAAAACTCCCTTGAGAATATCCAGGATAAGGTTGCAAGTATACATATATATTTATAATGAAAAACAGTAGTTGTTGTACATTTCTCCAGCTAGGGAGACCTTGGTGTTCTTTGATTTCTAAAGGCTTGAGGCCAATAACTGGAGTGACATTATTAAGAGGTCCCTCAGTACCTTGGCCAGTACTAATATTAAATCCATTATACCTTCTGTTTGACATTTGCAGTGCAGCAGAAACTGCTTTAGATAGACTCTTGCTGCCTTGGGACTGCAGCTGGATATGGTGTTAGAAGAGGTTTCCCAGCCTGTTTTTTAATTCAGCTCTGAGACCGAAAGCTACATTTATTTTAAATAAGAATATGAACAGATGACTGCTAACATTATAGTATCCAACCTCAAATATGTTCAGTTACAGTAGGCTTTCAATTAATATTAAACATTGTGACTTGTACAGTAATAATCAGAACTTATGTTTTTTTTTTCAAACTGCAGAAGATTTCATTAATATGCTATTAATTATTCCAAATTAATTCCACACCTTGTTAATAAGATGAAGAAATTATTAATTTTAATTTTTGGTTTTGCACAAGCATTAATTAAAATTAATAATAATTTCTAAATTGATTCTACACTTTGTTGACAGGACATGGGTAAGGTTGATTTCATTTTTTTTGCCAGTTTTTATGTGGCTTGTACTTTCTCTCTGCCTTACCCTTACACTTTACACAGGCTGGACACTAGGCTAATCTTACCTTACATTTTTCAGCCATGTCCCTCCATGTTAGCCTGGAAGCATACCCTCCCCTAGGGGAAAAAAGGTAATTCCATCTTTGTGTACATTCAGTTACAGTATACAGAAGCAGTTAATCATGTCAGCCTGCATTGGGTAGTTCTGGGATGTGGAATTCAGGCAACAACCGAAAATAGAATAACCTCATGTCATGTAAATATCATGCAGTGACATGACTGTCACTTAACACAATCACATGTGAAGAGATGACAATGCATCACGAAGCCTCTCCCATTATTGCAGAAGCATATACACTGGTGTTTCTAAGCTCACAAGGGGGCACTAAGTACATTTTAATAAAGGTTTGGCCAGTAACGAACATTTCAGTTTTACTATCCTGCACAGCAGCTTAGATAGCTCATATTTTATAAAATGTGAAGTCTCCTGTTTAGCAAATCCTAAACACTCTGACTTGTATGAGTAGAGAAGTCTTCATGTTTCATACATGATAAATACGTGAATTTTGTTCTGTAAATTATGCTATGCATGTTCTTGCAATGCTTGTGCACATTTTCATTAGGCACTGGTAAAATGCACTTGCAATAGATAAGTTCTGAAGAAAATGATTTATGCAAAGCAGCTACACAATTACTTTTCAAATTAAGCAGGAACATTGCATACATCAGATGAAAATGTTTAACTGTCAAGCCTGAAATATGCAATAAGACTCATATATGAAACTTTTATTCTAGATTTGCCTGGGGCTGTGAATAATGTAGGAGACACAGTAATTCATAGACTCTAAATGCAACACAATCAGTCACTAATTCACTGATGTAAGCTCAATTTGAACTATTACAAATGGCACTTATACCTACATGCTTCACTTTTTTTACAAAGAGCGCTGATGCACAATCACCAGCCAGCTTGCACTTATTCCCTGTCCTGTCTCCTAAAATTGATCCCACTAATCCTACTACCTTTCCATTTCCTAACTAATCTATGAACACCTTCCCACGAAAAAGAAAAACAGGCCCAGGCTCAGCCTTACTTCTATTCTCTACCACCTGCCAGCTCCAGTAGATGTAAGAGACATTACTCAGACTCTATCTGGGTCATAATCGGGCTGCTCTCTCTGTGCCAGTGGGGCTAGCTTAAGTAATATATTCTTACATTTTAAGAATAAATTCTTCATCTCTGTAGCTTTAGAAAATCTACAAAGAGCCATGGATGATTAAGGATCTTTTTCAGACTAGTAGAACAAAGATATTAGCTGCTCTTATTGAAAGGAAACAAGTGTCAATTGTGCCCATATTACCTGCTCTTACTGAAAGGAAACAAGTGCCAATTGTGTCCATATTACCTGCTCTTATTGAAAGGAAACAAGTGCCAATTGTGCCCCTTCAGCTACAAATTAACAGACAAGCCACATTTTTTCGATTAAAATCAGTCCAAATATTATCTTAATACAAAATGTTTTGTGGTGAAATGAATAAAGTCATGGGATGACCCAAAAATGTCTACCTTTTCCCCACAAAAAGATTTTGTTAAGACATTTCTTATAAGCCAGATTTGTCCACTTCAACCACTATTCTCAACCCTTCCTAGCCTATGAATCTTAGCCACAAGAGTCTTTCCAAAACAAGTAGTAAAACTGGTCTGATACTTTTCACAGCCATGGAAACCCTGGAAGCATCAGTCTCTACTTGTTCCAATAACTGTGCTAAGTACAATATAACTCTTTAAATCTGTCACCTTTTAAATCACTCAGTTTGTCGACCCTCTTTCCTTGTCGTTATGGAAAGACAATTATGATAGTCCCCATTCTAAAATGTTGCTCTTCATCAACTATCTACTCAAATGGTAATGGGTGGTTGCAAAAGGCAGGAGAATTCAGATGGCTCCCTTCATCCTTACTAATACCATACTCTCTAGAACTGATCATGGTGCATTGACAGATGCTTTATTTATTGACTGCACAGAAGCATTTGACATCATGAAACTCAACCTTCCAGCAAATTCTCTGCATGCTACCAATATTAGTCCTCCACTAATAAGGGTTCACATGTACCAGTCTAACAAATGTTTCAAGATAACGGTTTGCAATGTTCTTTCAACTGTCATCACCTTACCTTCTGAAGTTGCTCAAAGCTCTGCCCTTTGGCCTTTTTTAATTCCAAAATTTTTGTAAACCATCTTCCCACAGACTTTTGTCTATGTCTATTAAATAATATTTTAAATGCAGAATATGTAGATTTTAGATTCTCTACCTCTTATAAATCTGTTCAACAAGAACATCATCCTTATTTTAACAGCACTACCAATTGGTTAAACAAAAAACTCATTTTAAATGGGCAGAAAACAAAGTATGTGTTGTTTGACACCGTCACTGGATCTGAAAAGTCTTCCACAAAACTGGCAAACATCTCAGTTACAATAACCATTACAGTGAGCGTGTCCCATCATATAAATACCTAGGCATTATCTTTGACCCCACACTCACCATGGCAACTAAAACTTAAATTCTGAAACCTAAGACTAATCAGACACTATAGGGTTGTTGCTTGAGTTCCAGGTTCCTTGCACTTGAATGAAGAGTACATTTTGGTAAGGGCATTCTATTAAAGTACAGTATATAATTTCTAACTTATATCTGAAAAAAAAAAAACATTACAAAACACTGATTCGTATTTCACTCAGACATACCAACAGGTTCTTATTCTAAACAATATAAAATCTAACCTATTATATTATGTTTCTGTCTTATAACCTTCTGAAGCTTTCAGCCACTGGCTGAAATTTTTTTTTAAGGATCATCCCATAGTCCTGGTCATCAAATTTCAATAAAAATAAAACTAAATAAGAATACTGGATTTAACTGGCCGACAGTTTCAAACATGCTTCCAGTTAAGATGCACAAACTAGCTTTTGTAAAGATTTATTAAGCACTTGTTAAACACTAGTAAGCACAGTTGGTAAGCTTTAAATGCTGCTAGTTAATTTTATCCTGACATTCCTATCTAGCTTAATTGCAATATTTCTAATTATGGTCTTTCTGTCTTATTGTCTATTCCCATCCACTTTGTGCTGCCAATATTGCCTCTGTCTAGTGTGTGTGTGGGGGGCTTACCATCCTACCAAAAGAATGTTAAGAGTTTTTCTCAGTATGTTTGGTTTTAAGTATTTATATATACACATATATGGGTTGTGGGCAGTGGCTTAAATTTACAGGTACATTGACATCTCTTTGGCCAACACAATTTGGTTAACACAAACAGATGTTTGATAGGCATGCAATGTTGGCAATTCCAGGGTAGGGGAATATTCCCTTTCCTGGGGATTGTGCAGTCTTGGAGTTAGTATAAAACAATTAGCAGGGGATGTGGAAGTACAGGGGGGCTTGCCATCCCCCCAGCAAAAGCACTTCTGTTTTGTTTGATCCACTCCAGGGTAATTCTTGCAGCATGCATAGAACGTGCAAGCATTTGTTTTTTTTTTGACATTATTACATTGGTTATCTGGATGTTGGTGTAGCTAACCGTTTGATCTTGTACTCTGCACCTATATACATACATACATATATATATATATATATATATATATATATATATATATATATATATATATATATATATAGTTTGGTTATTTTTAAGAACAGCCTGTACAATTATTATGGGAACAACTGTTTTGTTATATTGGCAGGCTAGAAGGGCATTAATGCACATGCTTGAAATATTTGTATGTATGTATGTACACTGAAAGATATCCAGATACTTATGACTAAGGAACCAGAATCACACAATATGACTTCAAAGAAACAAATTGCAGCCAAGGACAGAACCTCAATGGAAACAGTTCTCTTTATTGGATACAACCACAATAAACGTTAAGCGCTTTCATCCCCCATAAAATTACATGGGACTTCAGAACAAAAACCATCTGCATAGGTCAGGTTTAAATATCATTCAAACACATTCTCAACCAATCATAGTTAAAAAACAATAAAACAATTAAAAGCATTAACTCTCAATGTGCCTGATGTTTAATAAACAATATGTACTAGTGTATTCATTCAGGCCATGGCACTCAGATGCATTTAACTTTAATTGCCATCTTAGTTCATACAATTCTAGGTGTACTGGTAACACCCTCCCTTGACTGTCTGAAACTATCTGCTGCAGAACAAAAAAAAAACAAATGCGTGTTTGTTGTGTTCTAGTACATGTTTAGATAGTGCATTTGTACTTCTACCATTTTTTATGTCACTTAGATGTTCATACACTGGGCGGCTGTGGTGGTGCAGCGGTAAGTGTTGCTGCCTCACAGCAAGAGGTTTTCTGGTTCGATCTTTGGCTGGGGTGCCTTCTGTGCGGAGTCTGCATATCCTCCCTGTGGTCACATGGGTTTTCTCTTGGTGCTCCGGTTTCCTCCCACATCCTAAAGACATGCTGTAGGTGGATTGGACACTCTAAATTGGCCCTAGGTGTGAGTGTGTGTGTGTGTGTGTGTGTGTGTGTGTGTGTGTGTGTGTGTGTGTGTGTGTGTGTGTGTGTGTGCCTTCCGTGGAAGGTTGGGTGCCAGGCTGGCAACTCAATACCATAAAACTCCACTGCCAATCATAAGCAGACAGGTGATCCGCTGTGGCGACCCCTAACTGTGAAAAAGCTGAAAGAAGAAGATGTTCATACATTCTTTCATGGAACTTTCTATAAGTTTTTCCTATATAAAATGCTGGACATTGCAGGCATTTTGTAGCATATATGACACTTTAGGCTGACAAGTGAAATGGCCATGTATATTAACCTTATAGTCACCCAGTCTAAATTCTACCCATTTCAATAACATTGGGGCACTGCCTGCACATCCCACATTTGAAGTTTCCAGTGGGCCTATTATCATATTGTTCTTTACTTACCCTATTATTTTCAAGTAGATTTTTAAAAGATCTATCCCTTTTAAACACAATAAATGGCTTAGTGCCTAATTTGTCTACAGTCATATAATCCAAGTTAAGGATGGACCAGTTTTTATTAACAATTTTTACCACAGTTAAACTGTCTTTATTAAATGTCGTAATAAAGGAGAAGGTCTTTTTCTTTCTCTCCTCTATTCATTGCCCCTTTGCCAATAACACCTGTTATATGTTTACTGTCACAAAATATGGACTGATGACTTAAAATGGGCCTGAAAATCCCACTAGCTCTTTTAGTTTGAACTTCCATATTTACTTTCTCCAGTAGATGTTCAGGGTAACCCCTTCTCCTAAACATCTCCATAATAAAATTGGTTTCAGCTATAAAGTCATCATCATATGTTACCATCCTGGCTGTTCTTACCACTGATCTTTTTGGTATGAAGGATGACAACTACTATAATCCAGATAAGAGTTCGAAAAAGTTGGTTTTCTATAGAGCCTTTATCTAAGTTTCTGCTTCTCTTGATCTAAACTAATTTCTACATCCAAAAAATACATTCTCTCCTTATGTAAAGTGTAAGTAAATTCTAAGAAGGTGGTACTATTGTTAATGTAATCCAGAAATTCATCCAAGAGCTCTGATTATCCCGCCCAAACTAAAAAAAGGTCATCCAAAAACCTTGTGTAGTATTTTATATTTTCCACAAATCTACTTTTGAAAATGTATTCAGTTTCCCAAAAGGACATAACATCATTTGCATACATCGGTGCACAAGCGGCCCCCATAGCTACACCTACTGCCTGCTTGAAGCACCTGTGTGTCTTATACAGCCTGATACACAATTTGTATGACAACACTGCAATGGCACCAGTGTGTCTTGTACAGCCTGATGCACAGTTTGCATTACAACACTGCAATGGTGCAGGTGTGTCTTACACAGCCTGATGCACAATTTGTATTACAACAATTGCAATGGTGCAGGTGTGTATTTCACAACCTGATGCACAATTTGTATGACAAGACTGCAATGGCACCAGTGTGTCTTACACAGCCTGATGCATAATTTGTATGAAAACACTGCAATGGCACCAGTGTGCCTTACACAGATGGATGCACAATCTGCATTAAAAAGTTAAAACACAAAACAGTTTCATAGGAGTAGTTTGTTGAACAACAGAAGATGCAGTTGAAAAAAAAAAGAGTGGTGCAAAGTTATATATCTTTATCAGAAAATTCTGTGGAGGAGCATATTTCAGACTAAAGGTGATGGGGGGGGGGTGGCATGGTGCTGGAAGATGGTTCTTCAAGCAATTATTAGGTCAGCCATGGATGAGGACAGGCATTGTCCAGGTATGACAAATCACTAGCACTTTCCAGAGGCAATATCTGTCCTTCTATTTGTTTTATTTTATCTTTGGCACTCTAAGTATTTAGTGCAAACACTTTCACATAAACTGAAAAAACAGAACTGTCAGAGGTTACAGATCTGCTTTATCATTGCAAAGGCACTTCAAAATAGAAAAAATAATTGATCTAGGCTTTTGACACTGCGGTTGCAGACAGAATTATAACACTTACTTGGAACGATATCAGCGTCTGAAGACCAATTTAGTTACTTATGCCTTTGTATTGCAGTGCCAAATATTATTTAGATTTGAGTCATTTAGTAATGCTACACTGAACACATCAGGGATACAGAACAATTCCATACTTGACTGGATATTAGCATGCCACCCCCTTCATTTTCATAATCATAGTTTTGCTTTTCCCCCTAGTATAATAATAGCGTTCTCTGAAAGTTTTATCTTAAAAGTGTTTTAATGTAGTTAAAGAGATTATGATACCAGGAACAGCAGTGTTCAAAAAAAATAATTCTGCAGTATTATTAAGATATGGCAAATCAAGTTACATTGCTTTCAGCTCTTAAACAACGTAAGTAGCTTAGGAATGTAGAACCTCACATCAACTTTTCTGCGTAACTCCCCATGATCCGTCATCTGCATTAGTGGAGATATCGAAGTAAACTCAGCTTCCTCTGAAATTTCAAATGGCCACTTTTTACAGTATTATTATCAAAGAACAGCAGCTCATATCGTTTAATAATTCCTCCTAAAAAATAACATTCAGGCTTTATTTACCAGGACGTGTACTTAAGTGTCCAGAACCTTTGTTGTAAGGTTGGTTCAGTATTCACTAACAAGACTTTAGGGTCCACACTAAACACACAGTGTAGTTAACAAACAAAAAATAAACAAATAAATAAATAAATAAATAAAACTTGCAGTTAATGATATGTGGGATGACAATGTTTGCAGAAAGTGTAGCTCAGCTACAAGCATTCATTTAAAAAGCAAAAAAAACATTTAGTCATTGCTTAATTCAAGGCTGCACACCAAATCCTAGAGCCATATATACCGCTGTGGACTGCAGAATAGCTCAGGAACTCTTTATCATCAGGTATAACAAAAACAGAAGGGGGGTGCATCAAATGTTTGGAAAAAACATCACTGATCAAAAACTACTGAAATGTGGGATGGTTCTAAGTGGCCATAGTTCAACTATCAGGGGGTACAGCAGACTGCAAATCCCTGATTACATTTTACTGGCTTAGGTAGTTAGCAGTGGGGGTTTTGAAGGCCTTTATAACCAAGGATGTTTAATGAGTTACACAGCACAGACTCCATTTTGTAGGGGTCTTTCTGCTGTTCTTCTTGTTGCCTTGTGTCTTTTTTGTGTCAGCTTTTGATCTGCTGCTTTAATAATCAAGAGACAATCTTCAGGGAATCTAGTTTAGCTGAGCAACTTTATAAAATGTAGAAATTCACATGGTCAAGCCCATATGAGCAACATTTTGAAAAGTTCAAAAGCAAAAAGACACAGCAAACAGCACTACCCACTTGGGAAGCTGCACCCCACACCCCCTGCTAATTATATATACAACAACTCCGAGATCATACTACAGTAGGAGAACAGGGCAAATTCTTCAATCCCTACTACACTGTACTGTGATTTCAATGGAATTTATTTCTTTTTTTAAAATATTGGTCATATGGTCTCAACCATTTGAATTTCAACATTTTAAAAATTCAGTCAACTAAACTAGAACCCTAATAAGTTTACCTACTCAGGACTACAATGTATGCAGTAGAATTTGTCAAAATTAAGCTGAGATCTGCAGAATGTATGAGGTACATAGCTTCTTACTTCAGACAGCAGGTAAGCAAGTGGGTACTGTGGTACGTAAATCCATCTCTGAAGAATATACTTTGCATGCAGTACAGTACAGTACCTATTACTTTAATCCATTTGCAATCAGTCATACAGATAAAAAAGTTTGCATCCTGTTTCCCTATTTCCTAATTTAATTCAAGTTAAAACCAGAAACTGTTTACAAGACATTTCAGCCATCATTTGGCTTAAGGCCCAGTTAAAGTGCCAATCATTTTCATAGCACTCACCCATGCAGATGTTAATTCTGTCCCTGGCTGTTTTCCCATAGGCATTGATTTCTCTAATAACCTCCGAATTTTTTTGCTAGAAACATGTCATGAATTCATGGATTTGTACTTCTGAAATATTGAGGATGAAACAAAGCCATCACAGTAATGCTGGCTTATTTCTTCCCCCAAAGTAAATAATAGGTATATCAAATATCTAAGAATAACATGCTAGCCTCAAGAAAAACTAGCACACAACAGTTTACATGCATTTGTTATACTGTTAATACATATTTAGCACTGATAGTAGTTTTTTACATATTTCCTTTTTGTGTAGTAATATTGACCTTATTTTAGTGCTATCTTACTGCAATCAACAGTCCATATATCCAATCACAGAAAGTCATCTTCTCCTACAGTCTGAAAAAAACGATTTATTATTGTATAATCCAATGTCATTGTATAGATTACAGAAATTATATTAATTAAATTAAGAATACTTTTGAAAAAGCAACACCCTCAAACAAAAAGAAAACATGAAAATAAAAACAGAAAGAAGAAAACAAAACACATTATTTCTCTGCATCTAACTAGCTTATTTCAAAGTGCTACTGACACCAGTCATGCATACCAGGATCTCAAGCGTATAGAGCCACACAGCTTGGAATGCAACTCTGATGATCTGAGTTCAGTTCTTACTATCTCATTTCAAAGTGTTACTGACACCAGCCATGAATACCAGGACTTCAAGGGTATACAGCCACACAGCTCAGAATGCAACAACCCTGATGATCTGGGTTCAGTTAGAGGTCTGGGCACATCTGGAGGTGATGATGGGGAAAAGAACTGATAAGGCAGTTCCTGCTCTCCATTTGTCAGGTGTTGCATGTGCCAGGAGTGCACCCAGAGCATGAAGTCTGGTACTAAAGGTGGAACTGTGACAGGGGTGAATGCTACACTGCTGAATGGCTGGGCTTGACATCACAAAGACAGGGCAGCTCCCTCATGGTGCCACTGCAAACCTGTGCCATGGCCTAGCACATGAGGTCCTTAATATCATTCCTAGTGAAAAAAAAACCCTCTCATGAGCAGCAAATGTGATAGTGCAGGCAAGCTCTCTCCTCTCCTCCTCCCACTGGGGAATTCCTATTTCTGGGGGATGGAGTGCCATGATTCAGGGGGTTACTTTGGATATGGAGGTTAAGAAAAAATGTCTGGCAGCAGATGGTCAAAAAAAAAAAAAACAATAAAAAGAAATGCTCAGTTCTATACCTGAAACCCATCATTAATAGCTGTCACAGAAAGAAGGTGCTAGATTGGTTTACTTAGTGAAACGAGATAAGCATGCAATTATAAGGAATATTTTGTTACACAGAGTACATATGTGGGAGTCATGCGAGTTTAGGGTATGTCACTGAACACCACCATTTGAACAAAATATTTTCAGACAGTGAGATTAGCAAATCTTCTTTCTAAGGGATGAATGTTAAGCATTGAACCCTTGTTGCAGCGTCTGAACCCCCTTATTTAAAATAATCTAATATGGTATCACTAAACATGAAAGGAAAGGATAATTTCCCTATTGCATTGACCTCCATCAATCAAACAGATCCTCAACCACCTATGTATTACCAAACAATTTGTCTTCATATAATACAGATAATAGCAAGCAAAGAGTTTAGCTGAAGTGTGAGCAGCTGTATTTAAAACATATTCTGAAGAAATGCATGCATTACGAAATGAGCACAAAATAAAAAATATGTTGAACGATATCCAGCTGTAGACAGAGAGACAGCATGATTCATGACTCGGATTCCACAAAGTGGTATGATAAATCATTATGAAAATCTGAAAAGATCAATTCATGCTGGCAAAGTTTGGATATCATTTAAAAACAAGTGGCATGATTCAATTAATGAAGTACTTGTGATGTGACAAGGCCTCTTTTGTGAAAGGTAGTTGTTACCTGCTTAATTTTGTTGATCTTTTTAAGGGTATAATAGAGGCCATAAACAGACTTTATAATAGTAAATAAAAAACTTTATGTGGTTTATTGACCTTGTTGGCATTCTACTGCACTAAGTAGATTGAGTTTACATCTCGGCCTTGTTTCATCTAGGAATTAATCAGAAGCCATTAGTGACTTGGGACTGATTATCGCTGATTTTTTTGCCCTGGTGGTTATTGCAGCTGTTCCTAGTAAGAGAAAGTGCCACTTGAATTGGCTGCTGGACTTTCTTTAGTTTCCTTACTAATTTACTGTCTAATGCTCCTTTTCTCTACTGTTGATTGGAGCTTATGATCTGGTTGGCTCCTGTTCTTTTTGCTTTTGATGTTACCTTTCCTATTCACAAAGGCATCTATCTAATGTATAAAGAGTTAGTCTATCTGGTCTGGTGCCTTAATAATGCTGAGTTTGTGGGTTGTTCAGCTTACAGGTGCTCTATCACATAACATAGACTGTGTTTGTATCTTGCCTTTATTTCATCTGGGTTTGGACAAGCTGCAAAAAGCATCCTGGCACATCTCAGCTGTATTGCTGTTATAGCACTACAACAGTTATTTTTTTTTTTTTTATTCTTGGCTAGGAATTACGGGACAACACTCCTTTGTATGTGTGTGGGATTGCTCCACAGCAGTTCCTAAACTTGTAACCAAACCCCGTGATCAGGTCATGTAATATCCATGGGTTCTTACTATTTACTGCTTATGGGAGTTCACCATTTAGATAGTTACTAAACATCTGGTCACTTACTAATCTCTGTCAGCATGGGTTAGCAGTTTGCTGTGTCCCATTCTGTTGCCACCCTGATTACTTTTGACTTCTATGGCAGTGTAGCAACTGCCTCATGCTTACTGAAACTCATCTAATTTTCTCTTTCATAGATGCAGTTTGTGACAGGTCCAAATATCTGACTTGTTTGGACACGTCAGTAACTGATTTACTGTTAAACTGCAGCTGGCTAATAATACACCCACTTCTGTTGTGGTTCTTAACGAATGATTACTTAAACCTCCTAGACACTGTTTAAACAAACCTTGGTTACATAATACTATTCAGGCTAACACAAACTCACTTGCACCTTGGGCCTCACCTAAATTGAGTCACTCTGGCTCCTACCCTACACACAACGCCTCAGGCTGGAGGCATGCATGGCAATGTATTTGTAATTGTAATAGGTGACTCGATAGTAAGGTACACTGATGCTCTACTCACCAGGATGTGCAAGGGTTGGGGGTCGCAGTCAGATACCAGTTTTGGTGCCAGAATTTTGTGATGTGACCAGAGAAGTTAGTTCCCCTCTCCTGAAGTATAAACATGCTCTCGTTGTTGCTCACATCAGCGTGAATTATCCATGACGCGCTACCCTGATGGAGCAGCACCAAGATACTGTTGAGCTGTCTATGTATGTGCCCAAGGGACACTTGTCTTCAACAGTATCTTGTCTTCGCCAAGAAGGATGCAAAATAACTGATTTTCGCAATCAGTTTTATTAACAGATGTCATTCGACGGGGTTCCAACACATGTCATGGGGAGATTATCATAGACAAGTTGGTCTGTGCTGCCAGAGAAAGCATTCACCTCTATCTCCTCAAGGCTTCCATGTATTGGCCAAAATATTCTCCCTTCATAGTGCCCTTTATTGCATATTCCAGTCTACATTAAAGTGTCACTGCTCAATGAAGGAGTCTGAAAACTAAACTACCTGATTTGGTGGCTTTCCTGACACTTGACAGCATTCATATATATGCAGTTACAGAAACATGTCTCCTTTGTTCAGGTAATACTCCCTCGATATCAGAGTATATCAGCCATAACGCATTCAGTACATTGGGGGTGATGGGGACTGGAGGATTACTATCTATTTGTATCTGTTCTCATATTTAATTCCACCTTTTACTTAAGTAATCTGATTTATAACTCACTGACATCTTGGTCACATATAACAAGGTGAATTATTACATCAGTGTTAAGTATAAAACCCTTCAATATCAAATGAAGACCGCGTTAGGTACCTGGATAGGATAGAGTCCATGTTTATCAAACTTATTACCCTAATTTTGCGCGACTTCAGCTATCCATCCATGAACTGGGAGTCTTACGCAACCAGCGATAAATAAGCCCAGTATTTCCTAGACTTCATTAATGCAAACTCTCTGTATCAAATTTTTCATTTTCCACCTTCTTCCAAGCACTGAATTGTAAAGTACACAAACAATATTAAATCTGGGGCTACTCTAAAAACTTGAGATGCTTGTTTCCTTACATTTTAAAATGACTTTATCTTCATCCCTCATTGGTTTAAGTACAATGGTTGAAAATCCGATCAATAACAAATACAAAGTCATGCAGTTTGGGGCAGCATATATTACCAGGGTTGCCACCTTTTCAAATGTCCGAAGCGGGACATTTTTGGTACAGATGTCAGATTTTGCAGGCCGAAACATACCCACGGCCAGTACAAAGGACAAAACTTCACTTTTCTGCCTAAATGAAAGCTTATTCTTGTATCATTTTAGTTGCTTATTCTGTTTCTTATAATATTTAGGTGTTTCAGATACATAATAACTGTTTTATACAACTTTTACATAAAATATAGGAAATAATTTTGTCCTAAAATCTCAGGACATTTGCCATTTTTACAAATTCTTTGCAGGACACAACTGCCCAAAGAGGGACTGTCCCTCACAAAGTGGGACAGATGGTAACCCTATGTATTACCAAGCCAATTACTGTGGACACTAATCAGATTTAAATGGATGACTATATAAAAGATGTTCACATAATTATTAGCAAAAATATGTGCTTCATTATCGACACATACTCTACCAGACCAAAGCAATGAAACTGGTGGGTGTTTTGTACAAATGCATGAGAAGTAGACGATTTAATGTTCTTGAGAGCCTGTTTACTTCCTATACCAGACTGATGATACACAATAACGTCTTATTTTGTTATTCTAATGGGATTTACTATTCTTGGAATGCATTCAGAGAAAATGCAATAAAAGAATCCTAGTATGTAACGGTATTCTATTATGATAGATTAAGATACTCTTTTTGTATTTAAATCAGTATATGGGGGTAAGTTACTTTTAACATACAGAGCCTTAAGAAATGATCCTTTAAGGATATTACTGAGACTTGAAAAATTGGATTGCACAGGAGACCTGCATGTTACAAATTTCACTTACAAAATTCTAACATTTCATGAATTGAAGACACTGAAATTTATTTCCGTGGCTCTTGCATGATATCTGAATAGATGCCTACCTGATCTGTGAAATATTGATTCTACAAAGATATTCAAGCAGGCCTTAGAATCCTGGGCTGGACCGTATGCCTTTAATACACAAATCTTGGAGTCTGTATTCAGAATTAACAGCTAAACTATGAAACTATACTTGACCTTGTCCTTTGCAAATATTGCCATCTGCACACCAACCCAACTTATGCTATACACTCCTTAATCAACTCTGACAATGAAACTGTCAGCTTTTCCATTGAGGTTAAAATCAACCAGCACACAAATGTAAGTACATTAAGACTACAGCAAAGCCAACCTTATAGCCCTGCCTCAAAGCATAAAGAAATTTGAAGGTGTCTTTCCCTCTGCTGACCTAATCTCTGAACCCGTCAGACTCACCTAGGATTCTTACAACCATCTCAACAAATGCATTGGTAACTCAACACTTATCAGGTGTAGATGTGGTGAGAAATTCGAGGGGCTAACCCGATGGTCAAATTCCCATATAAGATATATGGTGGACAATTCGGGGAAATGTAAGGATGTACTTCTTCATACAGAGTATAGTGAAGTATTGAAACAGCCATTGTAACAAGATTATGAGATCAAAAAGGGTAAAAAAAGTTCTAGCATACAAGGCATAGATATAAGACAGTTCTTTCAAGGGGCAGGAAAAGACCATGCTGGGTAAATAGGAGCTGTAGATTATGTGATACAAAGGAAAATGGTAGATAAAAGGGGTCAAAGAGAAGGTAATCCAATACAGAGGGAAATGGGTAGGGTAAGTGGGTCAAACAATATGTTATTCCACTCAAAGGGAAATGGGTAGGTTAAGTGGGCTAAGTTGTCTTTATTCACTGTTATAATATATTTATATCTAAGTAGACAGTAATCTCCAAGAGAAAACTCCTCATGTAAAAATCATGTAAAGGCATGAAGCTGAATACACAGGCAAAAAGAGAAGAGAGGCTTGATAAACAGATACATTTTATTATAAACAGATGCAAAGAGGCCACAGATCAGAAAAGTTGAAAGTGAGTGGTGGTATCTCTGCTCAAGGACATCTTACTGAGAAATTAATGTCACAGTGGTATCCGAGGGTATAATCGGTGCAAATAAAAAAAAAAAGAAAACAGGTACAGAAAGTCCAATCTTATTAAAAGCAGCCCTAGGTACAGCACTAGGTATAGAATGTGAGTCCAGCACTGAAAGTATAAGACAATGACAGTGTTCAGAAAAGACTGCAACTGTCACAATCTAACATTTGTCTAAATACAGAAGCTGAAATATTGTCCCTGTAAAGAGAAGCTAGCTAGTGTAGAGCCTCAACAGATAAAACATATCCAAACTCATCAGTCACTACCCGGGTGCATAGTAGCAAGTCCCACAAAAACATGAATATTTGTGTTGATGTCTTCACCAGCCATATGAATATTCATTAAGTATTTCTCACTTAACTGGAAGGGCACTACAATTAGGGAATGTTTTTTTTGTTTTTTACATTCTTGCAATGGGGGCTTTGCCCCCCTGCACCCCCACACTCCCTGCAAATTAAATATACCAACTCCGAGATCGCACTGCATTGAGGAAAAGGGTAAATAGTATACATGATGTCACCATCAAATCTGCACAAGCATCATTTGAATACAACATCATCATGGCCTTTTGGGATGTTAATCATGCAAGTGACACACATGCCATGCTCACATCTGCGGGAACCGCCCAGGGAGGTATGCATGTACAGGATCACCCCAAACTCTCATCTATCTACATGTCTAGAAATACTATGTGCTTCCAGATTGGGTATGAGTAACAGGATCAAAATAACAGTTGATTCTAGTTATCAGTAAACACTGTGGTGGCACATTGTTAGGATTTAATTTGAATAGATTTTATTAAAACCACAGCATAATGATTATCACATCATAAAAATAAATACAGGTGTAAGAAAAAATGTTAGGGCTAGTAGCAAATTATTTTGTGTAATCTGAATATGTTAGCATGACAAATAAAGAATAGGTAGAGGAGATGTTCTCAGAAATAATAAGCAAAGGAGATCAGGAATGAGCTGAGGGGAAGGGATTCCATCATTTACAGACTAGAATATGTAGTCAGAAAAGTGCTTTTGCAAAACAAGTAAATGCAAGAAACCATACACTGACTGACAAGTATTTATTCATTATTTATTCACATTTATTGACATTTGATTACTGGGAAAGTCCGACTGGGAAAAAGTCCATTTTCAGAGGAGGCCAGGGGAGAAAAGCTCCAAATTAAATCAAAACATTTTAAGAACAATGATTTTACAATCTTCAAAAATAAAACAAAGACATTTGCAGTTTGAATAATTATGACAGATTAGACATTATATAAAAACATTGGTTAAGAA
Source organism: Protopterus annectens (assembly GCF_019279795.1). Lineage (NCBI taxonomy): Eukaryota > Metazoa > Chordata > Ceratodontiformes > Protopteridae > Protopterus > Protopterus annectens. The sequence continues at coordinate 154,729,599 of NC_056737.1, read as the reverse complement.
TCTATATAAGGTATATGACAATCATTTAATATTTAATGAAATTGTAGGCAGTTTGTGGACAGGAATTACAATATGAAGTGAAGGAAAAACAGGCTTATAGTATATTTACACAAAAAGTCAGGGAAGAGAATTTAATAGAAGTAAGGAAGTGAAGAACAGAAAGTAAGGAGGTATAAGGAATGGAAAGGTACTTGTTCACATTTAGGGATATACTTCATCTTGGTTTTGAGTAAGAACAGAGCGTATTTTAGCTAAGAAGTCGGATGGATGCTATATTACTTTATAGGTGGTAAGAAGCTGTGTATATGTCAGTTAATGAGGTATTTCTAAGCAGTTAAGCTTTTTAGTGCTATATAGCAGTGGGCTCTGAAAGGAGTATTTGCTGCTAATTTAGTAACTTTGGTATAGCATTGTTCAAGTTTTAATTTTTGTGAAGCCTGGAGATTAGTAAAGATGGGAGCACCATAAAGAAGAGCAGAGAGGAGACAAAGAGTGGCAAGTGCGTTTCAGTTGCATCAGTGAGAACGTTTATCACTCTGTAAAGCATCCCTTGCTTTTGATTTGTTATGAAAAGTTAATTTAATAGTTGTTTTATCAAGAGAGGACATTCAATTTTGTTTTTTTTTTTCATGAGAGAGGGATTTGGAGGGGGGTAGCAGTAGATTGGTCTTTTTTGGGTTGAGCATGAGTTGTGCATTACAAAGCCAAATTTCAGTGTCTGTTAAAGCCTCCTGAGTCATTTTTTGGAGGTGTACAGTGTTGTCAGATGTGGAAATGAGAGTGGAATCATCTGCGTGTTGTATTAGGGTGGCCTGTTGTGTGGAAGTATAGAGGGTGTTGGTGAAAATGTTAGAGGAGAAGACCAAGGACAGAGCCTTGTGATACACTGGTGGTAACTGGGAAGTAAGGACTGAGTCTGAAGTGCCATTTTACTGACCGATACCTATTAGACAGGTAGCTTTTGAACCACATAAGGGTGGGCTGAGAGAGACCTACTGAGGACATTTGAAGTAGAAGTTTGCTGTGACAAGCTGTGTTGAATGCTTTAGTCAAGTCTGGAAATAAGGAAGAGACTAGTTTGCCATCATCTCTAGCTTTATTGACATTATCTATATAGATTAGAAGGGCAGTGCTAGTATTATGGGAAGGACGGAAGCCATGTTGTGTAGGGGACAAGAGTTCTTACAGAAGATACTCCAGCAATTGTATTTGAATACATTCTTTCAAGTATAGAGGGGAGATAGGATTGCCATGGGTCTAAAGTTATTACTGTCTGTTGAATTTCCTCATTTGTGCAGAGGGATAATGTGTGACTTTTTTCCAGAAACAGAGGGAATGTGGGATTCCTGGATTGACTTGTTTATAAGGATTGACACAGGATAGACAATGGTATTGATGGCTATGTTTAGGTACTCACTTGGAAGCTGAAGAAAAGCAGAAAACAAAGCAGCAAAAGGTGAGAGACCAGTATTATAGATATTAAGGACAGAGAATAAACAGGATGCATTAGAAATATTAAGGACAGAGAATAAACAGGATGCATACTTTATGGAGCTCATGATTTATAGCAGAAAAGGGGTACTTAGTAAGACATATCAAAGGAATATGTCCTGAGGGGAAAAAGTCACCTAAAAAAACAAAGGACAAATCAAGATGATGTTATAAAACTGACCCTCTTACACCTCTAATTTTTCCAGGTCATGCTCCATGTAGTTGGTTTAAAAGTGCTCCAGACACATCTCCATCTTAGCTGACAATACTGTATTTGAAATGCTCATGCTTCTCAACATAATGCAGTGTAGAAATGGCATCTAATATCCCTCCCTCCCTCTCTCTGACACATGATACAGTGACCACAAAAGACATAAGTGACAAAAGTAATGCAGTAGAGGTGAGCAGATGTTATGTGCTTCAACTATCAGCACTTTTCCTTCCAAGTCATGTGTGTGCACGCATACATGTGTGTGTGTGTGTGTGTGTGTGTGTGTGTGTGTGTGTGTGTGTGTGTGTGTGTGTGTGTGTGTGTGTGTGTGTGTGTGTGTGTGTGTGTGTGTGTGTGTGTGTGTGTGTGTGTGTGTGCATTCCATTTTCACTAGTAGCACCTGTTTCCACTTCTGTGCAGGACAGGCAGTCATATTTCACTACTTGTTCCAGACTGTTTAAACCATTTAAAAGTATAACTGATAGAACAAATGTTTCAAATAAAAAGTAAAGCAGATAAACCATGATTCAACATTAACAGATAGTAAACAGAGTCTTCCATTACCACTTCAGTTTGTGGAACATACATTGGTAGTGTAGTACAAACAAAAAAATGAAGGCAGCAGAATTGCATGAAGGACTTTAACTACTCAAACTCTGAGTGGGAAAATGAATAATTGTAAATATTCTCAAACATTCTTTGTTAGTTAAAAAATGGAGAAAATTGCACACAGGCTGGTCGGGGGGGGGGGGGTAACACCATACTTCATAACGTACCACTCAACTGTACAGATTTTTGCAGACTGTCCACATTTTTGCCTTGCATTTTGGGTTTGTTCCTCATGAGATTTATGTTTTTTTTGTACAATCATGGAGGAAACTCACTAAAATAGCGACAGACATCTGAATTTTAGACCGTGTCCTTCAGAAAATCATGCCAACACAAATTTGGGTTATTCTAATAACTTTCTAAATTTATAAGAGCAATATTTAAAATCTGTTCCTATTTATGGGCTTTTGTACCTCCATCATTTTGGGCTTTGTCCAGATTTCTTGTGCTAAGAGGTTTAGAGATATGCTTCATAATATAATAATGATAATTAGTTCTATATGCTTAGTAATTCAACTCATGATTCTAAACACTAACCGTATCATCATGTTTCACTTCTAAACTGATACGAATTGTGTTTCTTTTCCTCCTTTATGGACTGCTCTACAAGTAATCACAGAAACACAAACCGTCTTTAGTTAACACAGAGCGGGAACTAATGCTTAAGACTCTACATACTGTAGCACAGGAACTTTTAAGCATGCTGTTAAACAGTAGATAAGTATACCATTAGTCTAAAGCATAAAACACAATTACAGAACCATAAAACCAGAACACTACATAACAGAAAAAGTGCTGCCAAGCCACTTTCCCCTTATCTCAACCTTATCATGACGGGCACATCCAAACTCTCACCTGTCGGCATGTCTAGCTGCCTAAGGAATACTGAGTGGTTTCAGATCAGATGCGAATGATAGCAGCAGAACAGCAGTTGATTCTATTTATCAGCAAATATTGTGGTGAGATGTTTTCAAGACTTAATTTGAACAGATTTTATTCATTTACTGAAGAAAGGACTCACAACTGTACCACAATGAAATTTAATTATGCTGACTTTCTTCAGTAAATGAATCCCACTTAAACAAAATACAGAAATATTGTAATAAGCTTATGAGATTCATTACACCATCTTGTGAAAGTAGACCAACATGTAAAACATTAGGCAAAACAAGGATTATTCCAGACATAAAAACTCTCATGGCAAAGGAGACCATGACTAAGAGACATTCCATTAAAATAACACAAAATCACTTTATGTTGTATAAAAATAACTCAGGAAAATGTTAACATGGGTACATGTTATCAGGAAAAAAAAAACAAGTCTTCATTCATAAGCAAAACTTCACCATAATTCTAGCCTCTTGTATCAAGATCGTTGCTCTCTATTAAAATGAATACAGCCTGACCCTCAGTTAGTGCCACTTTGGAATAAATTATAAATGTAATTTGTGATAGCTCCTTTAAAAATTATCCAGCAAATTACCTCGTACACCTTCTCTGGTCTTCCCTCCTCTAATCTAACCATTACATTCCAAAAGTACAATTGGTACTGGTTTGCCATATCTAATATGGAAAATTCTTCACACACTAAAGCCAGAATCCACAACAACAAATATCCTCCCATCCAATCATCTAAAAAAGGACCACACTCAACTATCTAGTCTTCAGTCTCATAAACTGCACCTTACTTGAAGCTTGTGTTAATTTATGTAAGCCCTATATAGTATTACATGAGTGTGTGAGAGTGGGTGCACGTGTGTGTGTGTGTGTATGTTTGTCTGAGCATTTCAATGTATGGGTTTGTCTGAGTGTGTGTGTGTTTCTGTATGTATGTACATATATTTGGCTGAATGAGTGTCTGAGCATGTTTCAATGTGTTTTTGTATGTGTGTGTGTGGAGGGGGGGGGCTCTAAAAAGGCTTGATCACTGGTTCAGGATCAACCCCTCCATGGTAATGTGAAAATCAACTTCTGCTGTTCAAAGCCAGATGGAGTTGATTGTGGAATCCTGTCTCAGATAGTACAGATGCTTTCTGACATGCTCACATATACTCCACCCCAACATATTCATCCCGCCTTTCTATCATATCACTTTCACTGGTGCTGAAGCAACCCCACAGTCATTTAGTCCCACTATATCAGCTCCAGTACAATAGTATCAATGTCTTTTGTTACAAAGAATCTATCTGCATGCAAATGCCAGTGACCAAGGTTTAGAAAATGACTCCGAACACCATGCAGTTTGCTTAGTGGGAGAATAAATAATCATCACCTGCTCCTTTTCCTGGTGACCACAAAGACAGCTAGCACCCAAGGGATTCCTACATGAAGCCACTAGTCAAGCGAGCATCGGAACTCAGAATGTTCAAGAAACAAGCAGACACTGATCATCTCTGCATGTGTCCTTTCCATACAAAGAAATAATAACTCAATGGCTCCATTAGTATGATCATGCAGCTCCCCTATACAACCCTATGGAAAAAAACTCAGCCTGTGCTGCATAAGACAACAGTGTGGTTGTTGACCTGATTTTAAGGGCAATCAGTACATTTTAGGGAGGGTGCTATGATATGACCTGGACAATATCTAACTAGAAAGGACTGACATTCAAATAGGCCAATCAGAATAAAAAACTAGTAAACTGTTACATAGCATCATTAACAGCTATTTAAGTATAACCCAGGAAATGAAATGGCCAATAGCTTGTTTGTCTAATGTGTTGTATACAAGCCTACAGTGGTGACATGGATATAAAACAAAAGGTACTGATCCACAGAAATGAATGCTGTCTCGTGGCTGCAGTGAGAGGCATACAGACACTGTGACCTTTTGGTAGAATGTACAAATTGTGGACCACTATGGCCCATGCACTTGCAAATATAAATCACATGATTCAGAATATGACGTGCATGAAATTCTAACAGGTAATAACATTAAGAATATGATTGTGTTAAGAAGCAAATCAAACAACTACTGTAAAACAACACACATAATGTAAAACAGCATTAGTAAAAAAACTTAAATACAAACGTGCACCATTGTAAAGACAGGGCTCTTTCAGACATTTCATTTGATAATAGGTACTTATGACAGGCAACCTGTAACAGCAATACAGATGGAGAAAACCAGGACATAGGCTCCTACTGTGCTCAAAAAATAATTCAGTGTTAGCACTCTAGAAGTATTTATGTCCGTTATTTACTGCTGGCGAAAAACTAACATCATATTATGGGCTGAATTTATAAAATGGCAGGCACCATAAACTGCAGCCCTTTTAAAACAGTGCAAAAATGATTTCTCATGTAAGCAAATAAATCTTGTGATTCCACATCAAGCATTCTTTCAATAAAATCTTTAACTTTTCATGAGAAAAATTAACATTTTAAACCACTGCTGCCTGACCAAGCACTCTACCACAGAAGAATATGAAATATCTCCTCTAAAAAGGTACAAAAAGGACAAAACCACAAATGTGGAACTTCAATTAATTTAAAGCCCCAATCAGCAAAGAATAAATCCTTCGCAGATCTAATTACCAGAGCTCTCGGAAGACCCGGGCCGAGCAGCCAATCTTCCTCATGTTTGAACAGCTTGATGAACTGGGGGACTGATGGATATCAAGTCATTTTGTTTAATTTATAAATGGATTTTCCCCTAATACTTAAATTATCATCAGTACAACACAATGAAAATGGGGACATTGTGAATGCAAAGTCTATAAGAGGCCTGGAAGGAATTCCAATGAGGAATGTCACCTCTGTTCATTCCGCTATACAATTGATCTAATTAAATACCGAGGGTGGAAAGGCAGTTTAAAATGTAACCGTTACTATTTTCTTTTTAGCCTTAATTTATCTGTTGAAATCTTTCAAGTACATTCTAGTGTTAAAAAGCCATGGAAAGGCTTTTTCATTCTAGTGACTTTTATATCTGTCTGATTTGCATCAACACACTGTCATAACTGCATTGTTTCAGACTTCCTAAAAAAACAGTAGCATATATATAAAGTGAGGCAAAGGCTGTATTCTTACTAACAGTTATTACATGCAGATACTACAGAAAAACTGTAAAATATTTTTTTTGACTGTGACACCTAATTTGTAAGTGACACCATAAGAAATGCCGAATGCCGAACCTGCTTAGTAAAACACTGTTTTTTTGCTGTGTAGTGTGTTACAAACATTGTGCAGTTTTTAATTTCTCCTTCTATTTAAATACTGCATGGAAGTGTAATATGTTCTGAATTGCTAAATTTGAAGAGCACCTATTTATAGTCTTTTCACATCAGTGACTAGAGTGCAATCATTTGGTAAAGGTCCTGCCCTCCAACCAACTCATTGTGACTGCAATTCCCACCTGGCTCTGGGGTCTCGGAATGCGAAGATGAAGATGCTGAACTGGCCCCATCCTCTGTTGTGCCCTGTGAGAGGAGGCCTCGCCCAGGGGGAAGCTTCATGCCCAGTTGCTCTGCCATCTCCACATGATCTCCTGGGTGGACATAGTCAAATACGCTGCTTCCTGTCAGTTCCACCTAAAGGGGGCGAAACAAGATAGAAGAATTGACTATTAGTATTCGTGTTTCAGAGTTTAATTAGAATATACTCAAAGACAGGTACATAGCTAGCTAGACAGATAGATGAGACAGAAAAAAACAAAAAGAAAACAAAATGTATTATATCTGAAAAGTACACAATCATATGGCATTTCTCAATGACTGAATGTTAATCACTATCAATATGACTACGCATGTTCCACACAGTTGATTTACTGAGTTCAGGTATCAGGAAAATGATGTAAAAGCACGATACGTTTTTCAGTAGTTTTATGGAATCAAGTAAGAGTTCATACCACCTGATTAAGAGTCCCCTAGAAATTTTGCACTACATTCCTAGGGGAATGGCACAGATTTAAAAATAAGGACATGTAAGACGTCAGATAGAAATGGCCAGTTTCAACATAAGGGAAACAAATAAAATAGCAAGCAATTTCCTAGATTGTGTAATCTACTTTAAAGAATGTTTGCATGTGCTCTAGCATGAGACTTAAGACGAATTTTGTATCAGTTGAGCAAATGAGTTTGCCTAAGCAAACATTACATCTGTGGAAGGAGTAAAAAGAAAAATGAATTCTGTCACACAGCAAGCACAGAAATTTGTCTCACATATCTGGGAAAGCAAATGCTTTCCTTAATGCACACTTTTCTGTATGACATTTCATGTGTTTTATTTACTGTTTTTTAATTTGCTGTTCTGTAAACGTTTGCCATTCCGTTGCAAAATGGACCAGCTGCCTGGGGTGACCATAAAGCACTATGTAGTAATATAATATTTAAGGGGATGTTGTGGAAATCAAACTATAGTCAGTTGACTAACCAAGTTCTTATACAATTTACTTCTGCTGTCCATAGGCCATTTACTTGTTGATTGAAAGCATTTTTGTATCTCCAGCTTTTGTAGTAAAACACAAAGATGTCGTACACTGTTTTTTTAACAATAAATCATTTTAATTACATAGTCACTTAAATGACTTACTAAAATATTGACCTAGAAGGAATTTTATACTTTTCTAAATATGTGGTTCTGCTACTACTGTATATCTAAAATGGATTTTCCACTCATAAAATAAGTATATGAACTAAAAGACACTAATCAAAATGAAATATCAAAGTTTGGGATTCATAGACAAATAGAGCATAGACTAACATTAATTAGCACCTGCAGTGACCAGACAAATGGTGCCAGTGATTCTAAGATAACGTGTAATGCATCAGTTTTTAACTGTGAGATACCCTATGCAGTGACCCCCTAAACAGTGCTGTTGTGCAAGTGTGCGTGCTTTTCCAGAAATCCCAACTATATGACAAAACAATTCTAAATTCATTGTTTCAAAGCTATATATATATATATATATATATATATATATATATATATATATATATAAATATATATTACTTTTATGCTGCTCCATTCTTACTTCTTTTCAGGAAAAATACAACATTCTTTTCAGTAAAAATACAACATACAACACTAAGATTTAAATAATATATAGCTGAAATATAAACTAGAGTCCAGGTTTACTGGTACAGCAAAAAAAATAAAAAAACAGAACTGAAAAAAAACTAAAATTAAAATCCCAAGCAAAAGTTTGAATAGTTAGAAATAAATGAACTTTTATTATACAGCTTAATGTATACAAACAGCATAAGAGATGGGAGGCCGTCATCAGCTTTTAACAAACTTCAGTGCTGTCTCTTCTCTGCTGCAGGACTATATACGTCGAGTGGCCGACAGTATTAATACTGAGTGCAGAATGACTGTTAAAGAGCAATTGACTTTTGCTAAATCTTGGAGGTAATTTTTTTCTGTTTGCAGGAAGGTACCCCCATGTGGGGGGTTTTCACCCCCCAACTTAAATGTACCTACTCGTGGTTAGACAGCAAAGGAGAAAAAAAGAAAAGTTCAGTATCAGAGAAAGTTGCTTGGATCACGTTTCTTTGAATGTTCAGCACTCAGCAGCAGTGCTGTTGATTGAGAGGCATTCGCGCACACACACACACACACACACACACACACATATATATATATATATATATATATATATATATATATATATATATATTTGAGGCTTTATACATATGTATGTATATATATATATATATATATATATATATATATATATATATATATATATCTAGATATATATATATTTGAGGCTTTATACATATGTATGTATGTGTACATATATATATATATATATATATATATATATATATATATATATATATATATATATACATACATATATATATATATACATATATATATATATATATATATACATATATATCTCCGCATGAGCAAGGCAGTCGAGGGATGTTGTTGCAGCAAATCTTCCAGCAGCTGGAGTGACCCAGTATGGAGCGGCAAGTAATGACATGTTGTTGGGAGGTCTATTTAACAGGGTAACAGGGCAGGTTCGGAGGGTGCCATAACTGCAAGATAGCCAGGAATGAGGTGTATTGGGGTTAGGCGAGGCTGTAGGTACTATGGGGCAGGTGCAGAGAAGTAATGAGGAGGGTTAGGTTGACACAATCAGTGGGCAAGATAGTGTAGGGTCATTCCTCTCAACTTCTTAGTAAAAGAAATCTGGACAAAGCCCAATAAAATGGGGGAGGACAAAGACCCAGAAATAGGAACATATTTTAAATATTGTTTTTATAAACTTAGAAAGTTGCTAGCATAACAGGGTTTGTTTTAACATGCATTTTCTGAAGGATTTGAAGTTTGAAACTCAAATGCAGTCATTATTTAGTGACTTCCATCATCAGATCATTCCAGTGATTTACCAGAAATCCAAATATTTTATGAAGAACTCACCAAAAATATGAGAGAGGTATGTATATGGTTGTTTTTGGGGAGCTTGGGGTCATCTGAGGGAGTAGTGGTATTGCTCTTTGAAGTGGGGGTCAGATTTTTGCATGCAGTGGGGTAATTGGCTATCTACACAAGCTTTGGGGTGAGGGGCAGGGGCAGTTTTTCTGACCCCCAAAATACCATTGTCAGTTAAGGAGACGATTTGGAGGGGTGAGTATGCGGATGTCTTGAATTTATTGATGAGGAAGGAGTTCAATGATTGGTGGAATTAGACACCGCTAATGGCATAGACCATTTGGCAGCCTTAGCGGCTTTTTGGAGGAAAAGAGTAGGTAGGCTGTAACCCAGAACATGGGATAACTGGGTGGCAGGATTCTTGCACTATATGTCAGTTTGGCTGGAGAAGGATACTGCTTTGGCATTACCGCTCTTTGTCTACTTTCCTATTATTAGGGAGACTCAGAGGTTGTGGGTGGGGACTGCTTAGTTGTGGTATGACCAAAGGTTCCAGAAACAGAAGGCAGTCGATCACTCCCTCCGTTGGGAGGTTCTTCATATGGACATATGTCTAGCCACCATATGGATAGCTTTGGAGCAATTAGTAGGGGGGAAGATGGAGGAGAAGGGATGGGGGTTGCTTGTGGGTATGGTGTAGGTTTTCTCATGCTTGCTCAAAGTGTGTGGGGCTGCACCCAGGGGTGCAGTGTGGTTGCTGGGAGAGTACGTTTGTGACTCCGGGATCACTGACCACTGAGAAGCATGGCTTACCTTCTTCTTTTCAGGGGTTTCAGAATTATTGAGGTACGGGAGATTTTTGAGGGTTGTGGGGCAGGGTGTCCGATCAGTGGGCAAGCGAATGTTCAGAGGACACATTCTCCCACTAAGGTGCAACTATTACAGTGGATGCTCCAGCAATTTCCTGATTTATCTGTTAAAAAAGAAATAACTGAGGGTTTTTCCTGGGGGTTTCTATTAAATCAAGCGTGTTGAGGGATGGTGTAGTTTATAAAAATCTGTGATCTGTATGAGTGAAGGAGAATATCTTGAGTAGCTTGGTGGAAAAGGAATGGCAGGTGGGTAGATTCTTGGGGTCTTTTGATAATCCCCACTTTGATAACTTTAAGGTTTCACAACTGGGTCTGGTTTCTAAGAAGGTGGCCGGGGATTTCTGGTGGATTCACCATTTGTTTACCAGGAAGACAATTTCATTAATGGCTATCTCAATGGAGGAATCTAAGGTCAGTTATCTGTCTTTAAATTATTCTGTTGATTATTAGGGGGTTTAAGGATCCTTGGTTGGTGAAGGTGGACATCAAGTTGCCATTTTGCCTTTTGCCAGTATAGGAGGATGATTGGTTGTTTTTGGGTATGGTAGTTGGGAAAAAAGTTTTACTTTGAAAAGGCTATGGCAATGGGATGTTTGGCAGCCTGTGCTACATTTGAGAAATTTAGCACTGTCCTTTGTTTTTGTTAAACACCTTTTTTGAATTATCACATGTATTGCTATATATCATGAAACCTAAGCAACATTACATAAATTATTCAATTCCTGCCCCTCTTTTAAACAAGAAAAATCTTTGTTAAACCATCACTTATGACATAAGCAATCATACGTTTATATAAATGAAAACGAACCACACCGACACAATCCTAGTTGCAAGTATTTTACATCACAAACCAGACTAACACACTCCCATTTGCAAACATTATACATCACTTGTCATCTATCCAATCATTTTTAGTCAAACATTATATAGCTCATTTAAGGTCTGCCTTCTTTTAAACCTCATTCCTCCCCTGTATTGTTCTCAAAATTGCAATTTTTTCCTATGTAGTTTGCTCCTACCCTTTTCTAAACATCTCAATTCCAGTTGTATTATCTCTGTTACTATACTCACTACTTCTAATACAGTTGGGTTAGATTTTGATTTCCATTTTCTAGTAACTGCTTTTTTTGGCAGCGGCCATAATTAGACACAGCAAGGCCTTATCATGTCTATGCAATTGCGATTCTGTATCATAGCTCAGAAAAATCATCTCCCTTGTCAGACCAATCTGCCCATCCAGTATCTCCGACAGTGCATCCTGCAGGGAGTCCTTAAAATTTGCCAACCCACCACACTCCCAGAAAATATGTTCCCAAGTATGTCTTTCTTCACCGTCACACCTCCAACATTTGCTGTCTATTTGAGGAAAAATTCTCTGGAGTCGACTTGGAGTATAAAAATATCTATGTAAACATTTCCTAGCAAAAATACTGAATCTTCTAGATTTTGTTGCATATTTGGAAGACATACATATATCCTCTCATTATTTCTTGGTAAATTGCTTATCCATTCTCTCTTCCCAATCCTTTCTAACCTCCTCTGATTGATTCTTATAGTTATCATTCAGTATTTTATATGCTCTACTAATTATTCATTTTTAATGACAGCTTCTTTTCTAGATTCTACTAAAAGCTCTGCCAGTGCTGGTCTTTCATTTAGGACCCCCTGTTTCTTTCTCTTTGCCTATTCTCTGATTTCAATCCTTGATAGGGAAGGCAATCTCTAACCTGCAGTCTGAATAAATTCTTGGCCTCTTCCCAGTATAATACCTTTCCCTCTCTAGTTATTTGCTCCTAATGCCTTTGTTCCTTTGCTAGTTTTCTCTAATAAATTCCAGCCCCCTCTTGCCTACTGTCTGTATCCCTAAATGCAGTTATCCCTGTTGGCATAATCTACTTTCTCCATTCTCGTGTTGGCTTAGTTCTTAGAATACTTTCTACTGCTTTATGGATATAATATTCTGTATGAGTATTGTTATTCTCCAAAAAGGTCTGCATCTGAAATCCCAGTCTCTCCTTGATTCTTAAGCTTCTCCCCTGTTTCAACATCATCCCTTTCCACTTTGAATTACTGATGCTATGTATAGGAGCCTTAACTGTGTAGCTTTGAAATACCCCTTTAAATTGGGTAATCTTAATCCTTCCTGTTCTACTGGAAGAATCAGCTTATCCCATTTAACTCACGCAATCTTCCCCTCCCACATAAAGTGTTTAATCTCTTTATTAATTGCTATCCACAACTTCTCTTCTGGTTATTAAAATATGCTTGACCTGTGGATAAGACTAAAGGGACTAAAAACATTTTGACTGCTTGTATCTTACTATCCATATCCATATAACAAAGCTTCCGTATTCTCAGTTTTTGTATTATCTTTTGTTTAGTCTCTTTCCACATATCCTTAGCTGCTACACCAGAATAATTTTTATTTCATACTCCTAAACATTTAATTTTATCATGTCCCCATAAATATCGATATTGCTGAACCAATTCGTATGTTGGTACATAATTTAATGCTATTGCTTTTATTTTAGCTTCATTAATTTTGTATCCTGAAAAGATTTCAAACTGTCTCCAAATATTCCACAACACTGTAATCTCCTTTGCTGGTTTTGTCAGGTATAAAATAATCTTCTCCTTCTTTTGGCTTTTCCCAGTTAGGGGTTGCCACAGCGGATTACCTGTCCACTCATGTTTGGAAGTGGAGTTTTATGGTGTCAAGTTGCCAGACCAGCGCCCAACCTTCAATGTAAGGCACACACTCATGCCTAGGGTCAATTTAGAATATCCAGTCCCCCTAACAAAATAATATAATCTGCATATATAGCCAGCTTTTCTTGACTACCATACCAATTATATCCTCGAATTTCTGAGTCCCTTATTTTCTTTGCCAGTGGTTCTAAACATAATGCAAATAACAAAGGGAAAGAGGACACCCCTGCCTAGTTCTTCTGCTCAAGCATAAATTATCAAAGAGGACCCCACTCACTTTACTTTTCACCTCTGATCCCTCATATACCCTCCTAATCAACCTTACAACCTTCTCAAGAAATGCAAATGCTTCCATTGCCTTGCTCATAAAGTCCCAGTTTTCTCTGTCAAATGCTTTCTCTGCATCAAGACCCACCAACAACAATGGTATCATCTTACATTATTCTTTCCTCTGCACCATCAATGTTCTGTTAATGCACTGTATGTCACTGGGTTTGGCAGCAGCGTGTAGAGGCATGCAGAGGGTGGTGCATTACATGGATGATTTCTTGATAGTAGGTGAGGGGTTTGGGGGAGTGTTGGCAGGTTTGCGAGAGTTTTTAGGAATGCATGAAGATTTGGGTGTCCCATGAGCTAGCCAGAAGTTGGAAGGCACAGCTAAGGCACTGGATTTTTTGGATTTACTAGTAGATGCAGAACATGGGTTGTTTTGCGTGCCAGCAGACATGACAGTCCATTTGAAGGAGAAGATTTGGAGGGGTGATGTGTAAAGCTAAGGTCCAGATCAGGGAGGCTATGGAGCTTTTAGGGCTTAATGTTTGCAGGTCAGTGACCTTTCTTCTAAAAGGGGGGGGCAAACATCATTGGGTCAGGATTAGTAAGTTGGTGCGGGTGGATTTGGCACTCTGCTTGGCCTTTTTGAGTGGTTTAATAGTTTTTCATTTTGTCAGTTAGCCTGGGATGGTCAAGAGGAATTGCAATTGTTTACGGATGTGTCCTGTGGCAGCTTGATGGCCGGTGGATTGGAGGGATAAAAGGAAAAGAGATATTATCTTCTTGGAGTTAATGGCAATCTGGGGTGCATTAGTAGTCTGGCAGGAGCAGTTGAGAGGAAAGAGGGTAATATTCTATTTGGACAATTTGGTGTTCAGGTGGGTTTTGCAGGCGATGACTGCTAGGTCTGAATTTTTATTGTTAGTTTTATGTAAGTTGGTTTTGGAGAGTTTGTTAATTTTTTTCTTTCACAGATGTGCATGTGGCAGGGATTTAGAATGGGATGGCTAACAGTTTGTCTTGATTTCAGTTTTCCAGGGCAGCAGAAGTGCCGGTGCTGTTGCCAGATGAGGTATGGCATCTTTGGCTGAAGTAACTTGATGGCTGGTGCAGCAGTTGTGGGCAGTATCTACCAGGAGAGAGCATAGTAGGACATTATATGATTCTGATAATATTATTTGCAGCTGCCTGCAGATGAAGGGGTTTGGTCAGAAGACCTACTATTGTGTTACTTGGCTTGGGCAAGGGGGCAAGGTGGGGCAGTTGAGTCGGTCAAGGTGGACCTGGGAGCAATTGGTATATTTGCAACAGTTAGTGGGTCTGCATGATTTCATAAACTCCTGTACAGTGGGGCGGATGTTGAGAGGATGGGGTAGAGTGGCTGGTATGACTATGGATATGCATTGGACTTTGACAAGACAGGTTTTGAAAGTTTTATTGAAGGGTTAGCTTTATTGGTTGGTGATTTGATTATGTTTCATGGGTAGCTTTGTGATTATGGATGTATTTTGGAGCATTCAGGGTGTCAGAATTGTTGGGCTCATTAGTTTGGAGAGATGTCATGTTTTACTGGCAACAGTGCACATTTTGTTACGTAGGTCTAAAACAGATCAGTTCAGGAAGGGCGCTCAGAAATATTTTTGAAAAATATAGGAGTGACAGCCTGTGTCCAATGGTTTGGGTTGGGAGATTGGTGTGGACTCATACAGGAGACCCTCTGGATTTGTTTTTTTAGTTGAGGGGTGGTAAGGTGGTACCAGGTAATCAGTTTGTACATGTAATAAGTAGGGCTCTGCATTGTATGGGGTTTCCAGGGGAAGAGGTTTTCTGTGCATTCATTTCAGATTGATAGGACTTTAGATGTGGCAAGGGAAGGCAGGTCCAGTGAGATAATTCAGATAGTGGAGAGGTGATCTTCAAATGTCTTTTTATCTTGTATCTTTTTATCTTATATTAGTTAATGGATTCAGTTGATAATTAACATTTTTTTTTGTCTTTCAGGAAAGCAGATTGTCTTCTTGGGCCATTCATATATTCATTAGGTGGCGAAGAGGTCTCCAGTTAGGATGGAGGGAAAGGAATTGGGTTTGCATCGAAAGGGGTGGACAGTTAGTTGGCAAGGGATTAGGGGTCTGAGGTGGAATGAATTTATGGATGAATTTGCATTGATACAATCACGGATGGGGCTTCCTCGAATATTAGTGATACATTTGGCTGGTAATGATTTGGGAATAATTCATAAGAAGCAGTTGGTGGATAGGATAAGGGAGGATCTGGTTATGTTGCAGACATTGTATCCAGTCATGTGCATTGTATGGTCTGAGATAGTACATTGTTGTGTTACTAGTTTTATGGATTTGTAGCATGCATGGAGGTTTATTAATTGTAGGTTGGCATGGCAGTTGGCTGCTTTGGGTATGTATATGATAGACAATAGGGACTTTGATGACAGGGACCCAGTTTGGTTTAGATCTGATGGGGTGCACTTGAATAAGTTTGGTTTACATTTGTTTAATGTACATTTAAGTTTATGTTTAGAAGGTTTGGAGAAAGTTCTTGCAGGAGAGTGCAAACAGCCTGTGGTCAGGCTGGTGGGGGGAGAAGACAGGCAGGCTTGTCCCTCTTCTGTTCCCCCACTTGGTGTTAAGTGTTGATGCAAGGAGTTTGCGAGATGAAAGTGAGTGGTAGGACACTGCTTGGTTAATAAGAATAAGTGAGCGGAGATATGGACACTGCTTATTTGGGCAGGGTGAGTGGGGTACACTGCCCAGATGCATGTTACAAGGATTTTACATGTTGTGGTTATAAGATTATTTAAGTTATAATTAACATTTGAAATGATGTAATAAAGCTATGTTGGAAATTAATAAAAGTCGTCAAATGACATTCTGGTGTCAAGTGTATTACTGAAGGGGATCGGGACAATGATGTTAAGGTGCAAAACACTCATAAATAGTATACTGTATACCAAAACACTTGTATCATCTCCTAAGCAGAATACACATATGGTGTGTTTGTCAGGGGATGAAATACTGTGCCAACATTTATAATTTTCTATCTACCCTCCACAACAAGAATACAGTGCAAATGAAATGCAAACTCAAAATGTTTCAGCAATAAACTCATGTTTTTTATTTAAACTAAACAAGCTAGTGCAAAGAATTAGTAGAGAATGAGCAACCAGACACAGAAAATGTGTAAAAGGTGAGTTAGCAAAAAACACAGTTTTAAAATGGAAAAAAAAAACATTATAATGATCTACTTGAGTGTTAACCTGAATTTAGTAATAAGTTTATTTCTGTTCAATGAATCAAACAGTTGACGGAATCCATTCTAAGGAAAAAAATAATATCCAGCAATCAAAGCATCGAAACACCAAAATAAATAATGAAATCTAAAAAAGGTCATCATCCATCACCCACATCCCATATCTCTAAATATGTTAACTATGACATTGCAGTGGAGTAAGGAGAAACTTACCAAAACCATCAAAAAAATTGAAAAAAGGTTTCTGCCATACCTAAAATATAGTTGCTAAGAGGTCATACAACAGTAGGGTAAAAATGAAACTATCTCACCCCCCACTGTTCACCTGGGTGTTAATTTCTATTCAATACCATGACAGCTTTGGATGAAACAGGAAATGATGCAAAGCTACATCCTGTTCCTGTTTCAATAAAGCTTTTATTTTAATGAAGAGCATTAACCTCTGCATCACAGATCATTCCAAAGGTTCTGTCTGGTTGAAGTTATTACAACCCGTGGTCGGGGTGGGGGCATTTCAACAGTGTCTGGTATAAAAACCTAGTGCAAACTTTATTAACATGGGTAACCTGCTTCAAGTCCAGCAAATGAAATCCAGTTGCAGTTTCTGCATACGTTACTGGCATGTGTGTTTGCAAAGTTAAATACAGCACTGAATATGACACGTATATTTCACAGCCTATAAAAATAAAAACAATGAAATGCTGGATTAAAAACACAAATTAAATGAATATGATTTAGAAAAAGTGGGGCAACAACAATCAAAATTAATACTTTCAGTGTCCCCAGTACTAATTTATGAAAGCTGAAATTGCCTAATTGCCTTCAGTCACATTATCCGTAACTACGTAATTCAGAATTGCACTATTTTCAGGAAGCCTTGCACTGGCGTAACTGCACCTCACATCTTACTAGTGTAAATGTGACAGTAGCAAAATATACAATAACACCAGCAGAGCACAACAGCTGTGAACGCATTACAGTAACTGGAAGTAATCAGCTCTGGACCTTCTTAATTAACACTAATACAAATATAGTTCATGGAGTACTGAAGTCCAGTGTTGGGGAAATGTCAGGCTTTTTAGGCACCTTTCTGATGTTAGAAAGGGGTGTAAAAAGCTTTTGCTAAGCACCCCTCACTACTGTTAAGATCTCGTTTCAGGTTACAACATTAAGCTACCACATAAGAGTGTCAGGAAGTAAAAAGAGGTTTACAAAACCTTTAAACTACTTAATTTGGCCTTTGTGTTTTTATAATGTATCCACTCATTGTCTGCATCAAAGGATTCACTCAGATCAGTAGTACAGGAGATAAACATGCTTTCTTTCCAAGACCAACCGTGGGTTTGTTTCCTTAAATATTATTGGCAGGCATGTTAATGTAAGCTCATAATCTTTATCTGCATATTAGGTACAAGCTCATCCAGTCTCAGGCTTGCAATTTGCATCATACTGAAAAGTTTCATATTGATTTACAGAACAGAATGCCACAGTTTAGCTAATTTCTTGGTAGGAATATGTTATAACAAGAGCATATTGCTCAAAATGACCAGTAAGCTTAAGGACCATATCTCACTGACAATTTAAGACAATATTTCTAGAGATGATAGCATAAACAGAACACAGAAGTAGAATTGCAATGCATGCAAGGTATCAAAGCAAAAAAAGGCCATTGAAACTGCAAAGCAAATTCTTGGGAGCAATATAAAGAGAAGGGACATATTTTAGATATTGACATTATGATATATGCTGCTATCAGTGCTGGAATAAAGATCAGATAGGACACCAAACTCTTAATTCAAACTGTTTTCTGAGAAAACAAGACACTGATTATCACTATTAAAACTGATTGATGGGTATAATTAAAGATTACAATCATTTCTATTGATCACAGCAAGATAATATTCACGACTGTTTATGGAAAAGCTGCCCTTCAGAGCATAACACCTCATCTATATTTCTGCACAGCTCTCACTGACAGCATAATTGGAAAGTAACAGTTTTGTTCTACAGTTTAGGTATTGTTACAAAGTGCTAAAGCTGGATTCCTGAATGATCGTTTTTTGTCTTTGGAGACAGGAAGGATTACATACAAATAATCCCCTTAATATGCACACTCCCTCTCCGCATTTAGCTCACCAGTAAATCAGTAAATTGCTGCTGAACAATAATTACAAAATTAAAATGATATGTCTGAATCAATCCTTTTTAATATTTACTGATTAACTTTTTTCTGAACAGGTGGGAATTAAAATCTTATAATTTTCAGCTGTGTGATATGTGGAGCATTATAATTATATAAGGCAATGTTTTTCATTTCTAGAAGATTATTTTAATTTCTGTTTTATGGGAGTAAAATATATATGCTTACATATAAACAGAATGTCTGAAGCCTATGATTTTTTCCATATGCTTTTTGTTTCCATGTCTGTCGACTGTGGGGCCCAACTGCTGGGTCCCCTTATTGGTCAGCACATTTGTTTCTCTGTAATGCTTGCACCCAGGATGTTTGAAGGGGTTGTCATCCAGACACCCAAGGCAGTGGTCTATTCCTGCACTAGCATTCTGGACCATGACGACAATTCTAGTAAGGTTTAATCCTCACCACTGGTGGCTGAGACAGCACCCACACAACTGTGGGGCCTCGCAAATCTTCTCCATACATGTGCTTGCCTGTTTCCAGCCACATGCTAATGAGGTCTACCATCACTATTATTGGATAGCTAATCTCATGTTCTCAGTCCTGGCCATTTTTGGTATTGTTGAAGCCTTTGCATTCAGGTTAGTAATCAACTGACCAAAGCTACCAATCCCTTCTCCCTGACTGGGAGAGCCAATGTTAACTGCTCTCTCCTATCGGCTCCTGCTAGCCTGGCTGCTGCTTGAACTCAAGTATTTTGGGCCATAATCAGGAGTCGGGCCTTTCCATATCTATGACACTGAGCTGGACGTGAACCAGTAGACTTTCAGATACTTGCAATGTTGAGTACTTTTACAGATTTAACTTTGAACATTTATTCATCTGTCTTTGCTGACCAGTTAGGCAAGTTGATCCTGGGTCCCTTTTCAGTCATGACCCACTGCTAAGTATAGTTGCAAAAGCATGTAGAATTAAGTTAGGACAGTGTAAACATAAGTGAATAAAACCTAATCAAACCTAAAAGTAAGTGTATAACATTTTGTTTATTTTTTTATAAGATCTCTATTTATTTAAGGGGAGGTGACTGGGAAAATAAATTGGAATACAAGGAACTTTTGTAGCAATTGAAATCAAACTTTTCCAGGGGTAAATTGCATAATTTGTATTATGTGTCCTTATATTTAGGGTAGCAAAATTATAATACTGTATACATAGCTTTAATTTTTTGTTATATTTTATATTGTGTCACATTTTATTGGCTCACTGCATGATTCCTTCACTGATTAAAATGTATTTCTAGAGTGTTTCATGTTAGTAACTTTATTCTAATTCAGTCCATTTATCTTTACTACTTCTGATGCCTTTTTTGTTTTTTACTAGCCATTTACATTGATATTTCTAATTACAGCAATACCACCTCATCAATAACTACTGACCTCTAACACCTTCACCCCAGGCCAGCTGCCCCTTTCAATCCACCTTTGCTATGCCTCTGTCTGGGCATAGATCTGGGACTGTATTTGCCTATCTCAGCTATGTCCCATCCTTGTTAATAGGAAGAGGTCTTATATGATGCAAGAAAGATAGCACATCACTATGAAGAAACCTGGATGGATTTTAGTGGAATAACTTTTGTTAGGAGTTTCCCAACTGTGTATATGCTAACTTCCTTTTTACAGAAACTCTTTACTGAGTCGATAAGTGCCTAAGACAATTGCTGGTCGATATAAAGGGAACTAGGGACCACTGTTTTTAAAGATAATTTTTGAATTGTTCAACAATATTCTTGTATAATCCCTTGTGGCAGGGAAGGGGAGGGAGTTTATCTTGGACAATACCCTTATTTATACTTTTACAGATAATTTTTGAACAATTTTGTTTCTTTCCCAAGAAACTGTGCTTATAAAGGTTAACTGATACTTTGCAGATGTTTTCTAAGCAGGCTGTGCTGACATAAGAAGGCCAACGTTTTGAAATAAAGGTAGCTTGCCCAAGCTTTGTCTCAGTGATCATTAGAAACGTTATTATGAGTGACATCTTTGCAGGAGGAACACATCTTACTCTGAAAGACCTATCTTGTTGGTAGCCTATCTGGAGTACCTATAAAAGTATTCCTAAATAATTAACTGCATCATCTAGGAAAGGGAGGGAGTGTAACAGTGCCAATTCATTGCTAAGACTTGTTGTTACCTCTATCCTGATTAAGCTTTTTTAGACTTCTAATATTTATGAATTTATGATATGAAGGTGGTTTTACCTGATATCATTCATCAAATGAAGTGTAATGGTCCATTATTGCGTCACTGAAAATATCTACTGAGAAGTATAAAAATCATGGTAAGATAATAACCAGTCTATAATACCCCCCAAATGTTTATCAGCTTAAGTAGGGACAGTTGTTACAACGGCCTAACCTGTTGTTGCTCATTTAAGTCCTTGGATGAGTGAACATTAATGTAAGAGTAGTTCATGTGAAGGCCTTTTTTGAAAAAAAGGTTTCAGCCTTTTTTTATTACCACCCAGTTAAGGGTGTCTTTATGCCATCTACAAGGTTGCTTTCAAGGAATAAACAAACATGGATACAAGTTTTAAACACTTAGGAGTAGCCAAGGGAACACTAAGTGCAATGCCACCCTGTCCCTCATGATATGGACACTATTTTTCATACAAGGTCCAATTCAGACAGGGTAACTATTTGAAATGTTGGGACCCTCTATAGTGAGTCCCAGATTGAATGCTTGAGAATACAGACTTAAATATAACAGGTCTGAGATGGCCATTTCACTGAATATTCCTTTTTCTCCAAGGTATGATGAGCTCAGAGTTGGTAAATATAAGCTTGGGGGGTGTGTGGAGGGTTTGACCCTGCAAAAAAAAGAAAAAGATTAAAAGAGAAGAGCAGTCTTCGAGATACACCCCCATAGTTTTGGTATTATTCTTTCTGCTTGTCCTCATTCAGCATTTAAAGTACCAACATTTCAATAAGGTGCTGGCAGTCTTCTGACATTCTTCTAGCTTAGCCCCACCCACCTCAACTTTTGAACATTTTGAAACAAAGTGGGTTTGCCTGACTGCTCTTGATACATAATTTCAGCCAGATTTCAGGAGGAATGAGTGTATTAGTAACATCTGTTGTTGCTCGCCCACATTAGGCATAATGTGAATATCTAACTGGATGACCCTAAGGCTACTTACAGTTGACCGAGAAATGTTCCTTGCAGAGAATAGGAATTTATTATTACAATAAGTGGTAAACTCCGAGCAAGTAGAAGAGGTTATAGAAGATAGCTGACCATAGAGGTTAACAACAGCATTACAGAGCAGGTCCTAGTAACTGACAGTCTGTTTCTTTCTTTCTTTCTTTTTTTCTTACCATTGTTCAAAGTGCTTTGTGCCTTTCTTGTAGACAAAATTTACAGTATCACTTCTTCAGTCAACAAGGAAAAAGGTCCACAACAGCTGAATGAAAACCTTGTCATTTCTAAAGCTAACCATCACTGATTACTGAATTCACTCTAGGGGGATTTGCCAAAGTAGACCATAGCACTGTAAGTGGCATGGCTTACAGTGATAAAACCCTAACTATGGCTCATGTGACCTGGGATTGATTAAAAGCTTGAGCATATGAGGCACTGGCAGGTGTTCCATGCAAGGTGGGAAGTAGCCCTCAGTTGTAAGAGGTTATTGTTGGTGGGGGACACACCAAGAGCAGTTTCATAAACGTAAATGTTTACCGGTGGAAGAATTTAATTTTCCAACTCCCCAGGATGCCAGTAGGTTCCACACTGACCTTAGACTTAAAATGCAGATAGTCCTGGGGGGAGTAGAAAAGGCTGGTAGACCTGGTGATGGGCAGAGGCACAGGGGTAGCTGGAAAGAATATACCAAAAGGTGAACAAAACACACCCCAGCACACTGCTGGAAGGACTACAAGGCAAACAAACGCTTTCAATCATGATAAGGTCGGGGGCATGTAAACCCTTCAGTGCCTCTATGCAAAAATTTTATTTTGAGCACAACTTGCCCAAATTCAATTGTTCTTTAAATATAAGTGGACTTTTCCCTGCATGGGACACCTGTATAAATGGGCAATATGTAATAAATAAAATAATTTTATTTTTTATTTATTATTTAAGATGTTTTCTGCATGGTTGAGCACTGATCCCTAAAGTCCACTTGCAGATATTACCCATGAATATGCACTTAAGAAATATACATTGAAGTGAAAAGTTGTTACCCTCACATATTTCCATACCAAGAAAACACAAAAAGATGAATACAATGATGAATAAATGTTACAATGTGAAAGGCAATAAACACATATGTAGAAAACTTAAAAAAAGATGAAAGCATAACTTCACATGCCATTTCAAGTTTCTGTTTGTAAGATGCAAAATTTTCTCACATTCTGCAGAAAAATTGACTTCCCAAATGACAGCATATAACATATGATTAATAAAAGATGGTGGGAGAGGCGTAGGTACATAAACGAGAGATGTTCCTGTTAGAAAAGGATAAAAAGAACCCACCCTATGAAATGGATTTACAGATTAGGAGCAGTTCCAGGTACTTGGAAAAATATCACATGTTCACTCAGGCTTCCCTGCACAATCCTGAAAAGAAATTCCTGAAGCATCAATACTTCACATATAGGAAATCATTGCCAGTATGATTTCTAATTGTGCGCCAGTAAAGATTCATTTTTTAGGGAGATTCTACTCTTCTTCAAGTAAGTGCAACCACGGAGTTGGTATATATAAGTTTGGGAGATGTGGGACTTCCCACTACCACATTGAGGGTACGGGGGGCTTGCTCCACCTGCAAAAAACAAGAGAAAGGGAGTTTTTTGCCTTTTTGTTTTTGGGCATTTTTCACACAGTAGTTTTAGAAAATGTCTGCATATGTTGTTTGCACTCGGCCATTCTTTGATATTCCATGCTTTTCTCTCTGTCTGTATTAAATTAATAACCCCGCTACTATATCATGAAACTATTTACAGTTTATGAACTAGACAATGGAACTGTTAAATGAAATCTTAAAAAAATTATTATGGATTAAAAAGAAGTCTGGAAGACATTATAATTAAGTGTAATTACTGTAAACAAACTGCAGTGTAAGAATCCAGTTTTCATGAGTTAAGCTCTGAAGACTGTGTACTATTTTACTACATTATTATTTTGTTCAGTATTTTATTCCAGTGAATGTTGTCCTTTAAAGGTTTTGCATGTAACCTGTACATTGCACAGCACAGAGCCGGTCTGCTCTTTCCCCCCTTAGTGTATGTGGAACATGTTGCTGTTTATTTAATGTAGAAACAAATTGTGTCTGCCTTGCTGTCTGGCAGAGATATCATGTCCGCATGGACTGAACGCTACATTAAATATGTATAGCTATGAAATGAAAACAAGTTGGATTATTGTGCATTCAAGAATGCTACAGAGGAGCAAAGCTTTAAAGTCGTGGCTCTATCACCAGATATATTTAAGCAACCATATTTTCTCCATTTCCAAGATTTTCTTTCAATGAGGTATTATTTCAGTGAAAGAAATGAGTTAATTTGCTTTGCTTTTTTAACTGAAATGTTATCTGATTTCCCTGCTACAGTGTCAGGAATACATTAAAATGTAAACAGCGGTTGCAGTTTGGGAGTAGAAGGGGGAGCAGATTACTGTATAACTGCATCCCCTGAAGGGTCACTACAAGTGGTGAAGACAAAGTTGCTGCGTATAGGCTGTACATCAGTTTCTCCAGGCTTGAAGACCAAAGCAGATACCACTGAAAAAAACAAGTGTCTTTCTTAAAAGAGCATTTTAGAATGAAACTAGTTTCTCTTTATTCTGAGCTCATGTGACTTCAGTCAGACTGTATTAATAGGATCCATGTGTACTGTAGGTAAGGTTGACCCTGCAAAAACACTTTAGAGTGAAGTTGTATTTAAGCATTTAGTTTCAAAGTTATCCAAATCAGTCCTTTTACTTTCAGTGAAATACCATAATTATATAAAATATATGCCTATGCCTTATTTTCTGTCTCTGTGCTACAATTATAGTGTGAATATTAACAAGTGCTGCAAAACAGTGCTGACTATTTTACTGTGTGTGAATTTTGCATGCTGTGTCTACGATGTCCAATAGATATATTTAGGCATAGTGTGCAGTCAGTACTATATAGATATATTGAGGCATTGTGTGCAGTCAGTACTATATAGTACATTTATAAAACTGTACACCAACAACAGACCACAGCTCCAAATCAGGTGCAAAGTTTATTGGTTTAACTCTTTCTTCTCGTGATAGAGACTTCCTCACAACAAACACACAAGGTTAACCCAGCCCTTAAATACCCATTAATCAAGTACTTAATTGCATAGTAAATCACATGCCAATGCTAAAAGAAATGCTAAAAGAAATATTAGTGTTAGTCAAGAAAACTAATGTACAGACTCAAAGTGTAAGCATTAAAACATATTATATAAAATATATAAAAATATGAAAATAATTACAATTTAAGACACAACCATTAGGGCACTAAAAAACTAAAGGACTTAACCTGTAAGGTATTTTAATTTTAAAATACAAGCTATATTAATAGCCTCATTAATACCCGGATACTGTGTTGCATCTAATCTAAGTTGCCATTTTAATTCACAAATATCCAGGCGCACATCGATAATTTTACCCTGTGGATCTTCGGCAACATAATCAACTACCAGAAACTTAAAACGATGATTGCTATGCTCCTTGATATGTCTGAACAGGGCATTAGTAATTTTACCCTTTCTTATGTCATACATATGTTCACTAACTCAAGTCTTTCCAACATAAAAAAACAGGGCAAGTTTGGCACTTTGCCAAATATACAAGATTTACGCTGTTACAATTAAAATGTCCTTTAATAACAATGTTTTTACCGTTTAATTTAAATTTGTCCATAGTTTCTAGTATGTGGGTGCAAATATTGCACCTACCACATTTAAAATTCTCAATAGGTCTGTTGGAACAATTACCAAATGTGTCTTTACCTAATTCAAAAAGATTTTTAAAAGATATGTCTTTTCTATAAACAATGTTTGGGGGTACACTACCCACTTTAGACTCTACATTGTTGTCAAAACTCAAAATGTCCCAATTGCTAACAATAAAGTCAACTATCTTTTCTGCATCCAAATTAAAGGCTGTAATAAAACTCAACCCAGACTTTGTTCTTATTGCCTTATTCAAATTGAAAACTTGTTCTAACCTATTTCTAGTTGTCACACTCAAAATTGGCCTATACAAACCCTTGTTACATTTTTCCACAAATTCATTCTTAATTTGTTCCAAAAATGTATCAGGGTATCCCTTCTTGGTAAACATACTAGTTATAAAATTCACCTCATCTAAAAAGTGACAGTCCAAACTGACCATTCTGGCCGCCTTGACCAGTTGGCCTTTAACAATGGACTTCTTCTGATACAAAGGATGCCAGCTGCCAAATTCCAAATAGGAATTTGAAAAGGTTGGTTTTCTATATATATTGGAACACAGTTTTTCTTCCTCTCCATTCCAAGACAAATTGATATTTCTTTTAGCATTTCTTTTAGCATTGTCATGTGATTTACTATGCAATTAAGTACTTGATTAATGGGTATTTAAGGGCTGTATTAACCTTGTGTGTTTGTTCTGAGAAAATCTCTATCACGAGAAGAAAGCGCTAAACCAATAAACTTTGCACCTGATTTGGAGCTGTGGTCTGTTGTTGTTGGTGTACAGTTTTATAGTTCTACAGTTTGTTCTGGTTTATATAATATATTTAGGCATAGTGTGCAGTCAGTACTATACAGTATATTTAGGCATAGTGTGCAGTCAGTACTATATAGTATATTTAGGCATAGTGTGCAGTCAGTACTATATAGTAAATTTAGGCATAGTGTGCAGACAGTACTATATAGTATATTTAGGCATAGTGTGCAGTCAGTACTATATAGTATATATAACATGATAATCATATATTATGTAGTCTTAAGTGTTTTACAGTACATTCTCCAGTCGGCTCATTCAGATGCATGTAATAGGTTTATACGTAGGCAGTTACTAAAGTTGCAGTCTGGGTCTCAGTGTGACTCAAGGTCAACCAGCAGGCAAATGAATGATCAGAATATCAAACCCTGTACCGCAAACACTACAGCTCAAACAGCCATAACTGTCGATGCCAAATTCCAGACAAAATGTCAGCTACAAAGGGGATGGGAGGGTGCAGGATTTGAACACTGCACCCTTGCCACAGGAACCCTGAGGACGAACTGATGTGGAGTATTTCTCCCTGGGCCTCTGGTT
>NC_056737.1:154682387-154697387 GCF_019279795.1 Protopterus annectens | reverse complement strand
CTTTGAAGGAAGACCAGGCTCCAGAGATCAGATCCAGCTTGTAGTAATTTGCAAAGGTATTCAGAGAAGCTCATATAGCAACTATATGAATAAGCATGGATTTCTGAAAAAGATATGGGAAGTAGCCATAGATATGGCAGATTGCAATGCTGGCAAAGCTGTCAATGGTTTATTGCATTTTTCATATCAGAATTAGGTATAATCAGTAAGTAACTTATGCAAAGTAGCTTTTGAATATTTATATCCTGTTTTTCTGATGGAAAATGGGACAAATGTGTTCTTTTATTGATCTATTTTTTTGACATAAAGTCTAAGCTATCTGTGGAGGTCAATACAGTGCAACAAGTAATTAAGAAGAAAAGCAAGGAGACTGACTGACTTGTTAAAATTTGTTATGGTAGCGATCGTACACACAAAAGAGAGATTATTTTGCAGGAATATTCTTTCCTTGGAGAAGATCAAATAAGCAAGACTGAGATATAATGCCTGTAACTCAGAAATTGTTCTAGCAGAAATAAATGTCACTAGAAAAGATATCTTCCATGACGAGGGCTTCAAATCAGCTTTGGACTCGGGTTGAAAAGGTGGTAGAGTCACCTTTTCCTACATGAAAAATAAATCTCGTAGAGGTACAGGATGCTTCAATGGTGGTCATATAGGAAATGTGCTTCTGAGGAAAACTTTACAAAACTTCTAAGATGTTAAAGAGAAATTGCTGGAGTCTTGTAGGCAATGGAAATGGCAGAAAGATTTATCTTAATAGAAGAATAAATCAGCCCTGTATCCTACATTTGTGAAAGGTAGCCCAAAACCACTGGGATAGGAGTTGTAATGGGATCTGACTCTTTAGAAGTAGATTAAATAAAAAACGTTGCTCTTTTACTCTTGTACATTCTTCTAGTTACTCTTGGTTCTCTTGGCAGAACAAATTAACTGGATCACATTAGGAGAGAATGAATAGTCTCTGGCAATTACTAGAACTGGAGCAACCATAAGATTATCTAAATGGAATGAAGGCCCAGGCACAGCTTGCTAGACAGGAGGGTTCTGAAGGCCCTCAAAAATAGAGACCTCTCCAGAAGATGAGGCCAGAGTAGAAGAAACTACACTAGTCAAGGCCTGGAGAATATTGGGATAATAGTATAACTCTGGATCTGTTCTATTTGGTTTTCTATATATATATTTTATAATACAGGGAAATGGATGAAAGCTTAGGTCTGGTGAGGCAAAGAGGGCAGTCAACCTGGGCACAAAGTATTAGGAGGCAGGAACTCAGTCAAAAGTGAAACTCTGTATCACTCCATGTCTTCAATGCATTACCGGCATTCAGAAAAGAATGGTACTGCATTTACAAGCCATTTCTGGATGACAGCATCTCTAGAATGTTCCTGTAGAGTAGGGATCAGGGAATAGAAAAGGTAAGGGAAAACAGCTCTTGTACTTTACAAAAAAAAAGCACCCACACAGGCATGTACAAGGGTCAGCTTCCAGGTGATTTCTCCTGTTCACCTGGTGAATCTGGGCATACTGGGGCAATGCGGCAACTGCCTCATGTACACAGACAACCCTCTCCTCCTGCCACCCAACACTACAACCTGCGAGAGATGCACTTACATAGCCAAACTGGAAGCAAAGCTCTCTCCGGCCAAGATTGTGCTAGACAGTCAAGAGGAGAAGGTTAACACCTGCACTACACCTCAAGCAACTCATATCCCTTCAAAACCCACACCATCAACACCCACACATAGCAATACTAAACCTACATATGCGGAGGCCCTTAACATTAACCTGTCCAAGCAACAAGGACCTCCGAAGCTAAAATGCAAACAAACACCAGTCACAACCAAACTGACATATAGCTCACAACACCAATGTGCCACCCAACAACAGGCCATAAGGAAAGACAATGTACCCAACACTTTAGTTATAGGTGTCTCTATAGTCAGGCACACTGATGTCCTACTCACCAGGCTGAACAAGGAGAAAATTACAGTCAGCTGCATGTCAGGTGCCAGGATCCGCCACATAATGCATGCAGTCAAGTCACTCCACAAAAAGTACAAATATGACTGTCATTGTCCATGTTGGAGTGAATGACTTGAGATGTACCTACTAGGACTACATGAAAAGAGACATGGAAGAGCTCTCAGATCATGTGGACCAGGCAGATATGACCCTAGCACTGAGTAGCATTCACCTAGAATGATACCACAGTATAAGGACAAAATGACTGACTTCAACAATTGGCTAAGCTTCTGGTGTCATTCAAAGGGGATCCAGTATCTGTCTGCATGGGAAGACATGATCGATAAACCACGATGCTTTGCCAGAGATGGTCTGCACCTGTTACCCCTGGGATTCAGGTTACTGGCTAAAGCTCTTGCCACCCCTATAGTGCCTTTTTTAGGCAAAGTTCAAAGGACAAAACCACCACCGTAACAGATACAAGCATGCAAAATCTGAAGGTAATGCTACTCAATGCTAGAAGTCTAAACCTCAAAATGCACTCTCTCGAGGCACTCCTAAAAATAGAGAACATCGATATCTGTGCAGTAATTGAGACCTGGTTCAAGGCTCCAAAAAGCACCCCTGCAATACCAGGCTACAACTCTTACCACACTTTTCAGCCACAAAACCAAGACCGAAACACTAAAGGTAGAGGAGTGCCCATATTCACCAAGGATATTCACACCTTCAGGCTAGTTGCCCAACACAATGCATCTGAAATTCTCCAGTTGCAACTAACACTAGGTAAGACTGCAATCCAAACTGTAGCTTGCTACAGATCCCCCACCATGCCCCAAGATTCTCACTACACCTTTCTAAACATACTGGAAAATATTAAGATACAACCAAATACCCTAATACTGGGTGATTTCAACTACCCTGCCATTAATTGGGAAAACTACTTGGGTACCAACACCTTTTCCCAACGGTTCTTGGAATTTATAAATTCCAATGCCCTGGATCAACTAATCCATTGTCTCACCAGGGGTTCCAATATCCTAGACCTGGTCATTACCAACATGGGCGATAGATGCTGCACACCAGTGGTCACCCCCTCATTGGTCAGGTCTGACCATAAGCAAATCACCCTTGATGTCCACATCCCTCCCCCACCCCCCAGTAAGGAAACCTCCATAAAAAACTTCTCC
Source organism: Protopterus annectens (assembly GCF_019279795.1). NCBI lineage: Eukaryota > Metazoa > Chordata > Ceratodontiformes > Protopteridae > Protopterus > Protopterus annectens. Next base: position 154,694,232 of record NC_056737.1, on the reverse strand, counting down.
AAAGCCAACTTCATGCTACTGAAGTCAGAAGTGACAAACTTCATGACACCCATGCAGACGGGATCTTAAAGTTCGACTGCTGAATCCTACACTAAGGCACTGTATGAGCACATTCACTCATGCATGAATCGTGCCATCCCAAATAGAAACAAGATGCTCTCCTCCAAAAAAAGGAAGCCAATCTGGTGGTCCCCTGCTATAAACAAACTTTACAACAGAAGGAAGAAACTGTTGCAGAAAAGAGGAAAAATTCAGGATGCAAAAAACTCCCTCACCAGCCTCAGTAAGAAGCTGAGATCCCTCATAAAATCCTCAAAAGCTAGTTATGAAAATAAAATTGCCAAAGATTCCAAAGACGGCCACAAGGCATTCTATAATTATGTCAAGAATCTAAATGGCAATGCTCAGATCTGCTCTGAGCTACAACAGAATGACATTAAATATACTGATCCCAAGGATATTGCCAATATCCTGGCAGATTGATTTAGTGCCAACTTCACCCCCCTCTTACCCCCTAAAGGGCCCATCTCAATACCTAAAGATTGCCAAATTCCGGTAATCACGGCCACACAGGTAGAAACCACACTCTCCAAAGCTAAGAATACAACATTCATGGGACCAGATGACATCCCGGGCTGTGTACTACATGATCAACAAAATGAACTGGCTCCTCACCTATGTGTCACATTTAATCACAACCTACCCTCAGGCTTCATGCCGACTGAGTGGCGCACAGCTACAGTTATCCCACTCCTCAAGGGGGAATCCACCTTGGATCCTGGGAACTACTGTCCCATCAGTCTGATGAGCCTGATCTGCAAGGGCATGGAACGCATTATCATGGAACTTATAAACAAAGACATTGGCAATCCAAACACTGGACCCCACCCAGTCTGGGTTTGTGAAGGGCCAATCTTGTCTCCTGAACCTGACTGACTTATTTAAATCAGTCTCCAGAGCTGTGGACAAGGGTAAGGCAGTCCACACAGCCTATCTGGACATCACCAAGGCCTTCAACACCATCTCCCACTCTGGAATCATAGATAAACTTACTAAGGTAGGAATAAATCCCTACGTCACTTGATGGGTTGCCAACTGGCATACTGACAGAACCCATACTGTAAAAGTAGCCGACTCCAAATCCAGCTCCAGAGAAGTGACAAGTGGAGTACCTCAGGGTTCAGTCCTGGGACCACTCTTGTTTGGCATCTACTTCTCTGAAGTACAGGCCAACACTAAGGGACTCTGGCTAACAAAGTTTGCAGATGACTGCAAAATGGGAGCCATTACTGAATCCCCAAATTATGTGGCTATTCTACAAAAGGGCCTTACAGAAACAGATGCCTGGTGCCAGAGCCATGGGCTCAAGCTTAATGCCAAGAATGTATAGTTGTCCCCTTTGGAAAAAAACATGTACCCATGAGTTACCACATAGGTCGCAGTACACTAAACATCAAAAGTGTGAAGAGAGACTTAGGGACACAGGTGGACAGTGGTCTCACCTTCGATAACCACATCGCCACAACAGTCAGGAAATCCTTCTATGTGGCACACCTCATCACTAAGGGCTTTTCATCCAGAAAAAAGGAGGTCATTGTCCCACTGTACTCATCCCTCATTAGACCCATTATAGAGTATAATGCCCCATTTGGTATGCACCGCACAAGACATCTGCAACAGTTGGATAGGCTGCAGAAATACCTCACTAAAAGAATCACAGGCCTAAAGCAGATGCCATATGCTGACCATCTAAAAAAACTCCAGCTATACTCTGTGGTATATAGTCTACTCAGAGGCGATCACTGCTTAACATACAAGGCCATGTCAAGCCCTGAGCTGTTGGACATGCTCCACGTAAAGAAATCCCAATCCCTCAGAGCCCCATGCTCCAGGGATCTAAACCTTGTCATCACAATGAACAAAACATGCTGGAGGGATAGGTTCCTGACCCAGAGACTCCCCATACTCTGGCTTAGACTGCCCATACATGTCAAGCAGAGTGCCTCCTTGGCCCTCTTCAAAAGCAACCTTGATGATTGGATGGGAGATAGGAAATTCACCCCAGGGATCATGTCAGTCGCCCTGCTAGACAGGGGTCCAGGGAAGTAAATATTGTGGAAAGAAATATCCAGGGAATTGTTATGGCTAAGCTTGTATAGGCCCTAGGGCTGATAGTCTAGTACCAACCTATGAACCTATGAACCTATGAACATCTTGGATTCAAACAGGTCACATGATGGTTTTGCCGAGTAAAAGAACTTTTGTGCTACTGCAAATGAGGGACCACTAATGTGGCAATAGAAGGCAATGATGGAACCTGATCACTACAGAATTGGCCATTTCAGAATTATGCATGCCTATCAGAAAGTGAATGGTTGACATAACAAACTCCCATACCTCATTGCTTTTCAACAACTGGGGTTGGAGTGAGCTCCATCATGCTTGTTTATGCACCATAGAACTGCCATGCTGTTTATCTGGATAGCAACTACATCTTTAGATAGGGAACCCTACAATGTCTGCTGAGTGAAAACAACCACTTCATCTGAAGAACACTGATTTGCAGGCAGACCTTCCTCTGTGACAGTGCACCTTGGATCACCTGCCCTTGAATCTCTCCACCCACATTATGGCACAAACATCTATAGTGACAGCCACTACAGTGGGTTTAAGGTGGAAGAAACTACTCAGAGTCAGATTTGGAGCAGAGAGCCACCTTTTTAAGTACAACTTGCATACATGTCTATGTTTACTTGTAAGACAATAGCTCTGTTAACAGAAGGTTCCTAAAGCAAAATGTAGCATGATGAACCATTCAGATTGTTTCTGCTAGAAGTCCTAGCAATCTAAGGTAATGAACTTTAATCAGGGAAACTGAGAAACCGCAGATTGTAGAGGAATAATCCAGTGTCAGGGAAGGCAGGCCTCACAGAAAAGAGTGTCTAAAGTGCACACTATAAAGATGAGAATCTGTAAGGGCCTTTTCAGTGTTTACCATAATTACCAAGGATGGGATAGGATCTAGCAGAGACACTCAAGCTGTGACTAGTCTGTCTAAAGTTCATCCAGCTAGGAGCCAGTTATCAAGCTTTGTAACCACCTTCATCCCCTTCAGTTGCTTGTTTTCTCATTTGGTAAACATATTGGTGGCTGAGGTGAGTCCAAATGGAAGGCTTTGAAATTGATAATGACTATCTTCTACCCAGATTTCTTGGTAATCTTTATGTGTAGATCAGAGCAGGATCATGGTCAAATGGGGCCCTAGGTAAGGTAATGAACAGGCCCCCCAGCAGCTATACCAATGTCCCATTACTTGTCTGTCTCACCTCAATTACTACAGAACACTGTTCAAATCTGTCAGTACATTTGCTACATCTTTGTTTTACTTCTACAATGAAATCAGAGATTTGGATTTAATTTAAAATGTTATTTTAGATTTTATGGCAAAAACATTAACAGTCATTTGCTAAACAAAACAAAAGAAAACAGCCTCATGCTGAAAAAAGATTTAGCATGAGCAACAGTAAACAAATCTTCCTGTGGAACTCATATTTATAGAAAATGCATCTGGCAATTAATCAAATTATAAGATATGCTGAGGCTCATAACTAAACAGCAAAGTAAAGCACTAATTTGTGTCTATGCAAAAAGTGCAGGAATTCAAAAGACAAATGTGCAGCCCATTTGCTAACAGTTTGGGACAGTCCAGTGGATACAAGTGACCCTTTTCAGGGGCAGCCTAGGAGCACTGTCTGGCGAAGTGACTTGGTCACACAGTAAATAAATAATGTCCAAGGCAATCAAATCCAGCTAAATAAAAGAATTAGCTTACAGCCCTACTCATCTGAACTAAGTTCCAGATAGACTGTTGAAGACCAATGCAATGGATTTCACACCCATGTGCTGGCAAAAAGCTAGGTTAAGTACAATGTATTCATAGTTAAAATATTAACAATAAACTTCATGTGCCAAATTTATTCACAACCAAATAATAAACACACTGACAACAGTCAACAAAATAAGGAAACCAAGAATTGCAATCAAAAACATGGATGATATGATGATGATATTCCTATTTACTACACTCATTTCCTTCCTTTACACCAAACTAGTGTGGGTTGCAGCAACCAGGTATTTATACACACATGCACAACCATCAATTACAGCCAGTTGCATGACTGTACACTTCAAATATCTGCTTGCAAACAAGTAAATGAATGCAAACAAGTAAATGAATGCAAACAAGTAAATGAATGCATTCATAAATAATGGGCCAGAAATTGCAGCTCATTGCTGTCAAAACCATATAGTGGAACCTAATGTAACTTCCCCCTGCCCTTTCAACATCTTAGCACAAACCCAAAAATCAGAAACACATTTTAAATATTTCCCTTATATACTTAGAACATTGCAAGAGTAAAAAACTTTGCATTAGTAAACAGTCTCTGAAGGATACAAAATCTGAAACTTATGTCTGTCATTAATTAATGACTACAATCCACAACAATTTGCTAGAAAGTCACTAATGTTTACAAGGAATTAATAAAAATACCTCTCAACTTCTTTGGACAGTAATTCTGGACAAAGCCAAAACCAATGGGTGTACAAAGATCCAAATATTAAATTCCATTGTCTTTTATCTTTTTGCTTACAAGGTAAATTCCTTGTTTAAAGTGTCTCTTTTCAAGGATAACCCAGAAGCACTGTCTGACTGACTTGCACAAAGACACACAGTAGGCAAATAGAGGTGAAATAATTCAAACACTCTACTTTTGACTACAGGTAACAGCTTGTTAATAGCTCAGAGTTTTAAGTGCCAGACAGCTCTAACTTAAAATGGATTTTGTGAACAACAACTACAACATTCTAACGACTGGTAATACTGAATCAGTGTCAACCTTGGTGATCTATCAAAAATGTCTGGCAGTTAGTGCAGTGGATTACAGCTCTTAATGAACTGCTTCCTGTAGGCAAGGGTACAAGGTTTGATGCTTTCTAGCTATATTTGCCTACAATGCAATTATGAGCAAGTGATTTAGCCAGACAGTGCTGCTGGTATTTGGCATTTTCTGAGTAAGAATAACTCTTGACAGACATATTAATGACTAATTGCAATCTCATCCTTATCAGATTTTTTTACAGCCTAGTGAGGCAGGGGGAAATCCCATATGCATTAGGAATCATTTTATAAATCCATATTGCAGGAAGCAAGGCAGCCTAAAAATCCATATGCAAGACATGAGGAATACACACACACACACACACACACACACACACACACACACACACACACACACACACACACACACACACACACACACACACACACACACACACACACACACATACACACACACACACACACACACACACACACACACACACACACACACACACACACACACACACATGCATGCAAAACTTCAGTCTCACAAACACATACAAGCAAACAAACACATCTGCAAAATGTCAGGCTCACAAACAGACACACACACATGGTAAAACTTCAGTCTCACATAATGCACACCCCCATCCGGAAAACTTGAGTAACACATACACACACACACACACACACACACACACACACACACACACACACACACACACACACACACACACACACACACACACACACACGCACACACACATGCATGCACACACACCTGCAAATCTTTAGTCTCACAAACACACACACACACACACACACACACACACACACACACACACACACACACACACACACACACACCTGTAACACTTCAATCTCCCCATTTACTACAAAGTCCAGTCCCTCTGTGCATTGCAAAAAATACTGTAGGGCTCAGTCCCTGCACAGCTAAAATCAGTGTCAGTATCTTCAGGTCTCCGGTTCCCATGCTATCCAATCTGCTACAAAATACCAATCTGCAGAAGCACTTCTGCACTGCTACAACAAAGTTTTTTTCTGCAAAAGTGCTTCTAAGCTGTCTGATCTACTACAACAAAACCTCTGTCTGCTAATATCAATCTCTATCTGTGTTGTATCTTGCAATGCTAAATATAATGTTCCAGCACTGTCTTAAAAGAAATATGCATTGCAGAAGCTGTTCTGGACAGCTGACCTGACCTAAGTCACAAATCTGGGCGGATACTTATGTGGGAAGGTGGAACATTTTTTTTTTTTTAATTTTTTTTTTATTTTAACAATTATTCTGGGCCTGCCAGCCAGTGCTAGGCCCTAGGCAGTTGCCTAGGTATGCTGGATCCAGCCCAGGTGCAGAGAGGTGTCTTGGAGGTCCAAAGAGTACATCTATTATCCTCCTGACAAGACAAAGATGGACTGTTACCATCTGGAATTTTTTTGGGGGGGAAAAACTACTGCAGTTTCTCCCAGCTCAATCATCAGCAGCCTCTGCTGTCACTGTCTCATCCTTTGGCACAATCCACTCCCCTTATCCACGCCAACACACCATAACTAGCACACCTAAGAAATGCCTCTCTTCTCCACCCCTCTTCCAATCTCTGCTTCCTGCACCTCTGATCAATGTTTATTCCTTTGGATCTCCCATTAACTTACTGCTTTGTTTTACTCATGCTGCATAACGTTGTTAGTTAGTTCTTGCCCTTTGCATTTACTTGTGTCACCATTTAATCATTTCCTCCATGTCAATAAAATCCCTATCTGCAATGTCATGCTAATCTGCAGACTTCAGGTACAGCTCTGCTCTAGCTGGCCCTCTACCTACTGCTTTTACTTCAGGAAAGAGCTTTGATTTCAGATCTTTTGGTACCCTCCCAGCCCTGTCTGCAGATTTTACAGTAGAAGTCACAGCACTGGCACCTATTTAAGGCACTTACAGTATCTTAACATTATTAAGCATTAGCCTCCTATCAGTTTTTATAGGATTCGTCTCATCCTAGGCTCACCAGATTTGTTCCTGCCTAATGCAGACTAATTTTTACTTTAAACTGCAACCTAAGTAACTGACATTAAAAAAACTTCACTTTAAAGTTTAAAGCTTAAGCTTCATAAGTGTGACTTTTTGAGATATACTTCAGCAAGATTAAGTAGTGTATTATGCATTGCGTACATACCAAAACATCTATAATGGTGCTGATACCTTCTGCTATTATTTGATTTTCCTTAAGGAATAAATAACTTGATTTTTTAACAGGTGAAAGCCTTGATTACTTTCAGGTAGAGCAGACCATCTCTTAGCACTCACAGCAGAGAATTATGAGGGAGTAAATCAGATTCTGAAATATTTCGTACAATATTCTCTTAAATGGCACTGCATAATCATAGATTATGATGGCACAAAATGTAAAATTTCTGCTGAATTTCCCCAACCATATTTGTGCATTAATTGATAATTCCTCTTCAAGGTACAGGGATGTTTCTGAAAATACCCATCTTAATACACAAAAAAAACCTTCCTTGGTGGCAAAGCTGTCCAGTGATATTACTCTGTAACCTTGGATATACCTGTCTACATATTTCTCACAAATCTCAAAATGGGTAGTACTGTAACATGAGTTTAACAATTGGGAAATGCTACCTAACTATCACATGATTATGTTAACTTTTCATACATTCTTTCGATAAACTTAATTTTCTCATGCTGAAATTTTCTTGACCATTTTGATGTGATAGAAATGGTATTCTAAACTGACATAACATAAAAGGCAAACATTTTGTTCATATATAAAGTAAGTACACTGGTATAATATGTGTATAGAAATGCTGAATTTTACATTTGTGTGTGTGTGTGTGTGTGTGTGTGGCTTGCATAGGCACGCACGCACACACACACACACACACACACACACACACACACACACACACACACACACACACACACACACACGCGCGCGCACATACATACTATATAGTGAGAAGTCTTTGCTTTATCTTCGTCAAAGGTATCTGAGAACAGATTAAGTATTAATACAGAAGAGAACAATACAAGAAAACAGATTAATAACTCTTGTATGATGTTTTAAAACTTTCATGACTTTATTTAAAACAACCTAGATAAACAAACAGATATGCAGTTATGAACCTGTGTTAAGGGATATTTAAGTATGAATTGTCAGGCATACCTGCAGTTTAGGTGATGTCACATGCAAAGTATAGAGAAAATGGGTGTATTACATGACAGGAACTGTACTTTGTCAATAACATATTTTTAAAGTTTATTGGGATAGTTTTATCAATAGCTGACTGCATTTTGGATTGAATACCTACTCTTTCGGTACAGCACTGAGCAGTCCATATGCAGGGGCACATTCTGGATAGAAGGTGAAAGTGTATCAAATATAAAATTGGATTAAAAGTCAATCACAGTACAACTGTGAATTTATCATTTCAATGAATTTCAATGAACAGTTTAAAATCTATTTGGAATCAGTTTGAAAAATGAATATGTAATATAACAGGCATATCTCGTTTTTTTTAAACTGGAACTGTGAAGCATATTTGTGCATTATAATTGATGAACAGAGCAGATGACTGTTAGAAGTATTAAAATGAGCTGACTTTTCCATATAAGAGTCTCAAAAATAAGCTTTTTTATTCTTCACAATTTTGAGATGTAGACAATGTGCTATAAAAATAATTTGTGCAATACTATTCATTGTGGAATGGTACTACAGTAAGTGGCAATTCTGGACATTACAAGAGACATAAGGATTATTCTCTGTGATTGCATAGAGAACACTTGGATATCTTGTAAGGTTTTTGCATTGGAAATGAGATTCATCAGTCTGAACAGGGCAGGGTTAGAGCCCTCAGCAACATGCTTATTTTGTAGAAGGTCACTCAATAATAACTTCCTCTGCCCTCAAAGCTTATTAAGACTGACTGGCATATATTAATGAAAACACCTGATTCTCCAACCATAAAAGCCAGACAGAGACTTTATTTTAATATTAAGGAAGAAACCCTTAATTAGCGGGGTTTCAAAAATGTCAGCTTCCTCTATTAGCTGTTCTGGTCCATCAAAGCCATAATCCCTACTGTCAAATTTCATCACATGATAGACGGTTTGCTGCCTGTCTTTTTACAACGGATCATGTTAACTGAGGCCATTTTATTTTGCTATTACACTCGAACAATGCAACATACAAAAATGCATTTTAACTATTAAAATGCTGATGTGTATTTAGCTCAAGATTATAAAAAGTAAACCAAAATGACAGCTTGAACTGTCCTTGGAGTCAACAGTAAATCTTTAATTACATTTAGATATACTATCCCTTCATATTCATCAAAAGACTTGAAACCAGAAAATCATAGACACCATAAATTCATAACCAAGCAGAAGTTAAGATAATCTGTATTTTATTGTCTATTTAAACACCACATACTAACAATTAAAAGCAAACTGGAACTTTTGCAGCACTGCAGTGGACTGCAAAATGGTTTCTCTAGCTTGCATATCGTCTAATAATAACTTTATATAGTACGGAAATACAACTCTCAAAAGGCAGTACACTCTTGCAGATAAGTTTTGTTATGTACCCAAGGCTGAACTTTCTGGTATACTATCAGATATCTTTTGAAAAGTGATAAATGGGGTTAAGTCTGTACAGTTAATTTTAACATTGATTTTTTTTTATAAAAAATACAAGCAAAACCAAATTCCCAAGTCTTACAGATGGGACTAGTTTTCAGAGGTGGCTTAGTTTCAGTAATACCAACAAACTCATTTTAAGTGACTCCGTAATAAGATATGCATCCAAGTCTGATACCTTGATTAAACTGCATACAGTAAAGGAAGGTATTTAAACAGCTCATGGCATGCTACAGCCTGCAGACCTATGAAAAGTTGTCATACAGAGCAGTAATACTGTTTCAAATGATTAAATGCATTAATGGAAAATAAATTATATTCTTTGTTGATGCAAGACCAAAATAAAATTAGATGTGTGTGTGTCGAACTGTAGACTAAGAAAACCTGAAGCACAGAGCTTACATTCCTAAAACTGCATTTCATAACATAGTATACGGCTCATTCACACACATACAAAATGGACATGCACTTATAAATCAAAGTCAGTAGATTATTCTCTCAGAACACTTCATAAAAATATAAAGGCTTAAATATAGTAAAGAAATGCAATAATAAATGTAATAAAGAGAGCAGCATTTCTGAGTATAAAGACTAGCCTAAATAGGATTTTTGGGAATCTAATGATGCAGATTTTGAAACAAAACTGTTAGGATAAAGCATTCCATTACCAGTTGTGTCACAGTACTTGAAAGGAAGACAGAAATGAAGGAATGTTTTCCAGAAGAAACTTTGAGATATCATTTTTACTGTACCCGAAAGTTAAAGAGCTCAGAAGCAGTTACTGTGACCTAAGTTCTTGAGAGACTCGGGAATCCTTATTTAATACTGATCTAATGATATCTACCTGTGTGGGTGTTGCAAAAGTGAAGCAGATGAGAAGAAGGAAAAGTGCCAGCTCATATTCTGTTTTAGAAACAATTTAAGAAACCTGGACTAGAACAGGAAGCACTTATCATATTACAGATCTGTCACTTACCGTGTAATAAATCATTACAACTGCTGATGGATTTCACATAACCCTCCATTCTCATTTATTTTTTCTTTGTGCATTGCACCTTCCTTCCTGCTTGTGACATGCAGACACAAAGTATTTGCCTGCTCCAGTCTGCTGATGCAATGAATGAGAGAACAGGCAGACTATTGGCATCATCTTCTGCACAGAAATTAACAGTATATGGCAGGGCATTGAGTTTTTGTGTGGAATAATTTGAAAATTGATGACATTTTTGTTTTTACAAAATGTGATGCTTTTGTTTAGTCTTTACAATCTAACATTGTATATCCAACAAAATGCAAAAAAAAAAAAAAGAGAGAGAGAGAGCGATCAAAACTTGTGTAATAGCTAAGCTGATTACGTTGGTTATATCATATTATAGTTGGACATCAAAGCAGGACAAGTGGCATACTTAGCAAATGGAGCCTGAAGCTTTAGTGGAAAAATATTTTACATTCACACGATACAAAATAAAAAAAAAAAATCCAGGATGTTTTTCTTTTTTATTTGCTACCATAGAATTTTACTTAACTGAAGAAACATTGAGTTTACACTTCTATCAAATGAAAGTTTGTTATTTATTTATGTAGGTAATCTGAGCCTTATGCAGGGGCCATTATATGCCCTGATTCTTAACATTTTGCCAGCAAAAGGAAACAAGACATGAAATAAAGACTTAATGAATTAGAGTTCTGCTTCTTCTCAACATCTAACATCGGGCTGCCTTGCTGAAGCAAATGAACTACAGCAAATCATCTGCTAAATCGCAGCCTAGGCAAATAGTCATGAATCATGCTGTTAATTTTTCACAAAAGGTAGCCAAATAGGTCAAAGTCTGGCATGCATATCCTGTGGTAATGATTTTCACAACAGCAGGTTAACATATCTAAATGATAGTCTGCAACCATTGCATTTTTTCTCCAGTTATACTGCATCCTGTTCAGTTTACTACCTAAGGGGGTTTGCCTTTAACTCCGGATCTTACAGTAATGCCGAAGTGTAATAAAAAAAAAAAAAACTCAAGTAGCCTTTTAGGTAACCCATAATTAAAAGCCATTTTGTACTGCTTTTTGTGAAAAATCACCTCAGGGACAGTTTGGTACCTGTGTGACCTTCACGGCTGCAAGTTCTTGGCAATGTCAGTGACCCTATGAACTGAATTCAAAACTAATCTCTTAGAGATAGAGAAACAAAATTCATGCAAATCATATTAATTCCAACATTTCCCCAGTGAGCTGGGTATAAACTACAGCCTAATTAAATATTTTTTAACGATGTGAGTAATTTTTGCCAAGGG
>NC_056737.1:154552387-154677387 GCF_019279795.1 Protopterus annectens | reverse complement strand
GGTCTATATCACATAATCGAAATTCCAAAATGTTGAACACCATAAGCTCAAACTTGGAATTTCGAAATGTGATAACATTGAACACTCAGAATAGTGAATTTTTCCCAGGGAAAAAAATTTCTGTTCTGAGAAACATAGACACAACAACAAGCACACCAAAATAAATAATCCACACACATACAGTTAACAAAACCCTACTTCTAACCCTACACTAAACTGTACATACATTCCTATCTATCCACTCACCTTAACCCGCACCCTAACCCTAAGGTCCGTAACTATTGCACACTTACCCTAAGAAACTATACACAAACAAACTAATTAATATGCACATATACACTTAACAAAACCCTACACTAAACCATACATACATTTCTACCTATCCACTCACCTTAACCCGCACCCTCAACCTAAGGTCCGTAACTATCTCACCACAGTGGAGGAAACAGAGAAGCCATGGAATGGCCCACCGAAATCTTGCCCTAGGTAAGAATTCGATGTTCCACAGCTTCGCTATTTTCAGCCTTCAATGTAGTGGGTTTGATATTATAACATTTGAACTTTTGCAACTTCAATGTTATAATATAGACCCCTGTAAATTGGCCATAGATGTAAGTGTACATCCAAGTGTGTGGTGTGGCAGAATTACCACGACAGGGCTAGCCACCTGAAGGTGTAAACCTTGGCTTTAGATGATTGCCACTGTTGAAGTGATTCCCTGACCCCATTAACAAAAATGGGAAAAGGGGTTGCAGATTGACAGATGCCAAATCACTAAGGACTAAAGTCACCAATACAAAACCTATTATTCTAGCAACTTTTTAACTTTAGAAGAGCAATATGTAAAATTTATCCGTGTTTTTGGGCCTTGTCCCCCCCCACCAATTATTTTAGGATTTGTCCAGATTTCTTGCTCTTATAGGTTGAGATGTACACTTGGCTGTCTAGTTAGGTTTCCGTCTGGAGTTGAATCTGCATGTTGTTCCAGTGGCCACACTGTTTTGCAGAGGGTCTCCATTTTCTTCTAATGCCCCAAGAGATGTGGCAGGAAGGATTGAGATGTTATAAACTGCCCATAGGTATGTATCTGGGTTTCTGATTGTGTATGCATTGCAATAAAAACACTGGCATTCCAGCCAGGATAGGCTTTTTCCTTTATACATACTGCTTTCCAGGACAGTCTCTGGTTCCCCACAACCCTGAACTGGGTGAGGGTGTAACAAAACTGAATTAATTAATTCAAACCAAGGAATTTTTACTCTCAAATGCTGTAAGATAACTAAGAAACAGCATGCGCACACATAAAGTCCTTCCAGGAGCAGGAACATTTGATTTGTATGGATGTTAAAGGCTATGAACATATCAAGCATCTATATTCCATACTAAAGTCATGGCTGTAAATAGCTATAATGTAATTTTTAAGCAATAATGTCTATTTCTCAGTGAGTTTTGTACTATGAGCTGGCTGTTACACTCATTCAAGTGATGACTTGTAACAGGCCCATGTTCTTCAAACTGAAGTTAAATTTGGGAAAATAAGCATAATGAACAAAGTATTATGATATGATGCTGACAGCCCAGGAGGCCATAACTGCTAGTCTAGCAGAGACAGTGTAAAAACATTCTGTGTGGCTAGTCACTCAAACTGTGAGGTGACCGACAAGGGGTCTATATCATACAACTGAAAACACTATTAGTCAAACACTAACATTTCAGAAAAACTTTCCCTGGGTTAAAAACCAATTGGCCAACCCAGCAATCTATGCAAAAACATCACCAAATCAAATCCATTCTAGTGGGGGGCTGTGCTCCTCACACCCCCTCTAACTCTGAGATTGCACTACAGGAGAGAAAAGGGCAAATCCCTGATGAAGACTGACTAGTTGCTTTCTCAGTGAAACATTTTGCTGAAATGTTCTTTCAAAATTTAGACTTTTCGCTTACTAGTGTTCGACTACCAGGCATTTGACTAATAGTGTTTTCGATTTATATGATATAGACTCAGTGACAAGCTCTCTGAAGATGTATCAGCAGGTAACAAATAAGTAGGTATGGCTTATCAGTTTCAAAACAAAAGGGGGATAAAAAATAGTACACCAAAAGTTGTCATCATCCACTGAGTATAGTGGCAAAGAAAACAGAAAATTTGAGAATCAAATGACAAGCCCTCAACTTAATTAACTGTTCCCAGTGGCTGACACCACAGATGATCACATTTATAATGCTATATTACTATATTACTTATTTCTTAACATGGTGATTGAATTTGTTCTATTCATATTAAACAGAGCCCTTCCTTGTCCCTCTTAAATGCAATTGGGATCAATGGATGGGGTATTGCAAATTCATACCTGGGGTAGTGCCTGTGACCCTTATGGACAAGATAAATCTGTAAGATACTCAATGCACAGGCACAAATACATGGCATTTTCTTGCCGTTAAGGGCCATATATTGGTTAGCATTGGGTTAGATTAGCTAGGCTTTTAAGGGCCCTTAACCATTAGCCTAGTAATCTCCTATGAACCTATGAATCTATGGATTCAGCCATGAGCCAGGCTCAAAAAAAAAAATGCAGACAAATATGTGACTGCTGATGAGGGACTAAGTGACCCATCGCTGCACTTCTAGCAAAGGGTCATCTAGTACATAAACAGGATAAAGTTTGTACTACCCAATGAGCAGTCATATCATTCTTTACAGAAAGTCCTCTGAAGGCTATACCATTGAGGCAAATTCTTAGAATTCAAAAGGGATATTCTTTTTAGACTTTAGTGCCATGATCTGAAATTAGCATCAGGTTTTATATGTGTTAGAATCCCCAGTATACAGTTTCATGTTTTAAGGGTTAATGGTGTCCACATGTGAGTATGTATTTGGCTGTGCGTGTGTGAGTGCTTGTACAGGAATGAGTGGTATAAGGTGTGTGGGTGCATGCGTGTGCATCTGTATATGTCTGTGTCTGCCTGGGGGGGTCATAATATGGAGGTTAGATAGAGGATAGATAGGATGGGTAGATGTGTGTGTGTGTGTGTGTGTGTGTGTGTGTGTGTGTGTGTGTGTGTGTGTGTGTGTGTGTGTGTGTGTGTGTGTTGGGGGGGGAGGGGCTGTCACACCAATGCTCTCCCCTAGACTAATGAGCAAAGCCTTCAATATTGGGTGTGGAGAACACTAGTCACCAGGAATAATTCCTTGCATTTACAAAAAATTCAAACTGTGTACCTTCAGTATTTATGCACAGCTCTCTGCCCCACTACTAGACAACAGTGATAGTCCTTACATTCTCTTTAATTATTCAAAATTAAAAGTAGCAATCATCATAAAGTAAAATGTGGGATGTTTCAAACTCTGCCTCCTTGATACAGAAAGCAGGAACCTTAACTGTCTATGTCAGCTGATGAGTTAGTGTAGGAGGGTATTTTTTTGTATAATAATAAGTATGAAACTCTAATGCCTGGCAGTATTCAAAGATCAGAACAGACCATGAGTAGTGAAGAAAGGGGCATTTATCAGAGGCAAGACCAGGAGCTTTCTGTAAAATAAAGGAGAGTTGAAAGAGATGCGGTAGGACCCAAGGGGGGGCACTGGGACATAGTGAGAGGAACACAAAACACAACCAGGGAGAATTGTTAGACTAATATCTGGACTCACTATAAAAGAACATAATGCAACAGGTCTAGCATCATGTTACACTTTAAATAAGGAGAGTGAAACCCAACTGTCCAGCATTACTGACTGACTGCAAATATCTGATTTACTAGGGCATGACAAAAGTAAGGAGAAACATCAGGGATTTTACGTCAACTCAGTGACAGGAAAGATATGTGTGCGTGTGTGTGTATGTGTGCATATGTGGAGTAGAGCATGTGGTGCTTGTGCCAATCTAATACATAAGCTGCAAGTGGGAATTACTGCAGGAAAGTACTGATTTGAATTTGAGATAGTTATGGGTGATTCAGAGACATGCAAATTAGCCAATAATGAGGTCTCCCCTAGTTGCAGTTCTAACATGTCTCTGAGTCCTTTTTGACCACAGCGTTTGCTGTCAGTAGCGGGATTTATTTCTGAATCCAAGGGATAATACATACAAATAATTAAAACAAAATATAAAAACAAGCAGCATTAAAAGTTAGTGATAATAAAGTTTTCTACATTGAGAAGGAAAAGAATAAACTTTGGTACTTACTTATTATCGCAACCAGATTCCTAGCAGGAAAAGCATCTGTTTTCCAAGAAGATAACACTCCTTCCTACATCTTTCTACCTTACTACATGTCTTGCCAATATATATATATATATATATATATATATATATATATATATATATATATATATATATATATATATATATATATATATATATATATATAGTATTGATTTTTTCTTAAGGGAGGTCGGGCAGACCGTGATGGAGCCGTGAGTTTTGTAAGAGGCTAACAACATTTCCTCGTTTATCGACTGTACCTGTTTGAACCCACAACTTTTTAAGTGCATGACATCAGTTAGGCACACTTTAACATTTCTGTACAGAGAAGTGGATCATCATTCATTAAAATTGCTGGTGAAATCTGTTCTCATAAGCATACCTCTCCAGCGTGCACAACTGTGCATGAAGTCCTACTTTCCTATGATTTTTTTAGTGGGTCACACGTACAATCTGCATTTTTTGGCGAAACAATTGAGGACATCAGTCACCCTCTGAATACAAATGTCTCCAGTTCAAATCTCATATCCTTCAAAAGATGTATGTCACTGCAAACATTTTTTTTTGACCAAATGAGTTTACAATGGCAGTCTTTAAAAATCTGTGTCCGGTTTTAGGCATTTTTCCCATGCTGTTTTTGGGTTCAGGTGGAATTCATTAAGAAAGCAGGTCACAAAGGTGCCCTGACAATATTACACCACAGCAAAACATCCTGATGGTGTGATCTTCCAGAAATAAAATCAGTTTGACTAAAAACCTTCCCAGAACACACAGATGGATTATAGTTAAGACATATACCTAAAGTGATATCGTCTGCTAGGACTGGGAATTACAATATGAGGTAGTGAGTCTGGAATCTGGTTGCAATAATACATAAGTACCTATACTTTATAATACACAGCTGTCACACAATCTGTTTCCAATTGCAGAATTCTACAATTTTAGTTTATTTTACATTTTGTTTCACTAGATCATTACGGATCAACAGCTTCATGTTACACGTCTTCTGCAATGTTCACCTGGCATCTCTCTCTCTGTCTTTACTTTCTTCTCCATAATTCCATATGAAAAGAAGAAAAATGTCTTATTAAATTACTGAGGAAAAAAAAATTCTCCCAGACATTCATATTCAATGAGCACGAAAAAAAATATTCCCCTAATTATATATTTAGCCTCCCATCTTCTGCTTCCTATGTATATAACATCTCTCACTTTGTCAGGCTATACCTTGGCCCCATATAGTTGAAAATATGAAACTACAAAGCTTGTCAAGTTTCTTATTTTCACGAAATGACTTGTTTCCTTACATAACTAATTTAATTACATACAAAACGAGCTAGTGAAAAATCGCCAAAAAACTGGAAGCCACGAAAACAAATGGTAAGGTAATCCACAAAGTAGTCACAGTAGTCCCAAGTTAATATCCTTAAAGATATTAACTTGGGACTACTGTGACTACTTTGTGGATTACCTTACCATTTGTTTTTGTGGCTTCTAATTTAATTACATCTAATTTTCTTAAATGACATAACATAACCCCTCCTCAAAGTTATAATAATCTCTAACTTCCATCAACAAGCCCTTCAATAACTCCACTATAACCCTGCAGCTCTTAGATTTTATTCCAAGTATTTATATGTGAGCAAAATTAAAACTAATAATTCCTCTCCAAAACTTTCGCATCTGTTAACCTACAATCCCTCCCTGTTCAAAGCATCTTCTATTGCTACTGTCTGATTTATCATAATCTCTTTTTTACTACATGTGCAATACCACTTGAAACAGCCGGCTTTCTTCAATCAGACATTTCTTGTAATTTCATCAAGTTCACACACCTCTGCTTTCATCACTAGTTCAAACGGTAGTGGACTAGGTAAACACCCCTGCTTCAACTGATTCTCTATCTATCCAAATGAAGCGCTATGGCACTAAAGAAAAGGATTTTTGTTTTATAAGGATTTAACAAAAATCCAGAGCAGCTTAACCCACTGTCAACTAACAGAACACTATCTTAAGAACTTTCCATGCATTGTAACAGTCAATATCTGTAAATACAACTGCAGAATCATTTGGAAATTGAAACAGTTATTCATTTCCACAGCAACATCACATATTCTTAATACTGACAGTAAACAGAAGTAACCTGAGAACACATCCCTGAGGAGTACAAGTAGTGACCAGTCTAGGGGGCAGAGAAAGTGCTTGACCAATCAACTCTTACTGCCTTTAAGATAACTGTGAGAATACAAGGATGAGAAACACTGCAATCAGAAGTCCTGTGGAACAGAAAGCAATACTAAACAACATAAAAAGCATAGTCAGAGGAGGAAATTAATATGCACTAATATTACATTTACCAAGGTGAATACTCATTAAAAATGATTAATATGAGACAGCAGAAGGGGATGGGGATAGGGTAGCATGGTAGAGGGGGTGATCAGTTTTATTTGGGGGGAGGAAGAAGGTGGGGACATGGAATGGTAATGTCAGAGAGGGGAAAGGAGGCATGACATGCAAGCAGGGAAGTTATAAAGGTAGATTAGGGAGAATCATCAAAATGAATGAAGAGTGTAAAATGAAGGGTACTAAAAAAAGGTTGGGGTAAGAGCTCAACATCACTTGGAAAAGATATGGATGGCAGGATAAAGAGATGGGGAGCAGAAAAGGAAGCGCTATGACTGAAGTAGAAAGTGGGGTTTTTGTGGAGGTGATAACAGAAGTGTACAACAGTGCCAGTAATCTCACCTTCCACTTCCTTGACCTCAAATACAGCTAATTGGTCTCTTTACTTTTCCATCATTCCTCATTTTATCCTAGGTGGCAGGTAGGTGATCTCTGACTGTTTCTATATCTCACTGTGCTATAGTCATCTCCACATTCCTTAGCTTCTGACTAGTTGGGATATAGGCTGAAACTCTTTAACTCTTACCACTTCTTCCATTTAAATAGAGAACATATATACTTGTATAGCTTCTCATCTTCCTAGTTAGCCTAGCTGGCAGGTATGCTCCTCTTTAGCTTATCTGGCGTTCCTTCATCAGTATCCCCCATAAGCAGCAGCCCACCACACTGATACTCTTTGTGTTTACTCCTACCCATCCATTAGCCTTTTCACCCTAGACATCATGTTGGTTTCATTCCATCTTATGTTTCACTCCATTTGCTATAATCTTTTTCCTACTCACCTTAGAAACAGCTAAGGTGGCAGAGAGGCTAAACCTCCTCCCCACCTTACTTTTGCTAGACACCTTCTATGCACTATACGTAGCCTTCAACTTACAGCAACATTACTAACTCATCTTTTATTCCTCCCAACATATATATAATGGTTAGATATTCTACCTAATATTTAGAATCAGCAGGCTGATGGATTATCTGCACCCTTTCCACATATATCAATAGATAGCCCTGCACATTCTAAATACTACATCACTTTTCTCATTATTTATCGAGAAAATAATTTTGTACTCATAGTTCTCTATTGCATAATTTAGTAAACCCCTTAGCCACCCAGATCTTCTCTGCAAACTTATTTTGTCAGGGGATATACATTTAAACCCAAGGTCACATGGCAATTTCAATCACACAATGTCTCCATATGCCCTTACATAAAAACAAAGATCTGAGGGTAGCTTCCATAAATGTTTATAGTCTAAATAACAAATGGACATCACTTGAGACTTGGCTAATGATGCTACAACCACATATAGTGACCATTTCTGAATCCTGGATGAGAGGTAAGCTCTCTCTCCCTCCCAGTATATGTGGGATAACTACATTCCTATCAACAACCCAGAGTAGGTCCCAGAACAGTAGGTACAGTCTTGACACTAATTGCAATAAACAGTACTATTACTTTTATTTCCTCCACTAAACCAGTCGTTATGGATGAGGAAAGCCCAGACATCTGTCCTATGTCATATTATGTTAGGAGGACATTCCTACTTACTTCTTGGTCCAGCATATATTCTTCTTCCCCTGACTAGTGACCACTATTCAAAATGCAGTACAAAATGTTCCCTAAAGGGGGTTACTAAAAACACCACAATTCTTGGTGATTTCAATGTTAACACTTTAATGTCAGATTTTTCCAGCTAAACAAAACACTTGAACAGCACAAATTGGTACAATTATTTAAAACACCTTCCACGCCAAACCCACAGGCAGGCAATATACGCAACTATACATTTCCTCATAACTAACATCTAACATAGACGCTTACAGACAGACATCCTTAAACTAAGTGACCATTTTCCTTCGCTATTCATTTGGTCTTTTAGAACAGTCAAGAGACCCGACCCACACAGATTGTAACTGGCAGATCTTTCCAGAATGTAAACCAATCTGTCCTCAATTCCTGTCTCATTGCTATTGTCTGCTCCACTCTCAACAATATTTCATACCCCTCTACTGACCTTCCACACACTGGCACTCTTATCCACATTCAGAATAATTTTTGGTGGTCAAGATTAGCCCATGGCTTCCAAATGATATCAAATCCCAAACAATTTCTAGAGATTATGCCTGGAAAGCCTGGAAACTAGATCCATCCTATGTACCATTCCAGCAAAATTTCTTCAACCTGAGGAAATCCACAACAATAGCGAAAAAGCAGAAAAATCCTTGTTTCTTAGACAAAAACAAATTGCTTACTAATATAAGTTAAAACACTTTTTGAATTAAATCAAAACATTGATAGTCACTATTAAAAATGTACTTCCAATTAATAGCCTAAACTCTTTTCATAGAATGCCAGCATATTTTCCTGCCTTCCTTACGGGATCTCATTGATAATTTTCAAGCTTTGCCTGCATTCACTCTATCACCTGAGAGACTGTCTCCTCCACAGCATTATTTATTTCCTCTTTCCACTTCTCTAAAATGTTAGACAAGGAAACTAAAGCACTGCTACTAAAAGAAAACTCATCTGGGTACAACACTTTCAGTAAATCCCGTCCAGCTTTCTTCAGACTAGCAGCAGAGAAAACCCCCAAAGCGTCACTCAAAGATTTAACGTTTCACTCACAAGACGCAGAATTCCTGCTGTTTTTAAACATGCCTTAGTAGTCTCACTCACAAAACCCATATCCCCCCATGCATCCTTAGGACCAATAACAAATCTCTGTCCTGTTACAAAAATGTTTAAACAAGTAATAAGTGAACTGCTACTTAAACAGCTGTGCCTGTCTCTGTGACGAAAAACATTTTTGGGGTACAAAACACATTTATGTTTTTCTAGACTATTACACTACAGGCCTTCCCACTATAGCGTATATTAGGAAAAGGATACAGTTGTAGGAATACATACTACTGGACAAATAGAGAAAGACAAAAGGCCGAGTCACAACTATGCAAAATCGGCATTTGTACAAAGCACTTATCACTCATTAGACCCATTATAGAGTACAACACCCCTTTTGGTATGTACCTCACAAGACATCTACAACAACTGGAAAGGCCGTAGAAATACCTCACAAAGAGGATTACCAGCCTCAAACAGATGCCCTATGCAGACCATCTCAAAAAACTCCAGCTTTACTCCATCGCATATCATCTACTCAGAGGTGATCTCTGCCTAACATATAAAGCTATGTCAGACCTAGAGCTGTTGGAAATGCTCCACTTAAAGAAATCCCAATCCCTCTGAGCTACATGCTCTAGGGACCTAAACCTTGTCACCACAATAAACAGAACATGTCGGAGGGATAGATTCCTGTCCCAGAGACTTCCCATACTCTGGAATAAACTACCTATCTATATCAAACAAAGTTCCTCATTAGCACTCTTCAAGAAAAATCTTGATGATTAGATGGGAAATAGGAAATTCACCCCAGGGATCACCTCTGTGGCTCTGCTAGACAGTGGCACAGGAGAATAATTTTCTTGGGTGGCAAAAGCCAGGATACCTTTTTGGCTGGGCTTGTATAGGCCCCAGGACCGATAGCCTAGTACCTACCTATGAACCTATGAAAATGAGGCTATATTCCATGGTGAAAACTGCCCCCTCCACCACCAAGGTACAATGATTCCTACGAAAAGAGAACATGAAATATTTTATCTGAATTCCATTTCTCAGGTTTTTATTTTCATGAAAAAGTTTTATTCTAGTGTCCTACTCCCTGTCTTCATAAACCTATACTTCTCCCATCCACCTGCTGACTTATATTGCATTTCTAACTAGTTTCGTTAAAGTAGTAATGCTTTTCTTTTAGTTCAATGCAGTCAAATCCTGGCTACTCTTTTTACTGCCATGGAGTCCATTTACAAGAACATGAATGATGGCCTCATTACTGCTAGTGTGTTCGTTGATATGAGCAGAGTGGTTGAAATTGATAATCATAAGGTCCTGCTTAATAAACTACAAATACTAAACTTCAGAGGTAATAGAAACTGCTTGGTTCCAAAGCAACCTGACAGACAGAACTCATTCTCAGGCATTCTAATACTAAACAGAGGAGTTATTCGGGGCTCAGTATTAAACCCCCCGAATCTACTAGATCAAAGATCTTCCACTTGAGCTCCCAATCTCAATATCATCATGTGCCCTGATAATATTTTTTCTTATCAAGTCTAGCAAAACATATTCTAACCTACAGGCTAAATTACAAAACAATTTCATGGACCTCCATTTAGATGGTCACTTAATAATAAACTCTTAATCAACCACAAGGATACCAATGTAATTATCTTTTGAAACTACTCCTAAAGTGGCTTCAGCCACCCCCCTTTTCTATTGAAGGATGATAAAAGAAACACTATCCCCCAATGATTCAGAGAAGAAATACCTTGGACTGATACTCAACCCATCACCCTCTTCTACCAGTCATACAAGATAAAATCACTAATAAAGTCCTGGCACTACTAAAACTTTGCTACAGAGTCACAAGCCTTCTTTCATCAACTGCCCGGACTGCCACTGGCAAAAATATTCTACTTTCAAAACTTGAATACTGGCTGACAGATTATGTCTTTCTGATTTTCTTGGTTAGGGGTCGCGACAGCAGAACTCCAGTCCGCTAATGATTGGCAGTGGATTTTTATGGTGCCAAGGTGCAGGCCCGACACCCAGCCTTCAAAGAAGGCACACCTATTCACGCATGCAACTACCTGCATGTCTTTAAATGTCACTCAAATGCAGGGAGGACATGCAGACTCCACACAGAAGGCGCTCCAGGCGAGAATCGAATTGGAGAACCTCTTGCTGTGAGGCGACAATGCTAACCGCTGCACCACCGTGGCCTAGACAGTCAGTGGTTATAAATCACACAAAACAAAATCTTAAGATTCTTCAAGCAGATATCTTGTACATCATTGCATCATACTTAATAACACCAAGTGGCTATCAGTAACAATAACAGATTTGTCAACCTTTGTTTTTGCACTCTACATTTCAAAATTTCCCACTTGAGCTACTGCCCTACTCTGAAAACAGCACTCCTATTTAGGCATCAAAATTATGTGCTGAGAAGCTTCTAAAATTAGAACCTTTCACTTACCTGTCCAGGCTTCAAAATTTCTTCTAATGTAAGAGCATTCCTTAGACTAGATCTTGTTATTTGGAGCCACCTCCCCATAGAAATAAGCACTCAAGTTAAACTTGAGGCCTTTAGACATGATCTCAGACACCATCTACATAAGGCAGCCTTGTTCATAGGTTGGTACTAGGCTATCGGCCCTAGGGCCTATGCAAGCCTAGCCATAACAATTCCCTGGCTATTTCTTCCCACACTATTTACTTCCCTGGACTCCTGTCTAGCAGGGCGACTGACATGATTCCCAGGGCGAATTACTTTCTCCCATCCAATCGTCAAGGTTCCTTTTGAAGAGGGCCAAAGAGGCAGTCTGCTTGACATGTATGGGCAATCTATTCCAGAGTCTGGGGAGTCTCTGGGTCAGGAACCTATCCCTCCAGCATGTTTTGTCCATTGTGATGACAAGGTTTAGATCCCTGGAGTGTGTAACTCTGAGGGATTGGGATTTCTTTAAGTGTAGCATGTCTAACAGCTCTGGGTTTGACATGGCCTTGTATGTTAAGCAGAGATCGCCTCTGAGTAGACAATATGCGACAGAGTATAGCTGGAATTTTTTAATGCGGTCAGCATAGGGCATCTGCTTTAGGCCTGTGATTCTTTTAGTGAGGCATTTTTGCGGCCTTTCCAGTTGTTGCAGATGTCTTGAGAGGTACATAGCAAATGGGGTGTTGTATTCTATAATGGGTCTAATGAGGGATGAGTACAGTGGGACAATGACCTCCTTTTTTCTGGATGAAAAGCTCTTAGTGATGAGGTGTGCCACATAGAAGGATTTCCTGACTGTTGTGGTGATGTGGTTATTGAAGGTGAGACCACTGTCCACCTGTGTCCCTAAGTCTCTTATCACACTTTCGGTGTTTAGTGTACTGCCACCTATATGGTAATTCACGGGTACATGTTTTTTTCCCAAAGGTGATAACTATACATTTCTTGGCATTGAGCTTGAGCCCATGGCTCTGGCACCAAGCATCTGTTTCTGTAAGGCCCTTTTGTAGAGTATGCACATCATTTGGGGATTCAATAATGGCTCCCAGTTTGCAGTCATCTGCAAACTTTGTTAGCCAGAGCCCCTCAGTGTTGGCCTGTACTTCAGAGAAGTAGATGCCAAACAAGAGCGGTCCCAGGACTGAACCCTGAGGTACTCCACTTGTCACTTGTCTGGAGCTGGATTTGGAGTTGGCTACTTTTACAGTGTGGGTTCTATCAGTAAGCCAGTTAGCAACCCATTGGGTGACATAGGGATTAATGCCCAGCTTAGTAAGTTTATCTATGATTCCAGAGTGGGGGATGGTGTCAAAGGCCTTGGCAAGGTCTAGATAGGCTAGCTGCCATTGTACAGCTGCTCTTCTGACAACTGTTTATACAAGGTCAAAACTAAAGACATCCTCATATTAATATCCTTCTGTCACTCTAAATATTATTTGATGTTTTCCAGTTGTATGTACATAATGTTTGCTTACAAGTCATGTTCTGCCCAATATATTTATACTTTTTGATAACTTTTGCTTTTTTCTTGATTTTAAACAGTCTAGAAAAGCCTGGATTTGGAAGAGCACTTTTATCTGAAAAAGTTTTAAATGTTTTTAATTTGTTAAAATGAAAGCGCTTATCTGGTTTGGTGTGGAATAAAAGCTGTTTTTGGTCCTATCCTGCTGCCTCCGTTTTGGATTTGTGTTTTGTTTTTGACATTTATGTCATTGGAACTAATTGCCAATGAACTAGTACCTAGACTTTGTATGCACTGACTAGCTTTTTTCTAATCATGCATGTGTTTCCATGATTATTCTGTGCTTTATATTATATTATATATATTGCTGTTCACTGAGCCTGGGTTGTGACAGAAAAGCATGGATGGACCACATACCTGGTAAATAAATAAATAAATAAATAAATAAATAAATAATAGCAATAGAAAGGAAATAGTTGTGGCCTTGCAGAGGTCATAAAGGGAGGGTAGGCAAAGATGGTAGGGGGCTGAAAGTATACATAAGCAATGGGCTGGAAGTGAGTTAAGAGATGACAAAGAGATAATACAAGGCAGAAAGGAACAGATAGGGTAACAAGCACATGGACAGGAGAGCAAATCAATTTTAAAAGTTGGTAAACATGAAATAAGACAGCTACTCAAGACCATCTAATGCCAGTGCAAGTGTAGGTATGCTAGTCAAGGATAGAATGTAAGGATAGACAGAGAAGATGGTACAAGGTGGGTAACATCAATGGAACAGCGACTGTAGTATTCTAGTATCCATAGTGGGGAGGGAGATGAAAAACAGACTAATAGGAGTATATGACCTAGAAGGGAGAATAGGGTTGCTATAATGGTTTAAGGTGTTTACCTCAGAGACACAAGATACAGACTTTGATTCTCACCTTTGAAAGGGAAAATGGCTAGGCTTAAAATGGCCCACAATGGCAGCTAGCCTACTACTTACCTATGAATCTATGAACCTAAAAGGGTAAAATTAAATGTATTAGCCCTAACCAGCAAAGGAAGAATCCTTGATTTTAGGCCCTCTGGGGGTATAATAAGGTGAAGGATATGGAAGGCAGCCTTACAACAGAATGGTTCATGTTAGTGATGAAGAAGGAGAAAGGATGTACAACAAACACTAGTGTCTATAGAGTATCTGATTACAGATTATAGGAGAGGTGAATAATAAAAACCTAGGAAGATGGAATGAAATTAAAGGATTGGAAGAGTTATGGCAGACCATAATAGGGCAACCAGAGGAGATACAGAAAAATGATTAATAAAAGGAAACTTGTCTGGTTCACTGCAGGAGTTAGAAAAATCACAAGGGAAAAAGAAGGGGAACTACAGGGACTTGAAGGAAAAGGGGAGAAACAATTTGAGGTGTATGTGGGAGATCAAAAGTAGAATGAGGATTTCATCCAAAAGGTAAAAGGAGACATACAGAAAAGTAAAATATGGACAATAATAAAGCAAAGAAGGCAAAAAAATAAGAAACCAAAGAAGGTAAACAAAAATCTGCATAGCTAGAGAAGAAGAGGGAATGTCAAACATCATTGCTTTCCTTTAAAGCTACTAGTTTTTAGACAAAAGATAATGAACAAAGACATAGCAGTCTTGGAGTTTAGCTCATTCAGTTGTGCCATTCTGGGATGCACACTAACGATAGGTGGAACCTCAAATATTTACCACGATAACATGATAATGCATTGCACTTGACTGAATGCTTGCTGTGGTGCCAGTAAAGTATATAATTTCACTGTGGAGGACTCAACTTCCGTAAAAGACGCTTACCTGAGGAACTGAAACGCTCTTTGTCTTGGATATAGTTTTTATTGATTAGTACTTTATTTCATATTTCCCAGCTGTAACAGCATACCTGGAGTCTTCATAGTTGTGGGATTTAGGGATGGACACTGTGTGTTTTGATGCACAACATGTGGGATTTAGGGATGGACACAACGAGTGTAGACAGATGTAGGCCATGTGGGATTTAGGGATGGACACCATGTGTTGACAGATTACAACATGAGGGATTTAGGGATTCACACTATGTGTGTTGACAGATGTAGACCATGTGGGATTTAGGGATGGACAGTATGCGTGTTGACAGATGTAGAACATATGGGATTTAGGGACACTATGTGTGTTGACAGATATAGACCACTGATCCTACAGGACCATTTTCAGGCTTAGCCAAGGGATATACAAAATTTCCAGTCAGATCAAAAACAAAGAGAATCACTGAATAAACCTACTTATACAGTATCAAAAAATGCTTAGAGAAAATAGTTTGGAGAACAGTAATTCAATTTCAGTGGAAAGAAAGTAAAACAGAATAATGGCATATGGTTGTGGCAGAAAGTACATTGTTGCATGAAGAAACCTTAGTTGAAAAACAAAATCACATCAGGATGGCTGACCTTCCCATGTTAATTTGAAGAGCATTGATTTTAAAATCGAACTAACTACTTAACCATAAAGAGTGATAAATGAACATCTGCACTACATAGAAGGCAAGATATGACCAATTTTTAAATTCAATATCTGCCAAAATGTGTAATTTAATTGTTTGCAGAAAGTGTTAATATAAGCATCAGCTTCATTTAATAAGGGTAAAGAAGCTGAATCAAAATTTGTTCAAAAACAGAATCTCTTTGAAATGTAAATAACCTTAATTCAAATGATATCAGACTGAGAATATCAAAATGTTTACAAATCTCAATACACGGTGACGGATAAATGAGGGCAGGCCTAGTTCAAAAAATAATGGCAATGAACCACAATTCTGCAATAATTCTGTCCGATATATCCAGTCCCAGTCTGTTTACTAACCTGTGTGGGAAAAGGGACATTTTTATAAAAGGTGCGAAAGTTTTACCCAGCAACTCCTTATAGTTACAAAATCATTGGCCCTGACTAGACTGCGCACTGAATATTGAGAGCAGATCTGAAG
Source organism: Protopterus annectens (assembly GCF_019279795.1). Lineage (NCBI taxonomy): Eukaryota > Metazoa > Chordata > Ceratodontiformes > Protopteridae > Protopterus > Protopterus annectens. The sequence continues at coordinate 154,661,223 of NC_056737.1, read as the reverse complement.
ACGTTACAACATCAGGCTGTTAAAGGGGAACCACAGGATAGCCACCAGAAGGATTCTTGGGATGGAGCAGAATGGACACAACCAGAGTAGTGATTATCTCAAGTTATTCTCACATGAGATCAGATGATATAGTGGAACGAATTCTAGTGCATGAGATCATGTTGGGGAGATATGAAGGGCCTTCTGATCAGGAAAAAACAGAGGTGAGGAGGGGGTAGCAGAGGCATCAGATTCTACAGACTGATGACTCCCTGGATCTCTAAGAGTACATCATCACTAACGGGGTTATAGAACCGTGGAATGGACTATCAGAATGACTAGTGGACAGAGAATCCGCTGAGACATTGAAGAGAGCTTTGCTCAGAAAGAGGAAAGGAAGGCAGGGGGGTGATGTACAATTTTAGATATGCTTAAAGGGATGAGTAGACAAATGTACTATCTTCTTTTTTCAACAGAGAAGGTCTACGTACCAACATAACATAATAAAGTACAGCAATCTATCATGTATGAGCTGTACAAATCCCAAGCAAAACTGCCACACTGCCATTTTTTTATTTCTATGATGACAGTTACAGATATCAATTAATATTGATTTTAGTGTGACAGATACTTTTGACAAAGATGATAGTTTGAGTCAGATTATAGTAAGATCAACTCATAAAGGTCTGCCCTTGAATGGAAGTCAGTAACTATCCAGTGATTCTTTGCCTTATGATCACCAACATGTATTTATTTTTTTTCAGTCACATAACTGCTTAAAGGAGATGCTAGTATAATGCTATATAATCCAACACTGGGATATTTCCAGCTTTTGAAAACAGCAGACAGAATAATTTAATATATGCTGGATGAACGTGACAACTCCTGGAAGTATTGTTTGATAGTTAAGAAATCTCTTACTCTTGCAAAGGTACTTAATAAGGGGTAGATAATTATTAGCACTATAATAATACAACCTTTCTTAAATCTGAAGCTGTCAGCCCTAATATGACATGATACCACCAAATTAACATAAATAAATGATCTGATGAGATATTACATAAGGACCAAAACAGGAGGAAATAGAAACAGGAATCATTTAAGTATTCTGCAACATTTGCAATAACATAGATAAAGGTAAGTAAAACTAACAAAAATAGTATGTTCTAACTAGTTATGCTAAACAGATATGCTAACTAGAAGTTAATGCAGAGGATTAATGTCATGAGCCATAAGCAAGCTGTTCCCTGTAATCCAGAGTTTGATTCCCATAGCATGCGTTTGCCTGTTGTGTGCCTCTGAGCAAGTTACTTAACCAGGTAGTTGGCTCAAGGCTCATGAGTGATCCCCTAGACTGTGTACCTATTAACTAACTGTTAGACTAAAACTGCAGCGTACATTATAAGCAATAACAAAAGCAGTATCAGTAAGGACACATGTAGAGTTACTCACATTCTTAGAGTACCTACAAGACTGCAAGCAAATTTTGCAGCTAAAAGAAAAGCATTACTACTTTAAGGAAACTCGAGTTAGAAATGCAGTATAAGTCAACAGGTGAATGGGAGAAGCATAGGTTTATGAAGACCGGGAGAATGGCACTAGAAGAAGTTTTTTTCATGAAAAAAAAAAACTGAGAAATGGAATTCAGATAAAAATGTTCATGTTTGCTTTCCATAGGGATCATTGGATCTTGGTGGTGGTGGGGTCAATTTTCACCATGCAATGTAGCCTCATTTTTGTACAAATAAGTGCTTTGTACAAATGCCGGTTTTGCATAGTTGTGACTCGGCCTTTTGTCTTCCGCTGCTTGTCCATTAGTACGTTGTCCTACAACTGTATCCCTTTCCTAATATACGCTATAGTGGGAAGGTCTGCAGTGTAATAGTCTAGAAAAACATAAATGTGTTTTCTACCCCCAAAACAATAAACATTTTCTTAATCATGACATGCATAAATGCAGAAGCATTCTTTCTACCTGGTAATATAAGATGAACATCACATGTAGAAAAATACAGCACATCTCCTTTCTTGTGTGCATACTAAAATGCAAATAACTACCTAGCTTGCCAGCATAGAAGCATGGCGTTTGTTTGCACCAATAATAACTGTAGCAAGAAAAGTGGTTTTGTATGAAAGGCCTAGTCAGGGGACAAAACTGAGTGGCCAAGACATTCTCTCTTTCTCCGGATGTTGGGAAGTAGGCAGAATTATTTGCAAGCTTTGAAAGATAGTCTGCAGTATATGAGTACCTGAAATACTCCATTGTCAACAAAAACATTTTAAGCTTAGGTATGAACGCACAGAAGTAAGCAGGCATAGAGGCCTTCTGCTGACCTGACTGTACTTGATCCACAGGAATTTACAGTGTAAAAGCTGAAAATCTGTGCCACCTTCAACATTATGTCCCACTACCACTCAGCAGGAATAGGTTACCAAAAATGCAAATGCCAGTGGAAATAAAGGATGACCCCCACTGAAGGAATAAACAAAGTAGCTGGTGGTACACCACAGAGAGGATCAGAAGTCATTTGGGGAGCTAGGATAAAAATGCAAGAATCTCTTCCATCAAATGACAACATAAATGCATCTGAAATGTCTACAGGCAGGTTATTTTTACAAACAGATGTGGTCCTTTCTAAGGTACAGTTAGACTGCATTGCTTTGAATGTACACATAGTTAATGTTTTTTCGTGGCTTGAAAGAAGGTAGCTGTTTTATGTGTCTTAATAGCTATTTTTATTATTACAACTATCTATGCAATAAATAAATTTAGCAGTGTGTTATACCATCCGGTTTAAAAGAACAAACTAAAGAACAGAAAAAGGTAGACATATGAAGACCTGATTAAGAAACTTGAGCCAAAAGAGATAGTAATTATTTATCATAAATGGAATTTGAAAGAAATATATCAATTCAATAGGAGAATGTCATGACACAAGATTTATTAAAATAACAGTCCTGATGCCTTAGAATTTGAACCCGCAACTCTTTAAGTGACAAACATTTGTTCAAAATGGCTTCATAGCAAATGCAAAGAAATAAGGGATTTTCTTTTAAGAAACAGGTACATTTTTAATAATCCATCCTACAGAAAAAGCAACTACACCATAGAAATTTCTGTTATCTTAGTTAATACTAAAAAACTTGAAAGTCATTTGAAGCACTGATGCAAAGCACCATAAAACATTCTGAAGTACTGTATATTTATGAGATTAGTAACAACACTTTGCAAAATCTATCTAGGACTGCGCTTCACATAATCTATGGATTGTAGACTCTTTCTGAATGGAAGCTGTACAAACCTAAGTTACAAAACCGAGGTTGTTCATTCTTCTACCTGGCCTTAAAAGAAATTATCTATAAACAATCACAAATTGCAAAAGTAACGATTACTGCCATAAGAAAGATTAAAGATGCTCCAGTCATTGTTCTCTCTCTCTGCTCTGATCCCTGAACTGCATTCTTCTCTGTCTTCTTATTGGAATCGGCTATCTATTGCCGTTCAGTGAATCTGAATAACAGCTTGCTGCTAGAACATGCCTGGCTTAAAACAATCAATAAACTCTCATTTTCTTTTAACAGTTTAATATTAATCTGGGGGATGGTGAGGAATGGTAAATGTGCCATTACTACTATGCTGACCTCCTCTCTGATGCTAGGTTTCCAACTGAAAGGCTGCTGTGCAAAGAAAATGAAGACAGGACACAGCAGGAGATCTGAAATGATCTGTTAATGAAACTTCGGTGCTACCCTCTGTTTTGATGAGTTCCCATGGTGATCAAATAGAATTATAAATAGGCTTTTGTAGTTGTGGTCAATTTTCTATCTATCGACATGATAAAACGAGACATGACACAATCATACACCATAAATCTTTCACTCTGTCCTGCTGCTGGGAATGAATGAATTATTGAACACAAATTCTGCAACAAACAAATGAGAAATTTACTGGGAGTGAAACTTTCTACAATCTCAAAACAATGTCCATGATGTATGAATGTTAGTTAGGCCCAGCAATGGTCTCATGTCAAAATTCTTCAATCTCAAAATAAAAAAAAAAAAAGGAAAACACTGATGCAGTATTTAATGTGTTTTGCTGTGTATCCTTCAACTGCACTTGCTTTAAAGCTTGCTTCCTAGATGGTTTTAAATTCTTAATAAAGACATACATAATTTTGTCAGCTATTCCTGCATTACTGCATAAAAATAGTCAGCAATGTGAACAGCGCTTTAATAGCTTAATAAAAGCACAAAACGAGTAATCTGCCAATAGTTTTCCATTATTTCTATTCCTGGAATAAAGATACTTGCTTAACTCAGACCCCATCTAAACCAAGTGTGAAGTTTCACAGCATGCAGCTATGCACAGAGGTTGCACAGGTGTGTAAAGAATTAAGTAATGCAGGAAGATGTCTCTATTTTGGCTGCTCTAGAAGCTTCCATGTGCTCATATTTAGTTATCAAAGAACTTCAACATTTAAGTGGCATGTTTAAAAACTGGATATGTTTTGTGTATTTTGTTCGACTTTTCCTTCTCTCTCTCTGTGCAGGTATTTTGATGTCTGTCTCAGTTCATAATATTTCATGTTGCCATTCACCAGCATTATTCATTTTTTATGTGATAACTTGCTCTTTGCCTCATTTCCTGTGTACTTTATTATCAAGTGGGTAGCTAAATGCAGTAATTTATACTCTGAGAAAGTTTATAGTCTTATCTTGTGTTATTAAGGAGACTTTATATTGAACAAGAAAGGTTGCCAGAGGATCAGGGCATTCATCAGGACTGCAGTAGTTAAATATACAGCTGTCATGTCCATGCAAATATGTAGATTAGCCTTAAAAAGTTAAGATACTATGCAGTATTTCTCTAGTACACCTGCACAAAACTAATCATATAGGTAGCAGAATGTAGACAACTGTCACAACAGGTAACAAATGAAATACATTAGACAGTGAAGCAGACAGGGCAGAGGCATAGTACAGCAATACATATGCTGCAGTATAGTTACAGATACATCAAACAAAACAACTATAAACCACAAAAGGGAAAAAGAGAAATCCACAAATCACGAAACCAAATCCACGAATTTATTGGTTAGCGCTTTCATGCACTATCAATACGTGCACTTCCTTAGACAAATGAATTAAAAAATTACACTGCTTAAATACAAAAAACACATCAATTAAGCAATTGATTAATTGGATAATGTGAATTAAATTATATTATTACCTACCCAAGTTTACTAGACACAACACCTAAAAATAACCTGCTCCTACATAATAATAAATCTATGTTAACCAGTTCAACATATTAAAATATATATATATATATATATATATATATATATATATATATATATATATATATATATATATAAAAATTTAAAAAGTTTTTTTATAAAAATAATAATAATATGTGGTTTATCGAGTATAAATATCATATTGTAAATTTAATTTACTTGTAAAGTTTATCATTCCAAAGCTTTCAATCTAAGTATACATTTTATAGAACACATATCATTGATACCAGGATAATCATATGCATTTGTGCGTAATTGCCACAGCAACTCTTGTTCTTCAAGTTGAAGATGCCATGGTCCACCTCTAGGATTCTTGGGAACACTTTGTACTACCACAAACTGAAAACTGTGTGTACTATATTGATTAATATGTCTTTCTAATGCATTAGTCTGAATATTTTTAGCAATAGCATAAACATGTTCGTATATACATTAAGTTGTCGCTCAGTTTTTCCCAAATAAAATACAGAACACAATTTACACTTGGCTAAATATACTATGCCTTGACTTTCACAATTGTATTTATCTTGTATTGAATACTGGTATCCATTAATACAGAAAAAAGGCCCTGTTAAAATATATTTACAATATTTACATCTGCCACATTTAAACATACCTTTAACATTTATATGCTTTTGATGTGGCATCTCAAATAGTCTCTAAAGACTAAGTCCTTTCCTATAAGCTACCAATGGTCTACATCCAAGAATTCTATTTAAGGTAGATAGTTACAGATACCAAAGTTCAATATACCTCCAAAAGGCTAGACTGGGAGACCAAAAAGCAAAATTCTCAAGTAAAAAAGTAGAAGAAATCCCAGAAGCCAAAGTTGTAGCACAATTCTTTTAATTAAAACAAACCTTGACAACGTTTCAAAGTTTTTTTATTTTTATAACTAATAAGGGGTTTCTCACCTATCAAAGTCTCTAATACAAGAGTCTGAGGTTAGAATGCCCCGATTAGAATAGATAACATCATTGACCTGCTTAATGTCACTAGCAAATGACAGGGTAAGGGGAATACATCCACCTCTCTGTGGGCATGGTCTCCTATCAAAATAGTCACCCTCTTCAGAAAAGTATGGCTTAGCCCTCCCCATCCTAAGATTCATGATTTCTTTTGTCATTGTGTCCACTTCAGCATTACTATAGCCTTTGGTCAGGAACTCATTCGAAAGTGTACCCAAATATGCTAGAAAACCTTCTTCAGTATTATTCAATCATGATATCCTCATCCCTTTTCCCTTCAAAACATTCCTGTACACATGTGTCGGATGCATGCTATTACGCTGTAATAATGTGTTCTGTCTACAAGATTTTCTAAAGAGCCTAGTTGTAAAATTACCTGTGGCTTCCTTATTAATCTTAACAACCAAGAAAACTACTTCTTCCAAGGATACAGAAGAAGTGAACCTTAGAAAGGAGGTGGTACTATTCAAATAATCCAAGAACTCGTTTAACTGTTGATTGGCACCCTTCTAAAAACAGAGAGAACTTCAGTGGATTTTGAGGCTTGGTGCTGAAATGGCCTCAATGACAGGGTTTCTTTAAGACCCATTCTAAAATCAAGGGATTTAGCTAAGTGATAATTGCTCACTTTAATAAATGATGACTGCTATTTTACTATATAAATGTGTTTTGCTGTGATGTTATTTGTCTGAAGAAGCACTTCGGTGTGAAAGAGCTCACCATTTGTTGTCAAGATTTGTTTTTATTAAAATAATTGTGCTATAGCTTTGTCTTCTGGGATTTCTTCTGCTTTTTTACTCAAGATAGTTACAGATAGCACAAAATAGGCAAGCAAATACAAAAATAATGAAAAAATATTATGTGCAGTTCAAGTCTTTACTTATCTAGAGAAGAGTGACAGACGCCACACTGAAAATCCAAAGTGAAGTGTAGGGCATATTGGTTCATAAATTACCTCCCACAATAAAGATGCTTACAATATTACAGCAATAACAGTGGAGGTGCATACATTACTATTACACAATCAGAGGATCAGAGGAAGTACATTACTATTACACAATCAGAGGATCAGAGGAAGTACATTACTATTACACAATCAGAGGATCAGAGGAAGTACATTACTATTACACAATCAGAGGATCAGAGGAAGTACATTACTATTACACAATCAGAGGATCAGAGGAAGTACATTACTATTACACAATCAGAGGAAGTACATTACTATTACACAATCAGAGGATCAGAGGAAGTACATTACTATTACACAATCAGAGGATCAGAGGAAGTACATTACTATTACACAATCAGAGGATCAGAGGAAGTACATTACTATTACACAATCAGAGGATCAGAGGAAGTACATTACTATTACACAATCAGAGGATCAGAGGAAGTACATTACTATTACACAATCAGAGGATCAGAGGAAGTACATTACTATTACACAATCAGAGGATCAGAGGAAGTACATTACTATTACACAATCAGAGGATCAGAGGAAGTACATTACTATTACACAATCAGAGGATCAGAGGAAGTCACTAGGCTAATGGACCTAGGGCCCTTACAAGCCTAGCCAAGTCCTATCCTTATTTCCACAATCAGCACATATTCCAAGAGGGGCACAGGTGGTACCCCCGGGGTGAATTTATAGTTACCCATCTAATCGTCCAAATTGTGTTTGAAGAGGGCCAGTGAGGTACTCTGTTTGACATGAAGTGGGAGTCTGTTCCAAAGGTATGGTAACCTCTGGCGGAAAATCTGTCCCTCCAGCAGGTTCGATTAATATCACATACCAGGTTAAGGACTTTAGAGCGAGTAACCCGTGTACCATTTGACTTATGGATATGCAGCATTTCCAGTAACTCAGCATCAGAGACTGCCTTGTATGCAAGGCAGAGATCATCTCTGAGTAGTCTGTATGAAACAGAATAAAGTGACAGTGATTTCAGATGATCCCCACAGGACAGATGCTGAAGACCTTGCATTTTTCTTGTGAGGAATCTTTGTGGTTTCTCCAGTTGATGCAGGTGCTTAGAATGGTACATACCAAAAGGGGCTTTGTACTCAATTATTGGCCTGATGAGGTAAGAGTACAGGGAGGTTATAATTTCTTTTTTTTTCTGGAAGCAATGCCCTTACTTATGAGATGAGCAATACAGAATGCCTTTTGTACTACTGTAGAGACATGGTGGTAAAAGGTAAGGTTGCTTGTCAATCTGTGTGCCCAGGTCTCTCACCACTGAGTGCGTACTTAAGGTGTTGCTATAGATATGGCAGTTAGTCAGAACATTGCTTTTACTGAAAGGAATGATAATATGTTTTTTTTTGCATTGAGTTTAAGGCCATGACTTTGGCACCAATCATTTGTTTCTGTAAGACCTTCTCGTAGGATGTTGACATCATTTGGAAATTCTATGACCACTCCCAGTTTGCAGTCATCATCAAACTTTGTCAGCCACAGACCTTTGCTTGTACTTTGAAGAAATAGATTCCAAACAGTAGACATCACAGGACTGATCCCTGTGGAACACCACTGGTTACAGGTCTGCTGTTGGAAGTGGATTCCCCTATTTTTACTATATGAGTTCTATCAGTGAGCCAGTTAGTGACCCATCTAATGATATAAGGGTTGATGCCTAGATGGGTATATTTGTCAATGATGCATGAATGGGGGATAGAACCAAACACCTTGGCTAAGTCCAGGTGGGCTGTATGCACAGATTTCCTCTCATCCAGGGCCTTGGTGACTGTCTTGAAGAAGTCCACCAGGTTTAACAATTATGATCTCCCTTTGACAAATCTAAACTGAGTAGGGTCAAGTGTTTGTAAATTACCTATCTTTGATGATAATATCCATGATGATTTGCTCCATGGCCTTGCAGATAAGGCTAGTCAGGCTAACAGGGCTATAGTTCCCGAGGTTAGTGGAAGCACCACCTTTATGCAAGGGAATAACAATCGCTGTTTTCCATTCAGCTGGGATGAAGCTGGTGCTTTGTCTATGATTGAAAAGAGTACCTAATGGTGTAGCTAATTCACGCTGGAGCCCATGTAGGATGCAGCCTGGGATGTTATTAGGTCACATAGATGCTGTATTTTTGGCCTTAGAGAGGGGCATTTATGACCTGCTCTTTAGACATACAAGGTAGGGGACAGTTGGTAGGTTGTCATGGATTACATACGGTGGGGACAGGGAAGCGAAGTTTTCACACAACCTGTCAGCCAACAGGTTAGCTATGTCCACAGGTTCAGTATTTGTGGCATCATTAACTATAGTTCTGGAAAAATCTGGGTCTTTCTTTTTAGGCTACGGATGTAACTATAGAATGCTTTGTGGCTGTCCTTTGTTGAGGAAGCTAATTTGCTTTGGAGGACTTCACAAGAAGTCTTATTTGCTTGTTTAAGCTGAGGATGAAGTGTTTCCAGTTTAGGAGGGCTCACTCCCTCTTACTCTTAAACATCACTTTCTTCTTATTATTGTAAAGCCTGTTAATGGCAGTTTCCCACCAGGTAGGTTTGCTATTCTTTCAGGAGCTTGTTTTGGTCCTATCAGGTACGGCTGAGTTAATGCAGTTATACAGGTGCTTGTATAAAGCATTGGTGTAGAGCTCGGCATAGTTGCCAGTTCCATCTGAGGGAGGAGGTGCAGAGAAGCTATTTATACCACCCAAATCTGCTTTGGAGAAGTTTTTTAGTTTAGTTGCTGCTGGTGGGTTAGGTATGACAGGTACTTTGAATGAGACTGATTTGTAGTCACCAAGGAAGACCCCACAGGATATTGGCACCCTTTCTGGGGTTGTCAACCAAATGGTCAAGGGCAGTGGAGATAAAGTCAAGAAACCTTTGGGCAAGTGGGTAGCTAAAGTTGCCCAAAACCATGGGGCTTGGATGTATCTTGATAGACTCAGGTAGATCCAAATAGGCAGAGTGGATGTCCTGATTCATGGAGGAGGTCCTGTAGCTAGAAATGACTTGAATAGGTGTTCTACCAACAGTTAACTGCACTTGAAGTGTCTCCAGGGAATCATACTGTTTAACCAATCTGGAGGTGTATTTATCTTTAATGAATATTGATACACTGCCTCCTTTAATTTTCACGCCTTCAGTTTGAGGTCTGAATGTGTGGAAGGAGGTGTAACTCCATATGGCTATGGATCCACAGCCTTGAAAAAGGTATCCGTGACTGCACAAATGTTTGCATCCTCCAAAGTGAGGGCAGCATCCAGTGAGTGCAGTTTCATGTTGCGACACCAAGCATTTAGCAGCATAACCTTGAGGTTATTTTTGATGGAGTTTTTACAATGGGAATTTTTTTCCTTCAGACACTGCCTAAAAAAGGCACTATGAGGATGGCAAGAGCCTTAGCCAGTAGCCAAAATCCCAGGGGTGGCAGATGATGACCGTCTCTGGCAAAGCATCCGGATCTGTCAATCATGTCATCCCAGGCCGACAGATAGTGGATCCTCTTAGAATAATACCAGAAGCTAAGCCAATTATTGAAGTCAATCATTTTCTGTTTGTACTGAGGCATCATCCTAGGTGAAGGTATAATGCTGCTTAAGGCTAGGGACATACCTGCCTAAGACATATAGCCCAAGAGCTCAGTCATGTCTCTCTTCTTATAGAGCATGGATTCAAGGTTCCTAATATAGCTGCATCTCTCACACATTTTGTTTGTGTGGACTAGGAGTAGAGGGTTGTCAGTGATCATGAGGCAGTTGCTACACTGCTCATTATGCCCATGTCAACCAAGCTGGTTGGAGAAACTGTGGGAAATTGTCTGTCCATAGTGACAGGCAAATGTATATGATCGGGAAAAGAGGTCACACTTAGGAGTGGCTAGTGGGTGAGAGGTGTGTTGTTACCTCTGAGGCTAGGCATAGTGTTCCACCTGACAGTGGAGCAGGGCTGTGAAAAACCTCTGGAGAACAACAAGCAAAGTGCTAAGGGAAAATTTAACAAACAAAATGATTACATCTATAACCAACGGTGGTAACCACCACTATGTGGCAATGCACGTTGGAATGCTACAAGCAAACAAGTGCAAACCCAGGGCTTAATTAAAACAAGAAAACACCCTTTTCAACTAAATCTGGCCAATAAGAATGCTCTCTCTAAGCTCTAGTTCAATCACCCTTGATTAGATGGGACCCAGACAGCACTCTCCTCACACAAGGGTGCAGAAGGGCCTTCACCCACAAAGGTGGCTTGAAGTTGATGCTCAGACATTACAAAACAGATGCAGAAATAGCAAATGCAGGACTGGGCAGTGCTACAGCTGAAGTAGTACAGTGCACAGTAAAATGTGACAAAAAATAGTTCAGACAATTCAAACAGACAGTGGAATGCACAGACAAGTTAAAAATGCAACAATAGAGCAAAAACAGGCACTTATAGTAAGCTGAAAGCAATGGATGCCTTGAATATTTCAGTATCTGAGTGAAGAGCTGATTTTAGTGCTTACATGATACCAAACAGTCTAGATTCAGTGAATCTGAATCTAGCCTTTGCTATAAAATGCAGAAGTAGTAGAAATTCAAAGTACATACAATCACAGTCACAACTGCAGAAAGCAGTTTAACTAATGCAGCAATTTATGCTATAAAATGCAGAAGTACTAGAAATATAAAGTGCATAAAATCATAGTGACAACAGCAGAAAACAGTTTATATAATGCAGCAATTCACCAGCAATTCCCAGCATAGAAGGGTGCAGGCCACACTCTCCCACCACAGGAGTCTAGACCACAAACCTTCCTAATGTAAAACAATTGGTTTGGAGCACAGATAATTAAGCCAGAACAAAGACACCTCAGAATAACAGACACAATAAGCCTTCGACCAGCAAATTCCAGCCAGAAGGATGTAGGCTATCCTCTCCTGCCACAAGAGTTTAGACCATAAATCCTCCTAATGTAAAGTAACAGGTTTGGAACCCAAGTGGTTACACAATAATAAAGACACTTATAATAACAGACACAATAAGCCTTCACCAGCAATTCCCAGCTTAGAAGGGTGTAGACCACACTCTCCCACCACAAGAGTCTAGACCACAACTCTCCCAATGTGAAGTAACTGGTTTGGAGCCCAAGTACTTAAACCAGAACTAAGACACTTTCAGAATAACAGACACAAAGAGCCTTCAACCAGTAATTCCCAGCTTAGAAGTGTGTAGGCTATACTCTCCTGTCACAAGAGCTTAGAACACAATCCTCCCAATGTAATTAACTGGTTTAGAGCCCAAATGTTAAAACCAGAACTAGGACACTTAGAGAATAACAGGCACAATGAGCCTTCAACCAGCAATTACCAGCCTAGAAGTGTGTAGGCTATACTCTCCTGCCACAGAAATCTAGACCACAAATCTTCCTAATGTAAAATAACTGGTTTGGAACCCAAGTATTTACAATGGAACAAAGACACTTAGAACAACAAACAAAATAGGCCATCACCCAGCAATTCCAAGCAAAGAAAGACAGAGGCTACCCTCTCCTCCCACAAGAGTGCAGACCACAAACCTTCTTAATGTAAAATACCTAGTAGGAAAGTCTTCAAGGTACACCACCATGAGCTTGTACTGTGTCAACAGCAATAAAAACACTCTTTATTCGAAGAAAAATAATAAAAATGTTATGAACACACAAAATTCCCAGCTGAGATAAACGCTTTTGGCTTCTTCAGCCTTCTTCATAGGTTCATAGGTTCATAGGTTCATAGGTTAGTACTAGGCTATCAGCCCTAGGGCCTATACAAGCCTAGCCATAACAATTCCCTGAATATTTCTTCCCACATTATTTACTTTCCTGGACCCCTGTCTAGCAGGGCAACTGACGTGATCCCTGGGGTGAATTTCCTTTCTCCCATCCAATCGTCAAGGTTCCTCTTGAAGAGGTCCAAAGAGGCACTCTGCTTGACATGTATGGGCAATCTATTCCAGAGTCTGGGGAGTCTCTGGGTCAGGAACCTATCCCTCCAACATGTTTTGTTTATTGTGATGACAAGGTTTAGATCCCTGGAGCGTGTAGCTCTGAGAGATTGGGATTTCTTTAAGTGTAGCATGTCCAACAGCTCTGGGTTTGACATGGCCTTGTATGTTAAGCAGAGATCGCCTCTGAGTAGATGATATGCGACAGAGTATAGCTGGAGTTTTTTAAGGTGGTCAGCATAGGGCATCTGCTTTAGGCCTGTGATTCTTTTAGTGAGGTATTTCTGAGGCCTTTCCAGTTGTTGCAGATGTCTTGAGAGGTACATACCAAATGGGGCATTGTATTCTATAATGGGTCTAATGAGGGATGAGTACAGTGGGACAATGACCTCCTTTTTCTGGATGAAAAGCCCTTCGTGATGAGGTGTGCCACATAGAAGGATTTCCTGACTGTTGTGGCGATGTGGTTATCGAAGGTGAGACCACTGTCCACCTGTGTCCCTAAGTCTCTTATCACACTTTCTGTGTTTAGTGTACTGCCACCTATATGGTAATTCATGGATACATGTTTTTCCCAAAGGGGATAACAATACATTTCTTGGCATTGAGCTTGAGCCCATGGCTCTGGCACCAAGCATCTGTTTCTGTAAGGCCCTTTTGTAGAGTATCCACATCATTTGGGGATTCAATAATGGCTCCCAGTTTGCAGTCATCTGCAAACTTTGTTATCCAGAGTCCCTTAGTGTTGACCTGTACTTCAGAGAAGTAGATGCCAAACAAGAGCGCCCCAGGACTGAACCCTGAGGTACTCCACTTGTCACTTGTCTGGAGCTGGATTTGGAGTCGGCTACTTTTACAGTGTGGGTTCTATCAGTAAGCCATTTAGCAACCCATTGGGTGACATAGGGATTAATGCCCAACTTAGTAAGTTTATCTATGATTCCAGAGTGGGGATGGTGTCAAAGGCCTTGGCAAGGTCTAGATAGGCTGTGTGGACCACCTTACCCTTGTCCATGGCTCTGGAGACTGATTCAAAGAAGTCAATCAGGTTCAGGAGACAAGATCGCCCTTCACAAACCCAAACTGGATGGGGTCCAGTGTTTGAAGGTTGCCAATGTCTTTGTTTATAAGTTCCATGATAATACGCTCCATGGCCTTGCAGATAAGGCTTGTCAGACTGATGGGACGGTAGTTTCCGGGATCCAAGGTGGATCCCCTTGTGGATTGGGATAACTATAGCTCTACCACTCAGTGGGCATGAAACCTGAGGTGAGGCTATGATTAAACATGACACTTAGGTGAGGTGCCAGTTCATATTGTAGTTCATGTAGTACACAGCCCGGGATGTCATCTGGTCCCATGGATGCTGTATTCTTGGCTTTAGAGAGTGCGTTTTGTACCTGTGTGGCCATTATTACTGGAATTTGGCAATCTTCCGGTATTGAGATGGGCCATTTAGGGGGTGAGAGTGGGGTGAAGTTGGCACTGAATCGATCTGCCAGGATATTGGCAATATCCTTCGGATCAGTATATTTAATGCCATTCTGTTTTAGCTCAGAGCAGATTTGAGCATTGCCATTTAGATTCTTGACATAATTATAGAATGCTTTGTGGTTGTCTTTGGAATCTTTGGCAATTTTATTTTCGTAACTAGCTTTGGAGGATTTTATGAGGCATCTCAGTTTCTTACTGAGGCTAGTAAGGGAGTTTTTTGCATCCTGGGATTTTCCTCTTTTCTGCAAAAGTTTCTTCCTTTTGTTGTAAAGTTTGTTTATGGCAGGGGACCACCAGATTGGCTTCCTTTTTTCGGATGAGAGCATTTTGGTTCTATTTGGGATGGCACGATTCATGCATGAGTGGATGTGCTCGTACAGTGCCGTAGTGTAGGATTCAGCAGTTGAACTTTCAGTTCCCGTCTGCATGGGTGTCATGAAGTTTGTCACTTCTGACTTGAGTAGCATGAAGTTGGCTTTAGAGAAGTTTTTTATGGTGGTTTCTTTACTGGGGGGTGGGGGTGGGATGTGGATGTTAAGGGTGATTAGCTTATGGTCAGACCTGACTAACGAGGGGGTGACCATAGGTATGGAGCATTCATTTCTCATGTTGGTAATGACCAGGTCTAGGATATTGGAGCCCCTGGTGGGACTATGGATTAGTTGATCCAGGGTGTTGGAATTTATGAATTCCAAGAACCGTTGTGCAAAGGTGTTGGGACATGAGTAGTTTTCCCAGTTAATGGCAGGGTAGATAAAATCACCCAGTATTAGGGTGTTTGGTTCTATCTTAATATTTTCCAGTATGTTTAGAAAGGTGTAGTGAGAATCTTGGGGTATGGTGGGGGATCTGTAGCAAGCTACAATTTGGATTGCAGTCTTACCTAGAGTTAGTTGCACTTGGAGAATTTCAGACACATTGTGTTGGCCAACTAGCCTGGTGGTGTGAATATCCTTGGTGAATATTGACACTCCTCCACCTTTAGTGTTTCGGTCCTGGTTTGGTGGCGAAAAGTGTGGTAAGAGTTGTAGCCTGGTATTGCAGGGGTGCTCTCTGGAGCCTTGAACCAGGTCTCAGTTACTGCACAGATATCGATGTTCTCCATTTTTAGGAGTGCCTCGAGAGAGTGCATTTTGAGGTTTAGACTTCTAGCATTGAGTAGCATTACCTTCAGATTTTGCATGCTTGTACCTGTTATGGTGGTGGTTTTGTCCTTTGAAGTTTGCCTAAAAAGGCACTATAGGGGTGGCAAGAACCTTAGCCAGTAACCTGAATCCCAGGGCAACAGGTGCAGACCATCTCTGGCAAAGCATCGTGATCTGTCAATCATGTCATCCCAGGCAGACAGATACTGGATCCCCTTTGAATGACACCATAAGCTTAGCCAATTGTTGAAGTCAATCATTTTATCCTTA
Organism: Protopterus annectens; assembly: GCF_019279795.1. Lineage (NCBI taxonomy): Eukaryota > Metazoa > Chordata > Ceratodontiformes > Protopteridae > Protopterus > Protopterus annectens. The sequence goes on along the minus strand of NC_056737.1, from coordinate 154,645,140 downwards.
TATTGTGGTATCATTCTGGGCAAGGCAGGATGCTACTCAGGGCTAGGGTCATACCTGCCTGGGCCACATGATCCGAGAGCTCTTCCATGTCTCTTTTCATGTAGTCCAGGGAGGTACATCTCAAGTCATTCACTCCAACATGGACAATGACAGACTCATATTTGTACTTGTTGTGGAGTGACTTGAGTGCATGCGTTATGTGGCGGATCCTGGCACCCGACAGGCAGCTGACTGTAACTTTCTCCTTATTCAACCTGGTGAGAGGGACATCAATGTGCCGGACTATAGAGTCACCTATGACTAAAGTGTTAGGTACATTGTCTTGCCTTAGGGGCTGTTGCTGGGTGGCACACTGGTGTTGTGAACTATGTGACACATTGGTTGTGATTGGTGTTTGTTTGCGTTTCAGCTTCAGAGGTCTTTGTTGCTTGGGCAGGTTACAGTTAAGGGCCTCTGCATATGTGGATTTAGTGTTGCTATATGTGGGTGTTGGTGGTGCGGGTTTAGAAGGGCTATGTGTTGCTTGAGGTGTAGTGTGGGTGTTAACCTTCTCCTCTTGACTGTTTAGCACAATCTTGGGTGGAGAGAGCTTTGCTTCCATTTTGGCTATATAAGTGCATCTCTCACAGGTTGTAGTGTTGGGTGGTAGGAGGAGAGGGTTGTCTGTGTACATGAGGCAATTGCTGCATTGCCCCAGTATGCCCAGATTCACCAGGTGGACAGGAGAAATCACTGGAAGCTGACCCTTGGACATGCCTGGTTTGGGGCTTTTTTTTTTCTTTGTATCATGATCTTCAGATCATGATTAGCATTCTACCTTCTCCAAGGATGATACCACAATATAAACAGAAAATGATTTATATTAACAATTGGCTTAGTTGCTAGTGTCCTTCTAAGGGGTCTAATACTTGTCAGCTTGGGAGGACATGATTGACAGACCATGCTGCTTTGCCAGGGATGGTCTGCACCTGTCTCTACTAGGCTTTTGGATATTGGACAAAGAATTATCCACCCCTATAATGCTTTGTTAGGCAATGACAATCTGATAAACTTTCCAACATAGTAAATTCTATGTAAGATAAACTAAAGGTGCTACTGCCCAATGCTAGGAGTTTCAACAAGAAGCTCCTCTCCCTGGAGCTGCTCCTCACCCTGGAGAGTGTTGACATCTGTGTAGTTAGTCAGACATGATTTAAAGCTGAAGAAAGCACCCCAGTAGAACAAGTATTATACCTTCCAGACATTTACACCAGCTACCACACAAGAAGGGACAGGAGGTGGAGCTGTATCAATGCACATAAAAAAAAAAACACCTCAAGACTGGCAAACAATATGACACGCTTGAGCTACTCCATGTCCAACTAACCTTAAGTAAAGTCCAATACCATATCCTTGCCAGCTTTAGGTGCATGTCTATGACCCAGGATAACTGTACCATGTACCTGAATGCATTGTAGTCATTCACCATTCAGCCCAGCACCATATTCATGAGTAATTTCAAATATTCCACCATAAATTGGGATACATAAACACTAAAATGCATGCTCAAAGATTCCTGAATTTTGTCAATGCAATAGCTAGTCTGCACACCTACTAGAGATGCAAATATCTTGGATCTGGTGCTGATAAATATAAGGGAATGTTGCTTGACCCCACAGTGTAATGTCTTCACTGGTCTGACGAGATCACAAAGGGGTCCCTTTGAATTAAGTATAAAGCCTGAACTCCAGAAAACTCAGAACATTTAGGTATTTGTTTAAGGCTAACTAGCTCCTATTTAGCAATGATATAGCTAGATTTCAAGCCCCCCCCCCAAATTCAGAGAACATGGTGGCCTATGTGGAAGTGTTTACTGAAACCCTGTAAAAGGATGCTAATAACTGCATATAAACAGCAGTATCAAAGTGAAATACATTTAGGACAAACTTCAAAAACAAGCCCCCTTGGTGGTCTTCCAGTATAAATAGGTTATACAACAAAGGAAAGAAAGTCCTGTCCAAAAATAGGAGGGGCTATGCCTAAAAGACAAAAAACAACATCATAAGTCTCAAAAAACAATTCAGGAGACTAATCAAGTCCATCAAAGACAACTTTGAGGCAAAAATAGCATCCTAGGCTAAGGATAACCATAAGGCATTCTTCAGTCATGTACTCAGCCTTAAAGGGAACACCCAACAGTGAGATGAACATGGAACTGCCAATATTGAGAAGGGGGAAATAGCAAATTTACTGTCCCCTATTCCTCACCACAGGAAATTTTCCAACTGTCACTAAAAAATGTCTTCATTGCACTCTGCAGAGCTAAAACACTGCATCAATGGGTCCTGATAATATACCAGGATGTCTCTTTCTAATTTTTCCAAATCTTTTGGGTTTCTAATACCATGATGGGAATGGTCCCCATTACTAAGTCAAAATATGACTAAAGTTCATTAAATTAGTATTGCTTCAATCTTTGATGTCAGCCAAAAGTGCTCTTCGCAACACTTGCAATGTGTCCAGTAATGACTCCTTCTGCAATTCTTATGGGGTTACATGGATTGGTAACATATCTAAATATGATTGTAAATTCTTTTTTATCAGACCCGTTGCTCCTACTACTATTGAAACTGTCTGGGTATCTTTCTTCCACATTGCTCTCATTTCTGCCTGCAGATCTTTGTATTTTATGACTTTGTGTGTGTCTCTCTCTCTGTACTTAAGACACTATAGTCACTAGGTGTGGCAATTTCAATGATCAATGCTACTTTTATCTTCTTTTCTGGAACCACTATATCTGTTTTTCTAGGATCTATCTTTTGAACTGTTGGTAATGGGTGATCTCATGTGATATAAACTTCATCATTTTCTATGATGCTTTGTGGCTCATGTTTCAGTGTTTTTCAGCCACTTCGATACAATAATGTTTGCACAATTCCCAGTGCAACAGTCTCACCACATTATTATGCCTTTCAGTATACAGTCCCATGGCCATTAGTGTGTCACAATCAGCAACAAGGTGGGTGACTGTTTCTAATTCAGTTTTACAAAACCTACATTTGTCTGTTTTTCCCACATGTTCAATGGACTTTGTAAACCAGCATGTACATAGCCCATTATCTTGGGCTGCCAATATTATCCTTTCATTTCTTAGTTTGAATTTGCCTCTCCTTAACCATTCCTGCATTCGTTCTTGATCAACATGAGGCTCTTCCAGAAGTTTTCTATACTTACAACTACATTTATATTTTTTTCCACATTTCTTGCCTTCTCATCTGGTCCTTCACCTTATATTCTTTCTTTTGTTTTTTGGCACATTCAGTTGTTGCCTGTTTTTTATCTCCTTCTGGTTTGATTTCCATTCCTGCTTGACATCGATATGCTTCTGCTAAATTAAGCAGAAAAGTCATCTTAGATTTATTCTCCTCATGTTTCAAAACTTTCACTACATTTGGATCTTATGAGATCAGTAGATACATATGTAGTCCCACAATTGCAGATCTATACATGTAATCAATTTCAAGGAGGCCCATCCCTCCTTCGGAATGTGGAATATATAATCTTGGTATACACTGATTTTTATAAATCATTTCATGAGCATGAAGCATGCTTCTTGTTTTAATATCTAATCTAGCCAACACTTTTTGGGGCCAGTCAGTCTCTCCAAAACTGTCATTAGGACAGGAAGAGCAAATTGATTTATAGCTTGGATCTTGTTCCTAGCTGTCAGTGCTGTCATCAGGATTAATTTAAGTCTTCTAAAGTACTCCTTACTGAGTTTTGTTCACATTTGTTCATGTTTTATTGCTGATCCTTCATCAATTCCCAAGTATTTATACATTCCCTCTTGCTCAAGTTCTTTTATATCACATTCTTGTCCGAAAGTGATGTTTTCCTGGTTCTGCAGTTTTCTTGCTTTAAAGATTGCTTTTGCACATTTAACAAGACCAAATGACATTCTGTCATCTGAAAAAGTTTGGACAGCCTGCAGCTGTGCTTTCAGTTCATCTGATGAGCTATACAGTTTTAAATAATCGACAAAGTGAAGATGAGAAGTCATTAGACTTTGTTGTTTTCTAGGAGCCAAATTGTAGCCATGGCCTAAGCTGTTAAGTAAACAGCTTAATGGATTAATTGCAAGGCAGAATAGCAATGGTGACATAGAGTCACCCTGGAATATCCCCCTTTGAATTTTTATCTCTGGGATAATAATCTGTCCATTATCATGGCTTAATTACAAAGTGGTCTGCCACTGTTTCATGGTTATTGTAATGTAGTCAATCAGTGTAGGGTGTATCTTATACATTTTTAAGCACTCTTTTATCTATGAATGTGGGATACTATCAAATGCTTTTTTGTAGTCAATCCGTGCCATACTTAGATTCTTCCCCTTTTTACAGTTCTCCACTATAATTTTATTTAAGAACAAATGATCCTTTGTTCCATATGACATTCTTTTGTTGCCCTTTTGTTCTACTGCCATAATTGAGTTTTCTTCTAAATGACTATCAACTCTGTCGGCATCAATTCCCGTGTATAGTTTATACTTCGTCGGAAGGCAAGTTTTTAGTCTATAATTTTTAGGGTAGCTTGCAGGTTCACTCTTAAGTAAGTGCATTGTTTTGCCTGTTGTTAGCCAGTGTGGTATCTGTTCGGGATGCGCATATAAATAGTTTTTACTCATGTCTAAATCCTCGTGCAAAGATGTTAATACTTTTAACCAAAAGTTAGGTACTGTATCTGGGCCTGGGATTTTCCAGACAGAGGCTATTCCTAACTTTGTTTCAATCTCTCTGGCTGTTATTTCATCCTATTTCATATCCTGTACCTTTAAACTTCTTATTCTTTCTTTTACTTCTTACTTCTTCTATCCATTTAACATCTTTGTTATGTTCCACAAGATCTTCATTGATATGTCTCCAGAATGTATCTACTTCCTCTTTTTTGGCGGTCTTTCAATTCCTTTTACCTTATTTCCCAATTCGCTATAAAACTTTTTTGGGTCATCAATAGATTGCTTATTTTGTACTTTTCCCTTATATTTATCTGTGTATCTTCTATGTTTTTCCACCTGTGCTGAAATTTTTAGTTTGCTATTTGCGATAGTGCATGATAGATCCTGGTCTGTTCTAACACTGCACATTGCTTTAATCACATCTATCTTTCTTAGTATTTTTGTTGATCTATTCCCTCTTCTATAATCTCCTAACAGTGACACTTCTTGTCTCAATTGCTTTATAGTTTTCTCTTTTCGATACTTCCATGATGGTATTCGATTTCTCCCCTTCCTTTCCCTCACTACCCTGTGTTCTTATGGTAGAACTTTATCAGTTATTAATTTAGCTGCACAGAAATATATCCTGTTTACTTCTGTTATAACACACAGATCTCTATGGACAGTCCTAATTACTGATTTCATTTGTTTTATCAAACTTCTTCCTTTTTGGGTTTTATTGACCTTCTGCAGTCTATTTCTTTCATTGATGTTTAATATATCTATCCATGTCCATTAAATCAAGCAACTCTTCTCTTAACTCCTTTTCTTCCAAACTGAGGGCACATCCCTTGTTTTCCATTTCTTGCGGGCATTCTATAGAAAGTTCTATATCATCTTCCTGTGGAACATTCTCTTCAATTTCATCCTGTGTCATCCATTGCTCTGTCATATGGGAACTCACTGCCCTATCACTCCTCAACATTGACTGCATCAGTTTCTACAGTTTCCTGTTCCTTTTCTTGCTGTCTAGCTTCAAGTGAATATTATACTGGTTTCCTGTGGAAGGCTCCAAAATATCTTGATATGGCACCTGACCAATTGCTTCCTGTTTCACTTGTTTCTCCTTAATTCTGATATCCATTGCTCTATCCTGTTGTTGTGCTTTCTGCATTCGATTTTCTACACTGAATCATTTTCTTTGCAGCTGCTCCATAACCTCAATTTCTGTTTCTTTGACTTCTCCATTACTAATCTCTTTTTCTACTTTTCCTCTTAGTCTTCTTATTTTTTGTATTGTAACGATGTCCATATCCATATTCCTTTGCCTGTATTTCTCTTCAAATATCTTTGGTGCTGCTCTTTTTGTATTGGTTAGTTTTGCTTTCTCCTTTGCATAAATATTACACCATATTAAATCTCTTTTCCTTTCCCATGTCCATATTTCTTCTTCACGTCTCCTGATCTTCTTGCTTTTCCTTATTCTAGGGACTCACTCAATCATGCTCTGATGTAGTCTGTGATAGACCTTCTACATTAAATCTGTCACTTCGCAGGTACTCCATAACTTCAACTTCTATTTCTTTAACTTCTGCTTTACTAATCTTCTTTTCCACATTCCCTCTTTGTGATATTAGTTTTTTTATTTTGTAATTTTCCATATCTGGATGCCTTTGCCTGCATTTCTCTTCGAATATCTTTGAGACTGCCTTCTCTATATTAGTTAACTTGACTTTCTCCTTTGCATAAATATTGCACCATATCAAATCTCTTTTCCCATGTCCATATTTCTTTTTTATATTTTCAAATATCTCTAGGTTTTGTTGTTTATATTTTCGCACTTCCTCAGATGCTTCTTTTTCCAAACAGATCAAAGTTTCTTGATCTATATACTGTTTTTCAAAAATCCATTGTATTAATGAATGCAAATTTTTATCTGAAGTTTCTGACAGTTTTTCTTGCGGAAGTATTTTTCTTTCCTCAAATTTCTCTCTTAATTGTTTTGTATATCGTGTCTGGAAATTCTGGGCTTTTTACATAATAATAATAATAATAATAATACTACATAATTTCTTTCTTATCCTCAATAGTCCACTCTATCATCTTTATGGCTCTTCTTTGGCCAATCAATTTTTGTGATTTTTTTGTGGACTGTTACTTCCATCTACAACAGGGGGGGGGGCATCCTCCCCCTGGGCCTGGCTCCATTGTAGGAATGTTTCTGCATTTTGGGGATTCTACACTGTCATTTCTTCCAGTCCTGGCACCAGTGCGCCTACCAGGATTGGGAACTTTGTTATCCTGGGTTTTGTGCACCCAGCTATCTTTTTTTGTTTTTGACTTACTTCTGTCCATGATATATGCTATATAAATACAGTCTATACATCAGTATCGCCTTGGTGAGATTTTGTGAAAAACAGAGTCCACCCCATGAAGGTACTCACCAAGACTTGAGGATGAATTCAGTTTCAGCACTACTACTCTCCTTTGCTTGCTGACTTTCCATCTCTCATCAGGACCCCTGTCTTCCATATAGCTTGAAAAATGACCTTTCAGACCCACTAGAATCTCTATTCATCCACAACCTCAGGGCAGGCTTTGTCACTAGGGAATGGAGGACTGCAATGGTCATCCCTCTACACAAAGGCATCTGCCAAGAGATTCAGGTATATACAGACAAATATAGTAGCACAACCAGAAGTGCACCAACAGGAAAAACAACAAGACAGGATCCACCAAGGCAGTTTATTGCAAACTTTCTCTCTCTTTCAAATATGTCTGAATAGTCTTATATACAAGGCCATGGAAAAATTATTGTGGAACTCAAACAAAGACAAAGGAAATCTTCACAATGGACCCATCCCAGTTTGGTTTCATCAAGGATAGGTCATGCCTACTAAAACTTCGTGGACTTGTTCGAGAAGGTCACTAGAGACACAGACAAGGGACAAATGGTACATACTGCTTACCTCAACTTGGCAAAGGCATTTGACAAAATACCTCACTTGGGTATTCTAGACAATCTCATAAATTTAGACATAAATAACTATGCTACCCAATGGATAACCAATTGGTTCACAGATAGGATACATGAAGTTAGTGGGTGACCCTCACCAAGAGGCCTATTACTACTGGTCTCCCACAATGCTTGATACTGGGACCTCTGCTGTTTAGAATATACTTCTATGAAGTCAAAGCAAATGTAGAACACCTTTGGCTGACCAGATTTGCTGATGACTGCAAGCTGGGTTCAATCACTGAATCCCCCATAAATGTAGATATCTTCCAGGAAGGTCTGACACAGACAAATAATTGGTGCCAGAACCATAGCCTAAAACTTAATGCAACAAAATGCATAATTATACCCTTTGGGAAGATGACAACACTGCAAATTACAACACTAACAGTCCCCTAGGAGAAGACCTGGTGGTAAAGGACTTGAGAACTCATGTTGACAGGAACCTGAACTTTGATCACCATGTATCCATGGCAGTCAGAAAATCTTTCTATATGTCCCAATGTATAAGTAAGGTCATGGCATCCAAATCTAAGGGGATCATAGTCCCACCATACTCAGCCCTCATTAGACCTATAATTGAGTAGAATACACCCTTTGGTATGTTCCTGACCAAACATTTTCAACAGCTGCAGTGGCCACAGACGCTCCTCACTAAATGAATACAGGATATAAATAATATCTCCTATGATCATCTGAACCCCTTTCCCTGTACTCGGTCTTACTACTAAGGATCTATTAATAACCTACAAGGCAGTCTTCAGTTCAGCCCTGATGGATCGCTGCACATTTGTAAAACAAACAGAACTAGAAATACTTGATCCAAGGATCTAAACCTTGTCTGTGACATAAACAAAACATGTTGGTGGGACAGGTATGTGTCTCAGATATTCTTCCTTTTCTGGAACAGACTCCTCATTCATGTGAAACAAAGCACTTCCATAAGCCTATTCAAATACAACTTGGACTAATGGATGGGACATTGCAAATTCACCCCTGGTTTGTTGCCTGTGGCCCTTATTTGCATGGGCAGTTTGTAGATGTTCTAAGGCACAGGCATATAACAAAGTCATTCTAGCCAATGTGCACTGATAATTGGGAAAATTGGAGCATGAATGGCTAGGGTTAAAAAGGCTCTAGGGCTGTTAACCTAGTAACCTTCTGTGATCCTCTTATCCTATATATACTAGCTCCAAGATTGCACCACAGAGGGGAAAGGAGCAATACCCCGATACGTGCTTTGCCATGATCTCGCAAAAATAACAGTTTCATTCTATTTTCATGCTGTGGTTCTGTTACATTCTTCAAGCTTTTCTGCTTGATATTGTGACTTATGCTCATTTGGGCATTTCTGTATATAAAAGGAATCCATATAGATAGATAGATAGATAGATAGATAGATAGATAGATATAGATCAATATAGATATAGATACAAGGTTGACAGACTAGTTGTTGAATAGAAACTTGTCATTCACAAAAAGAAGCTGGCACAGCTGATGGAAAATCAGCTTCTGAATCATGCAAGCTTTACTCTCTCTCTCTCTCTGTCTATATATATGTATATATATATATATATATATATATATATATATATATATATATATATATATATATATACACACACACATATATATATATATATATATATATATATATATACACACATATATAGATATATATATATATATATATATATATATATATATATATGTGTGTGTATATATATATATATATATATATATATATATATATAAATATTTGGGGCTTTTTCCCCAGGCCTCTGCTGAAAAAGGGCTATTTTTAGCGCAGTCAGACTTCTCCCGGTCAACAAATATATATATATATATATATATATATATATATATATATATATATATATATATATACACATATATATGTCTTAGTATCTGATCACCTAGGGTATACTGTGGTGGCTTATATTGTTAGAACCATCTAAGCCAAGGTCACCATCTGAGCCATCTCAATGGGTAGTTTGCATGTATTCATATCATAACATCAAGATCACATAAAGTAGAATTACAAAGCATGTAACAGGCATGTTGACTTTCCATAGATTTCAATAAACAAAACCATTGACATAGCCATGTAGAAAAGACAAACATGCAACTGGAAATGTACTTCTGGACCAGCTCTGTTACTATGAAAACAAACCTTGAACTGTGGTGCAGTTCAAAAATCTGTGAAATAAAGCATATTATTAAGTAAAGCACTAATTGCAAACTCTGCAGATACAGGAAAAAAAGACAGCCAGAACTATTAGACAAGAAAAATATCAAAATTAGTTAAAAGAAAACCTTTAAGTATATGTAAACTTTCAAAATAAGTGATTCCACATTAGTGCATTCAACATTACTAGGTGTAATCAATCAACAGATTTGAAGTTTACACAGTACTGGAAATATTTCTGAACTGGTGCTACCTTACTATGGTCAACAAGACATGGGTATGTGGAAACGCTTCTGCATCCTGTGATCACATGCTTGTATTACCGTTGACAAGAGGAAGTTGCATAACCCTATCCAGGGCCACATGTCTGGCAGCGCACCTATATTCTTACTTCTCTTATTAATGGATTATTACATCTGGTTACATAGATAATACCATTATCATATTCTTTGTTATGGCAACAATGGTAACCATGACATCCTAACATACCTTGCACTCTTCTATCAGAATCATATATTCCAGATACTTAAATTAGTATTTTTAGCACTGAATCCTAAATGCCAGACTCCCAATCTGTCTTGTAAAAGAATCAAGTTCTTTACCACTTTTTTAGCTACTTTGTTGCATCGATTCCAAATGACAGTAAAATGCTTTCTCTCTTTTTTCTCTTGCAATGTCACTATCAAGGGCTCTGAAAGGCAATGGCCAATAAACTGACTTCTTATGCCCTTTACTAGTAAATATCACCCCTCACCCAGATTTTGTATCACTTAATTAGATGCACTGAACCCTATCACTAAGTCATTTGATCCACTATAGCACTGTTTGATTCACTCCCACATGTTAACAAACATTTTGCTGAAATGTGGACATGCTTACTGCCCCTACTGTATAATCAATCACTCTTACTGCCAATCACGTAACTGAGAAGAGTCATGTGACAGATCCTCACTGTGAGAATCCCTATTGCTTGGGACATGAGCTCCATTATCTTGCAAAATCTACCCAGGTCCCTTCTTGATAAGGAAAATGTTGTTTTCCCGCAGTAATCGTCAGGAATTTATAAGTTTGTAACTGCTGCTTCTTCTTTTCTATTGAAAAGAGACAGAATGAGAGAGACAGAGAAAGAGATAGGGAGTGAAACACTGAGCAATTTCCTCATCTTCAGAGATATTTTATAACTGAAGATTGTAAACCCAAATTCATTACAAGGCCAGCAAACAAAGAATATTAAAACTCTGCAGTGAAGGCTGGCAGTTCAAACTGGAAGCAAGAGAAGCCACAAAGTTATGTGGTTAAGTGATAGTGACAACATTATGAAAACAACAGAAGTGTGTTTTTTTTCCTCTGAGTGAGATTACATCAAATAAACCTTATAAACATTGGTCTCAAAATCAGTATTTACAATGGCAACTTGATGAGAATCTAGGCAAGCAATATTCATGAAAACGAATGAAAAAGAATAACAGTTCCTCTTCCTTTAATGTTTGCTTTATATTCTGTAACGCATTATACAAGCCTTGTCAAGGAAAAGAAAAAAAAAAGAATTTAAAAAAGGAAGAGCAACTATACATAACACACATTTTTTAACTAAGACAGCATATGTAAATTACTGAAACGCTCGCTTGATATACATGGGAGGGAATACAATACTGGAAAAACATTACACTGACTGTTAAAGTTTCTCAGTAATAGTATTGGTATAAAACAGTTTTCCTTTCATGGTTGTCAAAAGAAATCCTAGTAAAACCAAGACATTTGCCATATCCATTCTCACTGTAAAAAATTGTTTAGCAATGGGTGACTGTACAGTTATGGAGCCTGTATTTCTAGATAGAAACATATAAGGTTTACTTATTTTTCAGGGAAAATGCCTTTATACTCCAAGAAGAATAAGAGACAAGCATCTGTATGTAATCAAACTTTGTATAGTATATTTGGAAAACAAAACATCAAATGTAACAGACTAGAATTACAATGCAATTTTTAGGTCTTTGTTGGAGTCTGGTAATAGCAGAGGATGACTATTTCTAAAATAACAGGGCAGCCTGACTAATGCTGCAGTGGCATATAGTAGACTCCTTAAGTACATTGAAATATATGTAGCATGCAATGCATCATCCAACTGAAAGATACATAATAATTGGTAGCAATGATCTTACATATTAAGTCAGTACAAGACATACAATAAAATAACTGCACACGTTCTGATCTATATTACAAGACTAAGGCTCAAAAGCAAAATGCAGCATTTTAGCAAGCCTCTCTATGTCTAGAGCTCATTTTATGAAGGAGATAATGTCAGAAACTCAAATGTATGTCATTAATGACTTTAATGCTAAGTGATTTGCCAGACAACTATAAATTTTTTGAGGAACAGATGAAAAACATGGGGCAAATATCTGGACATTCTGGTAAAATCTGGACAGTTGAGAGGCATGCTCTATGATGCAAGCCCCAGAATGCAAAGTAGTGTCTGCCTGAGCTCTGCACATTTCCACATTGATACTGATCACGAGCTTATTGCATGAGGATGCTCACAGATAAGAGGACAGATACTATTCCTAGTCTTTCAACCCCAAAATAATTCATATGGCTGATAATTTAAGTTGTACCACATGTTAGTTGTCTACGAATCCCAGGCAATGTGAAAACAGCCCTTATATTCAGACAGTTTTCCTATTTGCTCAGTTATCTGACAATTGCAATAAATCATTGATTAGGGTTGTCCTCAGTTTATATAAGAAATCTGAAACTCAGTGTCACCAACACCGCACAAAACAAGTCTCTTCAGCCTGTTGAACCCCTTCGTCCACTGTATGTAAACTTTTACAGTACTATCACCCTGCTGTCCTCATGCTCTCTGTCTGCTTGCATGTAAATAGCATTATAAGACTCTCAAATCAGGGTATGTAATTGACTATTTATCTTTTTATGTATCAGTGTGTGGAATGCACAATGCCAAACAGTGCTGGTAACAGCCATACACAGGGTGTGGTTGATCCAAAGACACAGTTTCTATTAAAGAAGAATGCTCTAAACTGCTTGACATGCAGGGCATGCAAATGAGTCTACAGTGACATATAAATGAAAACAAAAACATGAAATGAATAACATTGAACATGCAAATGCAGGTGACCAACATAGAGGAGTGATTCAGTGATAGGTAAAATAACACCAAGTTTGATTGGTGTGATTTATAAAATATAAAACAGGAACCATGTTAGCCAAAACAGCAGCAGTAGTTTAAGGGCATGTGTGACGCCCATGCACTGGTCCAGCAATCAAGCAGCCTCAGTCCTCACCACTAACACCAGTGAGGGGCGTCCATATAGGGAAAGTATAATAAATACACACACAGTAAAGTACAATTTTCCTTAAGAGCACACAGAGATCACAGTTGGTCTGGGCCTGGTTTCTCCCTTTCTCTTCAGGACCTCAATAAGACTCCCCACTGGCACAGCTATAGGGTTCAGATCTCAGCCTAGTGGGCAAGCTAAAACCTCCAGCACCCTCTCTGTTCAACCAGTGCTTTGTGTCCATGCCCAAGTAGCTGACACACACACATTTTGAGATAAGAGTTATATACAACCACACAGACACTCCTGGGGAAGGCTGGCACAGATTCTCCAGCTGTGCCCCTTTTACCTAGACTATACGGTAGAACCACTTGCCACCACCCACTAATATTTATCAGCTGCCAAAAGGCCCTTATGAAAGGGTGTCCAATTATACTGTGCAATATGATTATCCAAATGGTAAGTGTGACTGAACAGCAAGGATATTGGAGTGGCCTTGTACAATATCATTAAATACATGCAATGTACTTGTAGAGCTTAAATTATCTCTACACAAAACAGCCATAGTTGAAATGTTTAAATATATTTAATAATAATTAATAAAAAACACAAGACAATACTTCTTACTACACAGTGCTAGTCAAGAGTTCAGAGTTCATAGAGAAATACTTAAAATAACACAGTAGAAAAGTTCTGACATCAATATAGAAAAAAATGAATCTAATCTTCCCAGTTCCCAGCTATATCTAAGAGAAAACACAGTTCTGAAATAAACTTACATATAGAAAATAGGCAGATTGCTGGTAAGTTGGATGTTCTCAAGACAAATGTCCAATACTCTCGTTATTTCTCTCCTTAAACTGATAACACAGCATCACTGATTCATTTCAGATTACATCATTTCTTTCTGGTTCCCAGGCTAACAGAACTCAGAGGTTAATAGCCCTTTTGCTCTTGCAGCTGACCAGAGCAATAAAAAAAAAATATACATGTAAATTCTAGCCATTAACTCTGGCCTCAAAACAATAGGCAGAATGCCTCCCTCTAGACACCTCGGCCCCAAGGTTTAGATGAAAGAATTTCACAATGCTTGACTTATCAGCTTTGTTACAGCAGAGTGCACTGTTGTTACATTTTTGCAGTTCCACATCTAACAGCATTTTCTTCCATTTAAGAGAACAAGCCTATGGCTTATATTAATATTTACAAATGACAGAATTATCTACAAAATTCTATCTAGCTAGGCTGGCAGCCTTCACCTATCTTCACAGCATGCATTTGTAGTGCCATCCCAGCAAGCCATTAATGGCTATGATGTGCTTTGTGGCCACCTTTATCAACAGAGGTGATAAAGACATTGACTCACATATCATCACATGAGAGAGCAGTAGATAAGTGATCATTTTAGAGCTGACAGAGATATACTATCAGGCACAGCTGAACAGTGTCACCCATGACAGGAATCGAGGAGTATGTGTGATATAGCCATTTCAGTATTTCTGCAGAGCATTAACATTCCTAGGTATGAGGAACATCCAGTACCTCACAGATGATATGTTAGGTATACTGCAGGACTCTCTCTCATGAATATTTAATCGATTCCTCAACATCATGCTACAAAAATATCATGAATATTTAATCAATTTCTCAACATCATGATACAAAAAAAATAAATAAAAAAACAAGGCAAGGAATATATCTAGCTTCCATTGACAGCAGATGAAAGAACAACAACAACATGCTTGAATTCTATGAGATTGCATGTTCCTCAAGTTCCTGAACAACATAGATTGTACCCAAGTTACTAATGTGGCCAGAGGGACAGAAATGCATAAATGTGAAGGGGTACAATTCCCTGATGTGTCAGGTTGTCTGCAATGTCTATGGCACCTGCCAGGCAGTTCATAAAATTGACACAAATCAACATCATGCATCTGCAACCCTTGCCAATACTATTTCAAGGGTCACCCCACAGGGCAACCTAAATGTTAGGAATGCACAAATAGTAGATACGATGGCCTGTACCTACAGGTAACAGACATGCTCAGAGGATGCCACATATAATGCTCTGTCTTGTGTATTGCATGCAATAATGCACTTGCATATGGAAGATTACTCTCATTTGCAGCCCCTAGTTAATGGCAGAAATGTCTTACAATATGGTCCACACTGAAAAAACTAATGTTGTTGAAGAGCTTTTGGAATTCTGAAGGACAGATTTAGTTGTTTGGACACTACAATACAGCCTGGTGATATGCTGCAAAATATTACTAGTGAGTGTGCCATGCAATGCATGTTCCTGCAGCCAGTGCAGGCTGGTAACACCTGCTAGGACATGCTGTAAGTGATACAGCAGCAGTGTGAGGATGAGAAAGGGCAGAAGACAAGGGGGAAGTGCAAACACAGCCAAGGCAGTGATGGGTGGGATATGTGGCAGCACTGGCAAAGTGAGAGCATGTGGTGCACAAGTACTGGCCACAGCATAGGCAAAACAAAATAATATGCTGCATGTTGTTGCACTGAGGTTATGCAGGGCACTGCATGGTCTCATCGCACAGTGCTTCTCATGTCAAAAAACACGCACAGGAAAGTGGATGTTCGGGGTGCAATCAACATGTCTTGGACAGGTGGGGAGACACAGTGACAGCTGATTGTAATATTACAATGGAGACAGGGGCACAAGAGGTGAATACACTGGTCATATACTATGGGAGCTTGATGAGTGTGAGAGATCACATTGTCCAGTGATGGGGTTGGAGTGCCACTACCTGAGTGCTGGTAATGTGTACCATGCTAACCAGCAATGTCAAAGCTGGATCCATCTGATGGCATAGATGGGGTTGCACTTGTACAGCCATCCTATGGGCAGAATCTGAGAAACATCTGTGCTATGTACAGGAGTGCCAGGCTATGTAGCAGTATATGACACTGATGGTGAATCTGAAATGCTCTGTATTCACTGATATGGACATCTGTCTCATGCCCAGACTCACCCACGTCCACAGACATCATGGTCAGGAGAGTTACATTGGAGGACAGTCATAACATGTCACAATGTTGCACCTACGCTGCCAGCATTTACACCACTGCCCTCATTAGTACTCTTCTCAATGTGTTGATACTCCTGGTTACTGTGCAGCTGATGTATGCCCTACCTAATGCCACAGAACTCACAAGCTATACAGGGCTGTGTGTAGAAGCTGTTTGCATAAGGATCACTGACCTGCACATCTGCTGTTAGAGTCTGAATGCAATGCACACATCAGGAATAAAGCTGCAGTCACAGCAGAGATAGACTTCACATTTCTCATCCTCTGATAGCTATGCACCATCAGAGGGAGTGCATACATCAGATATGGCAAGGAACACAGGACTGGGACTCTCACCTACAGATGGTATATTAGGCTATGGTGCCATGCTGTCAGGAATGACCTCTACAGGCAACTTTCTGTCCTTGTATATGTGTGGTCCCTTTACTCCAGACTGCCAAAAACAGTGCCACCAGTCACGCTGAATCATGAGAAGTGGTTTGTAGGCTATCAGTGATTGGTAGCCTTGACAGGATTTTTGTGATTTTAAAAATATGATGGAAAAATGGGATAATACTCTAAGTACTGTAGTGTGCACAACATGGAGGGGAGGTATGAAAGGGGGATAATTAAAACTTTAACACTCTAAGGAGGGGGCCTTCCCCACTTGAACCTGTAGTGTTCACTGGTATGATGATGTAAAACTAGACTGGGAAGAACTTACAAAGTCAAACTGTACAGCAGGGATAGGCCACTTAAAAGCCAATGAGATTACTAGCACAACAGGGTAACGATGGGCATACCTCTCAACTGTCCACATTTTTGTAGAATGTCTAGATTTTTGCCTCAAAATTTTGGTCTGTTCCTCATAAAATTTGTGGTTTTCTGGCAAATCACTGGGATGATCTGAGGACTGAAGTCACTAAATAATAGCATACATTTCAGTTTTAAACATCAAATCCTGTTATATTAGCAACTTTCTAAGTTTATGAGAGTAATATTTAAAATCTGTCCCAATTTTTGGGCCTTTTTCCCCCATTTTGTCAGGCTTTTTCAGGTTTATTGCACTAAGATGTTGACTCCCAAATATTAAAATCATGTTCTGTTCTGCTTACCTTAAAAAATAAATGTTACTTCTCAGCTCCTACCACATATCACTTAGACTTAATCTCTTTGCATTTTGGTAACTTGCCCTAACTAATAACTTTTAAAACTCAAAAAAACAAAACAAAAAAAAAAAAAAAACAGGGGGTCCAAATGGAGAGATGATAAGTCAGGAAGAAAAGGAGAGTAGTATTGCTGAAATTGAATTCATCCTCAAGTCTTAGTGAGAGCCTTCATGAAGTGGACCCTGTTTTTCTCAAAATCGCACCAAGACAACACTGAAATATAGACTGTATTTATGTAGCATATATCATGGACAGATGGCAATAAAAAAGATTTAAAGTAAAACAAATGTAAAGTAAAACAAGCTTACGCTAAAACAGCCAATAATAAAAATAACAAAAAAATCAAACAAAAAACCCCCCAGAAACAATGCAAATGTACAAACCTGGCTTCCAGAATTCCAAAGTAGTGTCTTAACAGCAGCAGTCATGGATCAGGGCAGCTCACAAAGATTATTATTACTATTTTTTTTTTTTTTTTTTACAAAAAGTAGGCCTTTGGGTGTTGGAGGAGTTGTACATGAGACACTGTATGCATGCCATTGGGCCTGAGTTCAGAAAGGCATGTGATTAAGTGGTCATGTCTTACAAAAAAAAAAGATTTCAAAATACAATGCTTCTCTGGAATTTTACTGCCCAAACTCTGCCCCACGAAGGGCATTATAAGCAAATTTTCTAGTCTAAACATTAATCCTGACATTCTCTGCTGGGCTGCTTGATGGCTTATAGAGTGAACAGATGTTATCCAATTAGGGGATACCTGCTGTAGCCATAGATATGCTACCAGTGGATCCCAAAGGGCGAAGTCTTGTGCCCCCTCCAGTTTGGCTTTTATGTCTCAGAGGTAAAGCTGGACATTTAAGGTTTTTACATAACAAAAGTTTGTAGATAACTGCAAAATAGGTGCAGTTGTCAACTCGAAATATTATATCGAAATATTTCAGCAAGGCCTACATAAGACCTTCACTGGTGAATTAATTATAAGTTCGCCCCAAACACTAAAAGGTATAGCACTGTTACCTTTGGTCACTCCATCTGTTTCTCTTTTCATATGACTGGTGCACCTCTTTAAACCGACTCCATTATTACATAGCTGGGTATGCATGCTGATGAGCACTTCTCTTTTCATCAATATGTCTCAGCTGTGGTCAAAAGGTCCTTCAATCTTGTACAGATCATTGGTCATGACATCTCTTCTAGGTCCAAAGGTGTCCTTATTCCCCGTTACTTCTTCTTCAGATCTATTACTGATTACAATGTCTCCTTTGGAATGCACCTCTATAAACATCTTTTATGACCTGAAAGGTCTTGTACAGTCCTTGCTAGAAAAATCTGTGTTTTAATTCATCCCAAACGATGAAAACATCGTTTCCTCTACCGAGGGCTCCTGTGAGGTGAACTTAGCTTACATTTCATGTCACAAAACCAGTTCACCTTCACAAATGTAACCATTCTATTAATACCTTCTCAGAGGACATAAATCTCCATTGTAAGATTAACAATATCTGCTGACATGATAGGTTTCTTACCCCATCCATTCCCGACCTCTGGAATAGACTTCCTTTGCATATTGAGCAGAATACCTCCTTGAAAACCTTTAAATCAAGCCTTGATGACAAGAGGGGTTACTGTGATTTTTTCCTAGAATCAATGCTAACAATCCCCTACCCAGAGGGAATTAGTCTAGCTTTATCACTACAAAAGTGATGTAGTTAAGCTTCTTAATGGCTATCTAGCCCTAAGTTTAGTGTAAATATTTGAATATAAGGTGAATGAAAGAAACAGGCGCTGGCATCCTTTTGTCAGCAGGGCAGGAGATGAGGGAAATATTTAATAAAAAAAATCTGCTCTACGTGGCACTGCACAAAGAAGGATAAATGGAATAAATCAGTGTAATTTCCATTAGTTTTGTTCCTCTTAAGTTTTAGCTTCTGAAAGTATGCCCACTTTTTCGTCATCAGTCAGTGAATAAGCCAGATGCAAACTAAGGACTGTGTTTGGCTATATTCATAACAAAGAAGAGACTGGTCCTGGAGAATGGCACAACATACCAAATGCCCAGAAGAAAGTGCAAGCACCATGCACTCAATTCCCTAACTACTCTATACCAGTCTTGTCTTTTCTGCTAGGCAGAAGGTATACTTTTGCAGTATCACCTGATTATAGCAGCAGTAGTGCCAAATGGTGGGGGAACAGACCCTTTACAGTTATCATGTTATTTTGCTCTCAAAGGTAAGAAACTGACATGCAACTGCATAAATATACTGATAATTCATTTTTGCATTTCTTTTCCTACACCCCCCCCACACAAGCACAAGCACACACACACACACACACACACACACACACACACACACACACACACACACACACACACACACACACACACACATCACTAACTTTTCCTTTAGGACCATCAGTACCCCTTTTGCTTCTGTTGTTGTATGCAACTTTTCCAAAACAAATTAAATCACCGCCCATCTACTGGATTGTCTTCTGTAGACCAGTACTTACCACCACACCACTATATCTTGCTTTTTTTCCAAGTTTCATTCTTTGCAAATTGCCTTTGTGATTATATCTCACTTATAGTGCTTTTGTAAGTGTGGGTTTCCTGTTCACAATCCAGCACACTAGTTGGCTAGTATTTGGATGACATCCAAAGTGATGTCTCAGCTGGAATTATGTTACAAATTATCTCAACTTTTAGCCACATTGTAGGATCACGTATAGCTAGAAATACACTACTGTCAAAGCCTTTACCTTGTCTGCCATTTGTAGCTATACAGTCTAGGTCAAAGACACACTTGCTACAGAGAGCACAATTGAAAACATGCTGACTTATACTGTTGGTGGAAGCAAGTACCCACCATAATGAGCAACTGAGTAAAGTTTGGCTCCTATTGAAGTGACGGCACTCAAAATGCTCATGACCAACAAGCCGTAAAAAAAGACCAAAATTCCTTTTAAATAGTGAATCTCAAAGATTGTTCTTCTCCATTAAACTTCTTTAATTGCAGGAGGGCAAGGTCCCCACACCCCCTGTGTTTATATATACCAACTCTGAGATTGCCCTACCTCAGAGAATATTTCAAGAAATAGCCATCATGGACTTTGTATATATAATCCTATTTTTCAGCATTTGCTATACTGATTGTCAGCATTTGAAATGGTTACAATAACATTCACTGGCACACACCCATGCTGAGCACATTGATAAAAATAATCAACTTGAGCCAATGTCCACTCCAGAATTCTGTAACAGATATAGGACAGCAAACAGATCCCATGCAAAAATGAATAAAAGTTAATCACCTTGTTACAACCGTACTTTGGGACTGAAAAAAGAAATATGGATGCAAGTCACTTCGAAATGCCTTAAAAGATTAAAAAAAAAAAAGACATGCTCCAAAATAACTCATCATTATTGCATAGATAATGGAAGAAAAAGAAAATTCAAACAAAGGAATACAAGAATATTTTTTATCTCAAGTATCACACTTGCATGATAAAGTTGTATTACATACATGAACCATAATGAGCATTGTGAATATGTAGTAATCTGAAAGTATATTATGCAACTTAAGACATTTTTTCTATGTATGCAAACAATAAGACATAATTGTATGTAATCTATAATTATTTTGTTACCTTTGTCATCTTTGCTGTAATCAGGTTATCTCTTCTTTGATGTATTTTTTTTCCTGGCCTGTTTTCGGCACAGGTCATATCTGAAAATGGGCTGAAACACCAGCCCTGTTACTCAATTATTAAATTGAATATAAAAGTAAAAATAAAAAGATATTTTCCCCCTCTATTAATTGTGTAGACTTACAAGGCATGTTTGGGTATATCTGCTGAAGGTCTAACAGAGCTTCCAGTGTCTTGTGCACAAAAGTACAGAACATTCTACACAGATAATATGAGCCTTAACGATTAATGAAATTCTACAAAATGTAAACAGTTTATTTTTATGAAATTAGTTATATAACAGGACAAATAGCTGTTTTATTTTCTGCAAAGATGAAAATCAATAATTCCTAATTATTTTAGCAAAGCTGTATTTTGTGTGAATCATTATTTTGTGTGTATTTGCAACAAATCCTAAAGCTGACCACCAGAGGCATGATTAAAGTTTAAATTGTTTATAGTTTGCCATACAATGCGACGATGAAAATTAAAACCTTTCTGCAATGTATTGATTTTATGTGGTCAAGAATGTGAATCATAAAAATCAGACCTTTCTGACAAAAGAAAAGAGCTAAGTGCAACAAGCAATTACAGCTTATAACATTTCCCCTCTATGATACTTTAGAAATCTATTTTTATTCATGTTTCATTCTATTACCCTAATGTAAGTTTGGGACTCTTTTAGCTAGGTGAAAAAAAGGTTACCCTTGAATGTGTGTAATAATTCTTTAAGTCTCTAACTCTCTGAACTTAACAGCTCATTAATCAATAAATACAATTAGCCAGAACAGTACTAAGATTAGTGATATAATCATTTGTTTGGTTATATGTCTGCCTTCATATAACACAGTGGTGTTGACAGGTACAACATGAACTGCAACTCAGACGTTTGTATGTTGTATATGCATGAACCTGTTTTACACATGTGTGTTGCATGCAAATCTGCATTACACGTTCATGTATGGATATGTATCTTCCTGCATTGAAATGATACTGCAGTTTCACCTCCTTAAAATCACAGATAGAAAACACAATTCTCATGAAAAGCAAATTAAAACTGCTAGTAATGTACAATACACCTGTTGTGTTATGCACTCTGGATCTCTGGGTTGTCCTCTTAAATGGTATGTCCTCAGAAAAGGTATGCCCTTAGGTTCATAGGTGTTTACTAGGCTAACGAACACAAGGGCCTTTTTAAGCTTAGCCATGCATCCCAAATCTCTGACAAATTATTTGCCATATTACAGAAATCATTTAGCTGACAGAGGTGTTAAGTGAGCAAAATCATTATAATCTTAGCTATCAACCTGCCACCACTGAAAATCAGTACAAATGCCCTTGAAAAGTAGACATAGCCAGCCAAAACATGGACATCTAATTAGTGTAATATCTGGACACCAAATAGCACATAACTCTTCTTGCTTCCATTAGGAATGTGGAATACTCCTCAGAAACATATTTACACAACAGAGCATGACAAAATGATGGAAAATTATAAGCACACATCAACAAGACACTGCAAAAGCTGTATACTGTAATAAAGTGTATTGCAAATTTTTACCACACATTATTTATGTTTGATTCTGAAAAAGCGAGATGTAAGATGTTTGTCCTCTTTTTTAAATTATTAGTGTCACTAGTATTTTGGTCAGGTAGTGTACTGGACAAATTCAAAAATCACATACGATAAAGGGGATTTGCAAAATTGTGTGAAGCAGTAAATCAAGCTTGGAAATAAGAATACATAAAATGGGTAGATCATGACCAGGGATAGGTCAGGGCAGAAAATAGACACATTCCTGCAAAACTGGGACAGCTGAAAGGTCTGATTTTGAGAATGTGCCAAGTCCTCACCTGTAGTTTAGTTTCTTGATGTGAGTTACTGACATCTTACATCCTGTCACTGAAAATGAATGCATCGTCAACAAGTTAAGTATCATGGCAAGAGAAAAGGAGTTTCAGGTCACAGTACCCTACTCTGAGGCTTGGATGTATACAAGAGCACAGCAGGGACATCAGGAAATGGGATCTGGGAAAACAGGCCTCCCTGCAGACAGCTTTAAAATCTGTGAAAGGGTGATAGAACTATGGTCAGTAACATTTATAGACAGTGAAAAGAAATGACCAGTAACATTTATAGACCTTTAATGATGAGTTGAGATAGTTTTGGCTGGTTGTTAAGGCTGCTCTTCTGCCTCTAATTCTGGCACTTTGCTTTGGTTTTGGAATTTTGTGCTACAACAATGGCCAGAGGTGGAAATGTGACAATAACCACACTGTAATGCATGCAAAATTAAATGATACAAACGCATTTCATCTTTAAGTGATAGAAATCATAATTACCACATAAAAGATAAAACTCAAGGTGATGAGAAAGCTCGGAAGAATAGATATTAAATTGCAAAATGCATGATACAAATTAAAACTATTCTATTGTTTTACAAGAATATGCCATTATAATTAATGAAAGTATAATCATATAAAAGTAAGTTTTACTTCCACCTAAGACATGTGTAAATATGCACGTGTGTGTGTGTGTGTGTGTGTGTGTGTGTGTGTGTGTGTGTGTGTGTGTGTATATATATATATATATATATATATATATATACACATATATATATATATATATATATATATATATATATATATATATATATATATAAATACATATATATATGTATAGGTATAGGTTCACTTTATAATTCTGAAATACTGAAATCCTGAATTTAAGTATCCCGTAATTATAAAGTCGAACCTTTAAAATCATGAAAGTGTATAATTGTGAATCCGAATATCTTGAATTCGCGGTTATGATTTTACAGTACAGTGCGTGCAGTGTTGTGACTGGATGGTGTTTCATGTTGTGTATGGATTTAGGTGTAATTTAAGGTAAGTGAGTGTTTTGTTAGGGTTTTGTGTGGGAGTTTGAGTATTTGTGAATGTGTTTGTTAGTTGTACGTGTGGGTTAGGGTAGGCAGGTGAAAGTATGGGTGTGTAAGTGTTGGATGTGCCGATGTTTGTATATGTGTGATGTTTGTGTGTGTGCGAGTGGCTGTAGAATGTGTGGGTGTGAGTTTCCTTTCTGTGTCTGTTTGTGCGATCTTCCCTGCTTATATGTAGTGTAGGTTTGTTTGTGTTTTTGTGTTTGTGTGTGTTTTGTTTGTTGTGTGTGGGTTGGATGATGTATGTGTTGTGTGGTGTATGGTGTGTTTCTGTTCGTGATTTTGTAGTTTCGTGATTTGGGATGTTTGACTTTATGGTTTCGAAATACTGAAATTCAGGATTTCAGTATTTCGAAATTATAAACTGAACCCATATTTATATATATATATATATATATATATATATATATATATATATATATATATATATATATATATATATGTATACACATCTGTATGTATTCCGCAGTGGTTACCTCACAGCAAGAGGTTCTCCTGTTTGATTCTCGGCTTGGCTTGGGATTGCCTTCTGTGCAGAGTCTGCATGTCCTCCCCGCGGTTGGGTAGCATTCAAAAGACATGCCTGCGTAAATGGGCGTGCCTTCGTTGAAGGTTGGGCATCGAGCTGGCACCTCGGCGTTTTGTAAAAATCTACTGCCAATCATTAGCAGACCGGAGTTCCGCTGTGGTGACCCCTTACCGGGAAAAAGCCGAAAGACAAACAACAACATATATATATATATATATATATATATATATATATATATATATATATATATATTTATATATAGGGGTAAAATCAAAGTAAAATAAATGAAGATGTTCATCCATGCATCCACCCACAACACCTTTTCCCATTTTTTCACAAGGGGTCGGAGTGTCACTTCAACAGTTACAATCATCTAGAGCCAAGGTTAACACCACTGGGTGGCTAACCCTGCAATGGCTGTTCTTCCACACAACACACTCACACCTATGGTCAGTTTTGAGTGTCCAGTCCATCTAATGCATGTCTTTGAAATGTGGGAGGAAACCCAGGCAAACACAGGGAGGACATGCAGACTCAGCACAGAAGGCTCCCCAGCCAAGAACTGAACCAGGGAACCTCTTGCTATAAGGTGACAGTGCTATCTATAGTGCCTCTGTGCAGCCCAATGAAGACGTCACTATTTATTAATCAACGTGATAATATGTTACTAGGGTATATTTTTGCTACACTTGCCTATGAGATCAGATATTTATACAACTACTTCAGAGAGGAATAGCTGAAATGGTACATACGGTGTTCCTAGGTCAAGATAAATATTGGCTCCATCCATGTGGAAGCAAGTAGAAACTCTGCATCAGACATCAATGGGTTAGAAAACTTTACCTGTACATGTGCAGTATAAGAACATTTCTCTACGAGTGTATAAAAGCATTTTAAACCAAGACAACTCAGGTCTATAGTTTTTAAACCCACAAGGATTTTGCTAAGATCCTTCACCACCAAAACCCAAATTATTTTACGAATCATGGCACTAGACCTCTACTTTCATTCTATATCGGTACCAGCTCAGTATCAAACTTTGGAGAACCAAAGGACACTGGGTTATCTGAAAGTTGTTAGGCCTTGTTCTTCCTATGGCCCAGGTAGCTATTTGAATTCAGTGTGGGTTGTACTTTGAAATATGTAAAAAGGATATTTTGATTCACATCTTTTGTAGGAGATAGGTAGCAAACTACATGTTTTCTTCCTGATGTTACAGTGACATTTAACAGTGTACTACCATTCTCTGCATGTGTGTAAAAATACGCTGAAGGTTAAATATACTAATGCAGATAATGCAAAATCAGAAGGGATTAAAGACTAAACAGAAGTCTCCCACTCCCCAAATAATGCACATGGGATTATTTTTTTCATGACTTAATTATTCAAACTGTGTTATTTGGAAAGATATCTTTGTACTATCTCTATCTGAATGGCATGCTTAATTAATGCAAAAAGTTTAAATGTACTCGATTTTTACTCCCAAAAGAAACTTAAGGAGTGTTCAGAGTGTATGATGCTCTGCTAACAGTGTAAATGTACATCGTTGAATGCTTTCTTTACCGATGTAATTACAATGTAATTAAAATAGATCTTCATCCATAAACATTCCACAATTTCTGTCATTTTTCTTTCGTTTCTTCATTACGCTTGTTCCACCTGCTGCTTCCTTGCCAAGTGAGTGACAGCATATTACAGTTGTTTACAATGATATGCAAATCATTCCTTCGGCACCGTATATATTCAACTTTATAAAGCATTCTTGAAGTATAACAGAAAGTACCGGTCATCTGATACTGATTACATCACTGCCAAAGTTACCCATTCAGAATCCCAAATTTTAAAGCCAATGTAATGATGATACACAGTGATAAGGGTTCTAGGACAGATCTTTTTGGTACACCACTTGTTATATATGATTACGACTCCTAAGACAATTCCCTCACTGGTTTTACTCATTGTTTTCCAGTGTCTGCACAATTAGATTTTATCCCTATTTACTACTGCCCAGTTTGTTTCTTGCTCTAGCAGAGTGTCTTATCATATCAGTCTACCAGATGGTTTGAAATGTTTTTATGGAATCGGGTGCACAGTTTAAGCAGGTAAGTCTTGGGGGAAAGGCAGGTGAAATTCGGTTAAAGAATGTTACCACATTTATGAAACAAGTCAGCATTTAATGAATTTATTAAAGCCATCCTAGTCTTGATCTGACAAAACTGGATTCTCAGTATTTCTTAGAAAGGGCAACTATTGTTTCCAAAACATTACATCCATTGTATTACCCTGATTTGTCAAACGTCTGTGCTGTTTCATTTAGTTGTCTTTGGTCATAAGGTATTCCTTAAATTCATCGTCAAATCATTTATACAACGGCTTTAATTCTGATAGGCTCTTTCTTTATTTTATGTGGTTAGTATGTTTTTGGGCACTTGGCACTTTTTATGTTTGTCTATGCTTTCTTTTTGTATAATATAAATAAAACTTTAATATCATCTAATTTAACAACATTGTTGTTTCTACTGTTTTCCTTCCTAGGTGTTTTGGTTTTAACAGAGTCATTACTAAAATAGTTGCTTTGTACACTGAAGAACAGGACTGCACCTTCCAATATATCTCACATTTTACAGACCCTTTTCTTTTTATCTTTGACAGTAAACTAGTTATTTCTAATTAGTATTTTTTTCAAAATTCTAAAAGATCGATTCATTTTAATGTCACTAGAATTAATTTTGATTTTAAACATAATGGGGTTATGATCCAGGTCCATCATGGTGGAATAATTAACCAAGGTATTTTCCAATAGTTCTGGTACCCTCCCCGATTCACTCAGTGACCACCTCCCAGCATACTTTATACATCATCAGGAAAATCCTACAAAAAACCCATCTACTTACCAAATTCGCAACACCAAAAACTTCAGGCCTCAAGATTTCATAATATCCCTTAAGCTCTGCAACTGAAAACCCCTCAAAACTTTATCCCTGGACACTGCAGTCGACTAACTACTTTAACACCACATTTTTAAATATCTTAAATAACATGGCCCCTAACAGGACAATACGAGCAAAATCTAATTACTCTCCTTGGCTCACTAAACAGACAAAATCACTTCTAAAAGAAAGGGATAAAGCGTGGCACAAATGGACCCACAAAAAATCAATAGTTACTCACCAGAAGTATCTCCAGCTAAGAAATAAAGCCAAAACCCAAATAAGACTTGATAAGAAGAATTACTATACTAGCTTACAAGCTAAATACCAAAATAATCCTCAAAAATTCTGGACCACTTTAAATAAATACTATGACCAGGTCAAACTAAGACCCTTCAACCAACAGCAAGTAATCCCCTAGAATGTATTGCTACCCAGTTTAATAAATACTTCATTAACTCCATCAAAATCCTTCCCTTCACATTCCATCACTGCCCAATAACCTAACCTCTCCACTAGATAATAACAATGCATTCTCCTAAAAAACAGTCTCAACCCACAACATACACAAATACTTGCTCAGGCTAAAACCCACAACCCTGGCAGCTGACAACCTACCCTCAACATACTTAAAAATAACAGCTGAAGCCATCTCCTATCCAGTTTTCCTACTAATTAACCGTTGCACATCTGAGCAACACATCCCCACTCTGGAAAATTACTCACATCATACCCCTACACAAAGGAGGTCCCTCCAATGACTTCTCTAACTATTGGCCCATAGCAATCCTATCCCCTCTATCAAAAATCCTTGAAAGGTGTGTTCACACCAAAATACTTAACCGTCTCCTAGACAATAAATTACTTAGAAATACTCAGCACGGCTGTCGCCCTTACTATAGTACTACCAGACCCCTTATTAGCTTCACTAACACCATCAGTCAACTTAGAAATAAAGGTGAGCTAGTATCAGCAATCTTTTTAGACTTATCAAAAACCTTCAGTACAGTGTCTCATAACAAACTGCTGACTGCCTTGTCCAAACTGAACCTAAGCTACTCCACTCTAGCCTAGTTTCAGAACTGCCTCATAGATCGGCAACAAGTGGTATG
The DNA here is from genome assembly GCF_019279795.1 of Protopterus annectens. Taxonomy (NCBI): domain Eukaryota; kingdom Metazoa; phylum Chordata; order Ceratodontiformes; family Protopteridae; genus Protopterus; species Protopterus annectens. The sequence continues at coordinate 154,616,546 of NC_056737.1, read as the reverse complement.
GTCGAACAAAGCTCTTTCTCCCTTACTACCAGTGACTATGGGCATGCTCAAGGGTCTATTCTCAGCCACCTCCATTTTAACCTGTTCACAAATAATTCAAGGAAAAAACTATCTTACACTTGTTGAAGGTTTACCAGTGGAAAAGTGAAGCAAACAAAGAAAAAAACCTCTGGTATTCCACCGCAGCAAAAATCCACCACGATAGAGTCCTGTGTCAAACAATAAGCAAATTTAATGGAAAAAGTAAAAACAGCATTAAAATTCCATAGTGATAAAACGATAAATGCTTTCGGCTACTTAGCCTTCTTCAGATCATTTACAAATAATCTCCAAAATGCTACAACTCTAGCCACCCTTATACAGTATGCAGGCGACTCCACTGTCATATGTTCTGCCCCAACTCCACCTGAACTACAGAACTTAACCCAAACATCCTTCAATGCTGTTGAATCATGGTTGGCAGATGCCCAATTAATCTTGAACTCAAATAAAACTAAACTCATGCTCTTCCACTCCACTAAATTCAAAACCCAATCCATTTACTTCAACATCACATCCAGTAATAAGACTTTGATTGAACCAGTACCATCCACCCAACTTCTCAGTGTTGTTATTAATCAAAAGCTGAGGTTCGACTTACACATTGCCCAGACTGTGAAAAAAGTACATAAGAAAATAGGTACCTTATACAGATGCAAAAACTACCTAACCACAAATTCCAGAATAACCACAGCCAGAACTCATCTTCTGTCAACATACACCTCAACCATCCTTACCAACCTCTCCAAATCAGACCTAAGCAAACTAGATGCCTGTTATAATAAGATAGCTAAATTTGCCACTATCTTGGTTAGAAATACCCCACCAACTCATTATCACAGAACTCTCTACTGCCCACCAAATGTACTATAAACCAGATAAAGCATCAATCCCCATATAAGTACCCGTCCACTAAGATCCACTAATAAAGCTCTAATTGAAGTAAACAGGAATAAAAATAGTTCAGGTGACTCTCTATACTCCTACTACATTGCTCAACTGTGGAATGCCTTACCACTTGAAATGAGAACTATAACTAGCTTAAACATTTTCAAGCATCACATTAAAGCCCACCTCACCAATTCCTGGACTTGTACATGTACTGGGCATGGGCATCCCAAACCATGGAACAAGCTGATTTTACAAATTTAATTGCATAAGTAATGAGCATTGAATTTAAATCATACGCCTACCTTATGTTTTTTTCCTTCTCACTGTTAATATCTACCAGATTTTAAGTCTTCAGTTTGCTATGCTACCTGTATATAAGACTAAGTATCGTAATTGCACTCTTATTGTATACAATGTCACTACCTGCTACTACTGTAAGAACTGTCTTCTAGAAGCATTGTTGTACAAGATTATTGGTCTTGTCCCCCACTTGACCAATTTATTCTGTTCTAGTCTTTTTACCATTATAATGTCTGTTACTATTTATTTCTTTATTGTATTATACAATTTTCTTTTTACTAACAAAATAGTTTACTAACAATGGTGCTTTTCTCCCCAGGCCTCAGCTGAAAAAGGGTTTTATGCCCAGTCAGACTCTCCTGGTAAAGAAATGCAAAAATAAATAAATAATAAATTAATTTAACAAATAATCATAATTACACCCTTTTGCTTAGATTTCACTATTTGCTCAAGATCTTTACTGTTAATTAGTCCAGAAAAATATGTCCCTATGCTCTGTTTGAGTGATACATGCCCAGGCAGACCTACATTTGTTTAGCTGAAGTCCCATATGGTAATAGTATCTACAACAACATGTAAATTATACATTCCTTTCAGAAAAACTCCAGGTTCAAATGCATACACAAAAGCTGATAATTACCATAAAGCAAATGCATATCTCTAGTATTTATGTTGGCTTATCTGTGAAGGATTTCTGATCTGCACACATCAGTTGAATAAATTATGACTAATGATGATTTGCAGGATAAATGGCTTCCACCAACTGTTCACTTCACTGTCAGGAATGAAGGAGTTACAGATGGCTAATCGAGCCAAAGAATAAGCCTTCGATAATGAAAATCCCTTCCTCTCAGTAAGTGACTTGCTGAATTCACTGATCAGTTGATGAAAACATCTATCCTCATCTCATATGTCAGGTGTCACTTACCATGGGAGAAATAGGTCATCAAACATTGAAGTACTGTCAGTTCCAGTTAGGACATAAGACAGACTTACCAAAGTCCGTGAAAGTAACAAACAATACCATACACCTCTTTCTTTCATAACACCAACATTTTATGTAAACTAACTCTGAACTTATTCAACTTTGGGATTAAGGGGACAACTCCCTTAGCCTTAAGTTCATCAGGACATGGAAGGTACGGTGTCCCTCATTTTTAAGTTTAGGAAAGAAAATGGGGAGATGGACATTTTGGCTTAAAGTAAACTTGGAGACCACATTAGGCATAAAAGAAAGAGAAAGAAAGAAAGAAAGAAAGAAAGAAAGAAAGAAAGAAAGAAAGAAAGAAAGGACGATTAGTTATTATAGAAACCCTGTCTCTATGAAATACGTGATAAGACTGACTCATCATAAGAATTTGAAACTCAAGATACCCTGCTTACAGAGGTCAGAGAAATAAGTAAAACTGTTTTCCATGTTGAGAGCCTTGTCATCTAGATTAGTTCGTTCAAATGGAAGAAGTCTTAGCTTTTTATCACAAAATTAAGATTTCAAGGAGGGGCCACTGTTTTTCTTGTAGGTCTCTTATGCAAAACCCCTTACAAGAACATTTTGACATAAGACTTGCATTAAAAGAAGAAGATCCATGGGGAGACATTTTGAAATGGCAGATAAATGAACCTTGATAGAGGCATAAGAAAGGCCATAGCATAGTAACTCACACAAATATTAATTATAAATGCAAAGAAAAACTAGTCCTGAATGGGTGCTGGTTATGTTGTCACAACCAGAAAACCTTTTCCATTTGTTAGTATACCATTTTCTAGTAGCAGGCTTTCTTGCCTCTGTTACTACCTGCTGCACATCCTCAGTAAACAGGTGCCTAAAAGTAAACCCTGAGATATTACCCTGAGGCATTACCTCACAGTGACCAAAGTCTGAGTGGAAAAACCTTAGAAATAGATCTAGGCCCTCTTCTCTTTTTAATATTTATTAATGATCTAAATACCAAAATTCCTCAAGCCACCTCCATTCAATATACAGATAACTCAACTTTAATATGTTCAGCCAAGTCCATAACCTCATTCCAGACCCTCACCCAGTCAGTATTTAACACTGTAGAAAATTGGTTTATGCAACACTGCCTCCTCCTGAACCCTAAAAAAAACTAAATTACTGCTCTTTGCTCCTACTCAAAAGTCAACACAAATTCACTTCACAATAACCTCTAACAATGGAACTAGCATTTCCCCTGACACTACAACCCATCTCCTGGGAATAACAATAGACAACAACCTTAGTTATGATGACCACAATCAATACTACCATAAAATCTGTTAACAAAAAACTAGGCTCTCTTTATAGAATCAAGCCCTTCCTTACCCCAACAGCTAGAACCACTATTACTCAAACCCACCTGATCTCTACCCTATTCTATGCTTCTGCCATATATACCAATCTATCTAAAAACAACCTTAAACTATCAACCAGCTATAACAACATAGCCAGATTCGCCACTAGCACCCTCTTTCGAACTCACCACTGTGTCAACCTCAAACAACTGGGATGGTTAGAACTCCAAAACCAACTACTTTGTCAACAACTTGTTATCACCCAAAAGATCCTCTACCACCCTAATAATACCCTAACACTCACTAATCTGATTACTCCCTATAAAAATCTGGCTACATTACGCTCAGCTAATAGGCTTCTAGTTTCCACTATTAAATCCAACAACAAAGCTACGGCCTCACTTTTCACCAACACAGTGGGAAAAACCTAGAATCAGCTTCCAAGTGAACTCTCAACTCTTGCGTCCTCACTGCTTTTTAAAAAATGTCTCAAAGAACATCTTAAAATACATTGGGTTTGTCTTTGCTCTAACCCAGACTGATACCTCAGTGCCCCATCATGCACTCCCTTTACTTCTCTACTCTACTGCTCTGTGCTGATTACCTGTAATAACAAGTAAGCTAACCTCAACTTAGAATCTTAACAAAAAAAATATATATATATATTTTTACCAATCTCTATACTGTTTCTTCTATATTTATATATATTTTTCTCTTTTTTCTCTCATATGTTGTTTGTTCTCAGTATTTTATCTTAGCTTAATCCTACTATAAGACTCTATACTAGCCTCTTTCATGTACAATCTGAATAATGTATTATAACTCTTGTTACTATTGTATATAATGTATTATTTGTTACTGCCTATGCTTGGAGCTTTTCTCCCTGGGCCTCTACTGAAAATGGACATATATCCAGTTAGACTAGCCCGGCCAACAAATGTAAAATAAAATAAAATAAAATAATTAAAATTCTATCATCCATGCAGTCCGTTGAAGAAGACTGAATCAGAGTGTAAAAAACACTTGTGTTCTTCTGTGTGCAGATCCAGTGTGTGAGGAAGCTTCTGGTAAATGCCCCTGGCCACTTCCAAAAGAAGGAAGAAATATGATTGCTTTGTCCAGAAGGGACAAACCAGAATGATCTTGGGGAATTCCATCTGAACCTTCAAAAATACTATGGATATTAGTGGAATGGGTTGTAAACCATAAAGGAACATTCCGGTCCAAGGAAATGAAAAGGCATCTGTCTTCCAGGCCTTCTTGCATAGAGTCCTGGAACAGAATATTGCCAGTTAATTGTTCACAGAGGAGATAAAGAGGTCTACTAGAGGAATTCCCCATAGGTCTATCAAATCATTGAAGACCCCTTATCTAGTTTTCATTTCTGATGGTCTGCTCTGGTCCTGCTCAGCTTGTCTGCCACACAGTTTTGCTCTGATGATGATTGCAGAGCAGTACAGTAAGACTGTGCTATGAAAATATACCCCGAGCTAACATGGCTAGCCTGCAAAGCATGTATGACCTGGTTCCTCCTAGCTTGTTGCTGTTCCACATGACTGTGGTATTGTCTGTAACTACTTGAAATAGTCCCAGAGACCAATGATGGTTCAAAAGGTTGTAAGCCTTGATTAAAGCAATCTCCTTGATATTTATATGCTTGCATTTGACTTTGGTGTACCACATCCTCTGCATTTTATCCCTCCTAAAACTGCTCCCCAATTGAAGTCCAAAGTGTCTGTGGTGACTGTTTGGGACAGGGAGGGTGAAGGGGTCAAGTGTATTTAGGGATATGTGTTGTGTCCACCGAAGGATTTCTCTTCTGACAAACCACAGCATTAGGATTTGAAAAGATAAAGGGTGTTGATGTTGAGATCAAAAAGAATTCAGATACCACTGTATCTTTCTTATGTCGAGTCTTGCCAGGAGTGCCATGAGAATTGTAGATGCCATTAGACCCAAAACCTTGAGGTACTACCTCACAGTGACCAAAGTCTGAGTGGAAAAACCTTAGAAATAGATCTAAATTTGAAAAAAAAAAAGCATTGGAATTGTTAAGTGTTTTCATTCTTTTATATGTCATAACTTTATCAGAGCTAAACCAGACTTAAAAAGTTAATTTAAATAAACACATGATTAGTCAGCTGACACAATGAATCTAAAACTTACTAAACAAAATTTATCAATGAATACTGTCAATTACTAAACTTTTTTTAGTAAAAACAACATAAATTAAAACCATAACATTCAAATTCTCTTCGCTTTAAGCAATTATCAGCAGACAACACTATCTGACACTATTTGACACTGTCCCCCACTGCATCACTGACAAACCCATTCAACTAGGCATCAACCCTTATATAGTTAAATGGGTCGCTAACTGGCTCACTGATAGAACTCATATAGTCAAAATAGGGGAATCTACCTCCAACAGCAGATCTGTAACCAGTGGTGTTCCACAGGGTTCAGTCCTGGGACCTCTACCATTTGGAATCCATTTCTCTGAAGTGCAAGCAAAAACTAAAGGTCTGTAGCTGACAAAGTTTGCTGATGACTGCAAACTGTGAGCGGTCAGAGAACTTCAAATGATGTCAACATCCTACAAGAGAGTCTTACACAAACAACTGATTGGTGCCAATGTCATGGCATTAAACTCAATGCAAAAAAAATATTATTATTCCTTTCAGTAAAAGCAATGTTCCTGCTAACTACCACATCAATAGCAACACCTTAAGTACTCACTCAGTGGTGTGAGACCTGGGCACACAGGTTGACAGCAACCTTATCTTTGACTACCATGTCTCTGCAGTGGTAGGAAGGGCATTCTATATTGCTCATCTCATAAATAAGGGCATTGCCTCCAGAAAAAATAAATTAAAACCTCCCTGTACTCTTCCCTCATCAGGCCAATAACTGAGTACAATACCCCTTTTGGTATGTGGGTCTATATCACATTGTCGAACTCTTAAAAGTTTGAATGTCATATGGTTGACATCATATGATCGAACTTTTAAAAGACCGAACATTGTAACGGAGATCTCCGTACAGTGCGGAATGGGAAGATTTCCCTTTTCTGCACTGTAGTACGATCTTGGAGTTGGTATATTTAAAGAGCATGGGGTGTGGAAGGAGCAGGGGGGTTTTCCCCCCTGCTTAAACCGTTCAGGTATTTTTTTTTTCTTTTGTTTAATTTTTTTTATGACATTTTCGAACTTTTAAAAGTTCGATCATATGGTGTCGACCATATGATATTCAAACTTTTAAAAGTTTGATTATGTAATATAGGCGTTTGGTGTGTACCTTTCGACGCACCTGTAGCAAATGGAGAAACCAGAAAAAGTTCCTCACAAGGGAAATTCAAGGTCTTCACTATCTGTCCTATGGGGATCATGACAAAAATAATCCTCTCACTTTCTTCCCCTACAGTGCCACTCCCACTTCACCCCTCCTCTATCCACTCAACTGGTCAATATATAGGTACTCTGCATGTTCTAATATCACTGTTAAATCAATGCCTAAGATTGTTTACTGCACTGCCTTCTAGCTATTTATGAAACTGTAACTATATATCTGTTTTCTATGTATTTGCCTTCTAGCTATCTATGTAACTGTAACTAGATTTCTATCTTTTATTGTAATCTTCAACATGTTTAATGTCATTTGGAGCTTTTCTCCCCAGGCCTCCACTGAAAATGGGTTCACCTAGGCCCAGTGGACCTTACCGGTAAACAAATGTGATAAATAAATAAATGAATCACTGTCACTTTATTCTGTTTTATACAGACTACTCAGAAGCGATCTCTGCCTTGCATACAAGGTAATCTCTGACCCTGTTTTATTGGAAATGGTGCATAACCGTAAGTCAACTTGCTGAAGGGGGAGATTTGTCTCCCAGAGGTTACCACACCTTTGGAACAGACTCCCACTTCATGTCAAACAGAGCACCTCATTGGCCCTCTTCAAACGTAATCTGGATGATTGGATGGGTGGTTACAAATTCACCCTGGCGGTTCCACCTATGTCCGTCTTGGACAGGGGCAATAGGTGCTGATCATGGAAATAAGGGTTAGAACGTGGCTAGGCATGTATGAGCCCTAGAGCCATTAGCCTAGTAACTTCCTATGATCCTATCTGCCAGTTTACGTCTTTGTTTTCAAGTAATATGTTAGTATCACCCCCCCTAGTGGTTGCTAACAATAATGCCTTGACAAAACATGCTTCAGTTTGTGGGGTTTTCAAAATTTAGTTTTTTTGCTTTAGAGTATATTGATAAGATATTCATAAGCACAGAGGTTCTGATTATCATGGTTTTAATTTACATTGTTTTTACCAAAAAAATTTAGTAACTGACAGTATTTTTTGATAAAGTTTATTTAGTAAGTTTAGATTTATTGTGTCAGCTGACTAATCATGATTATTTTCTGGTATTGTTCAAATGAACTTTGTAATTCTAATTTAGCTCTGATGAAGTTTTGACATATTAAAGAACAAAAACACTTAGCTATTCCAATATTTTTCTTTTCTTTGTGCATATTTTGTTTGATTCTCTATTAATCTCCATTTGGTTGAAACGTTTGCCTTGTTTTTAAGTTTTAAACATAATTTCAAATCCAAACCCAGCGGGCTCTTTTGTTTTGAGATCTAAATATGATCTAGTATTCCTGTGGCAGAAAAGCTGTTTGAACTGAAGTATCTAGTTGACATCCCGAGAGCACAATCCTGTATGAGGAGACAAAAAAGACTTTTCAATGTTCTCTTAGAATCCAGCTTGTGTAGCAGATCTCTGACCCAGGTGAGAGACTCCCAACACTATGAAAAAGAGTCTACAGAGATAAGCAAGTCATCTAAATGTGGTAAAATTTGGATACCTAGTAGCCTGAAAAGAGATATAATTGGAGCTAGACACTTTGTGAACACTCTTGGTGGAGTGGACAGTCTAAAGGGTAAGGCAGAGAATTGATAATGTGATCCAGACACACAAAACCTTAAGCAGCATCTGAAGTCTGGATGACTAGGGATGGGATGATAAGCATCTTTTACATCTAGTATTACCAGGAAACTTGAAAGAAGAATAAGAGGTAACAGGTTGTGACGTGACATTATTTTGAATTTTGGCACTATCACAAACATGTTTAGGAGTGAAAAATCCAGAACTGTTCCTTAAACATTTTTTTTAGCACTAGGAACATCCATGAATAAAAACCCTACATCACCTGGGAAGGAGGAACTGGTTCTATCACTGCTTGGGACAGAATGTGATTTAGAACAGGTAGAAACAAAAGAGTGTGATTTAGAGGATGAGGAATGCCCCCCGGAGAGAGGAAAATTCCTCCCACTGCCATCTGTAGCCCTGATGAATTACTTTCACAACCCATTTGTCCAAAACAATATGTCACCAAAGAGAAAAATAGAGACCCAGACTTTCTGGAAGACAAAAAGGGCCAGAGTGGGAGAGGTTCATAAGGTCTCTTGAATAGTCATTTAGACTTGTTGGACTGCCCTTGGTGTTGGGAGGCACAAGACTTCCTTTTGGAACCCCCTTGCCATTTCTTCTTAAACATCTAATTACCTATATTTTGTTGATTTTGTTTATTCTGTTTTTGCCAAAATTGGATGAGGAGATAAAAAAAACCCTCTTCCAATTTGGAAAAAGGAGGGCTGAAAATTCTTAGAGAGTCCCTGGATCAGCTTGCCCCTTTCATCAAACATTTTGATCATGTCTGCAGCAGACGCCCTAAACACTAAATCTCTATCAAAGGGATAATTTAAAATCTCAGTTTTGAACATCATCTTTAAGGTTCTGAGAATGCAGACATGCAAATCTCCTCACAACAGCACCAGGGGCCATAGCCCTGGTAAAAGAAATAAGAGAGTCATATATACACACTACAAACAACAAGAAGTGACTTGTGCACTAGAAAAAAATTAAGTTATTTAAAGCTGTTTTTCCTCACACGAAGAAACTGCAGATAAAACATTCCTCATAGTTTTACAATTTGTCATAACAAAACTTGAACATATGTGCCTGGCAATTCAAACTTCTGAAAAACAAAATTGCAGAATTATACACATTTCTTCCCATACCTATCAATAATTTTCACATCCTTATCAGAATGAGTAGGATTGAAATTAAGTGTTTAGCAGCAGGGGAATTAACTAAAGCTACAGCTGTTGGGTCAGGTTTGGGAAAACTGTATAAAATGTAAAACACTCAGGAAGTTTATACATCCTATCTTCCTTTTTAAGGGCAGCCAGATCATTATCAATAAAGTTTCAGGCAATAAAACACACATCCACTAAAGCAGACAGAACAGGGGGAATGGGTGAAGGTTCTGGAGAAGAATTCTGTAACAACCCATAGTATTTTCTGAGGGACTGAGAGACCTCAGTGTTCTCGCACTGAAAACACTGGCACATTCTAGCAATAGTATCTGAGAAAGGGAAAACCCCACAAGGAGTATCAGAAACTGAGCTCTCCTCAGAGTGTGAATCAGAAATATGAAGAAAAACCCTGTATCCATCCCTGGATCTTCCTATTCAGATTTTGAATCTTGAATCTCTTCAGAAACTACTTTACAAGTAGGATCAATATCCTGAATTAAACTTTGAGCCAGACCCAGTAAACTTCTCCTTTTCACAGAAATTTGAGGAGTAGGTACATGCTTAGTTTTCGGTTCCTTTTTGAAAGAAATAAAGCCAACCATGTTACTAATGGCAGCTGCTTCTTCCCAAGGGTCGTGCACAGCATTCTGACACAACAGGGAAACCTTCCCTGTTACTTGTCCTAGGACCCACTAGAGTGGCTCTCCTTTGCCCACTGAAGGGATCCCCGCAGCTGCACAATACATGGCTATCTCCCGGTCCATAGTGACTATAGGTGCTACACGAGTTGGATCTGTAGAAGAAGATGAGTGGTCTGACGTAAACAAATGGCCAGATCAGAGTCATCCACCTGCAGTTGAGGCAAACTGCTAGTCTGTTGGGGCAGTGGCCCAATGAGGTCATCCAGCCAAATATTGTCCACCTTCTGAATAGGAAAATGTAAAATGCACATAAAATAATCCAATTCAATAAACAAGTATAATATTCTTAGTGGAACACTTTCGTCCTTACATCCAAGACTTCAGAACCAAGAAGAAAGTAGTAACACATCAACAAAATTAAGAAAATGAAAGCCCCCCCCCCCCTCCAAAGGGAACTTATTTGCCCAGCAAATGAAAGCACAGCCCTGAAGCCTTGGAAGCTGGCTGGCTGTTATATCCCTGGCAGGATATAACCCCATACAGCAAAGGCTACTGCAGCAGTGGCCAATATGATGAACATCAATCATTCAAAACTCATTTAAGTGAAAAATGGTTTTGAATGATTGATGTTCATCATATTGGCCACTGCTGCAGTAGCCTTTGCTGTATGGGGTTATATCCTGCCAGGGATATAACAGCCAGCCAGCTTCCAAGGCTTCAGGGCTGTGCTTTTGGTCTGTTTTAAAGATTTGCAGATTGCTGTAACTATTTTTGTTTCCCAGGTGAAAGACAGAAAAACAAAATACTGTATTTGAGGAAAAGCAGGGCCTTCAGGTAAAAACTTCACTGTGAATGCCAATTACATTTCTACATCATTAAAAGAATGCTGTAAAAGCTGAGCTCCTAATGAGGTGAATGACTAACATGATGAAAACATTACACAAGAAAAGGAAACAAATTGAGTGACTCTTACAAAATATGCTTTTATTCAAAACATTAATGCTAGGATACTGCTGATGTTTGAAGACAAAACTTCCACTATTACCCTAACAGGTGGTGAAGAAGAAGACACTATACTAGTAAGAAAATGCTTTAAAACTAGTCTTGGCATTGCACCTGGAATCATGTCCCTAATGAAGTCAAAAATTATTTATTTCTTTAGCAATACTGGCTAATAAAACAATGGTTCTGAACTACATCAGGTGCAATGTATTGACTGTATGGCAACTAGTTTCCTTTATTGTGACTAACTTATGCTTTGCACATAACCTGAATGCATAGCAACTGTAAATGTTGTGTCTTTCGGCTTTTCACGGTTAGAGGTCGCCACAGCAAAACTCCGGTCTGATAATGATTGGCAGAAGATTTTTACGTATCGAGTTGCCAGCTCTGATGCACAACCTTCAACGAAGGTATGCCCATTCACGCATGTCTCCACACAGAAGACGCTCTAGCTGAGGATCGAACAGGATAACGTCTTACTGTGAGGTGACAACGCTACCGCAGCACCACCACCGCAGCAATGCATAGCAACTGTAAATACTACATATAAATGCTCTAAATAATTTAGCCCTTTATTCTTCCCAAATTTGTGATGTAAACTGTATGAATTTACACCTGCCTCTCTCTGCTTATTTACTGTACTTTCTTTAAGTTCCAGGGTCCTGCCAGAAAAGGGTCAGTAGTCCTGCTCAAAATGATAAATACATACATAAATCAATAAAGAGTAATATCAAAGAAACCTACAGTATATCATAGAAATTAACACTGTGCATGGGGGGGGGGGGGGGGTCAGCAGATATCCAGTCACATATTAATTATGGGCTAACACAATGTTAGACAGAGGACGTGAGTGCATAAGCAGAAATGTTATAAATCTTTTTTTAGTAATAACTGTAAGTTGTAATACTCAAAAGCAGTTATACTAGAACACTGTGGTAATCAACAGATTGAGTGATTGAAAACATATGTGGACAGAGCTGTAGGACTAAGAAATTAAAAAGCATGAAACCACTACAGAAATGCAATCATGCAAGTAAACACACACAAATACATACACAAATGCAAACATACACGTGCACTCTTACATGCAGACATATGATTCCATTTCTAATAGCTGATTATCTTAATACTGACCTTTGTTTGACTGACAGAACAGACATAATGGTCAAAATCACAAGGTAGATTCTAAATGCAAAATCGCACACCAATGAGAAAGAGACATGGCCTCTTATTACTGAAAGTATATGACTTTATAGTGATGATAAACTGAACTGGATGAGTCAGAGAACAGGAGGGTTAAGACTTGCTACTTCTAAGAAAAACACTGGTTTTGTGTTATTTTGTGTTTTGTTTATGGCCATCTGGATTGCAGTCATTGAATTCATTTGTCTGCCCATTCACAACTTGATGATTTGTTCATTAACTTTCTGAATGGGGAGCAGTTCTTAACACTTATTAGAACTAGAACCATTTTTGTATGTAAATTAACTGGAGTTTGTAGCCTGTAAACTACAATCACAATGTGGCCTTTTTCAGCACTGCTAGCGGTAATGAATATTGCAAAATGCAATGTACCAGAAAAAATATTTCTGATCCTCCTTCTCCTTAGGGTGGTATAGTTTTCATACAGGGACCCAAAATGCTTATCACTGTCAAAAAGTGGTAAGCAATAAGCTAGGAGACGTAAGCAGACTGCTACCAAACTACAAAGGTACGGAGTACGAACTTCAAGGATGATATTCTTGGCTACTGGTCAAAGCAGTTCTTGTGGAAACTGGATAACAGTCACTCACAATTTGCAAATGAAGACATCATAACTACAGACATCTTCTGAAGAAATCATAAAGTAAACAAAATCTGCAACAACACTTGTGTTTGTTCTTAACAGTGTCATATAAATTTCTAAAATGTTACGCAAAAATAAAGGCAAAATAGTTTTCCTTAACATCTACAAATCCTTATGATTAAATATAAATCAGCTTATTTCCCACTTATCCCTGTCTGCATCAAATATTGATTGTTTTTCAAATAATACTGAACAACTGCATATAGAAACTTCCCCAGGTCTCTCTACTGTCCAATATAAATAATTGAGTGACTGAAGGATTAAGCCTCCCTGTCCCTTAGTTGCATTAGCAAAGCCACATATTAAAATATAATGTCTTTCTGCAATTTCTCCTATTTCTAGCCACATTATAATACCTTTCTCCATGTTCCCCCTACTTCTACCATAAGCATATTTGTCAATCTAACTAACATCTATCTTATAAAGGATGCTTTATGCTGCCCAAATTAAAAAATATATCCTGAATAAGTATTACAATCTAGAACACCAGTACCTGACAGCTCAGAAACAACATGCTGTTTTGTTTGTCAGCAGCAAATCTGTGTTAAGAACAGCCTTGATGGCAAATTTTCTTGGAGTTATGGTAAATACCACTGAATGCATTACAATTTCAGAAAGATCAACGCAGATAATATAAACATGCTTTGCTTTTAAGATATCTTTAAGAGGTTTCTTTACATGATGTGATAAAATGTAGAATATGGAAACCTGATGTGAAATGTTATGCTGCTTGACCATGAATAACTAGTGACCTAACTAGGTAATCATGTTAATGAAAGACAACTAATTACTAGGATCCATCTGTCCATCTGTCTATCTATCTGTCTATTTATCTATCGATATTATAAAAGTACAAACATGCAGCGATATCAGGAAATGTCTAAGTTTGCCATCATTAAATGTTCAACTACTCTAAGGATGGACATGAAACAAAAATGCCCACAGGTCCAAATATGTAAGCTAGTTAACTTTATAAGTTAAAATACTTTTGTGGGCCAAATTCTGAAGGACCCATTTATCAGAATGTACCAACAGGTTAAACACTATGGTAGAGCATTAACGGAAAACACTCTTTGTTCAAGAAATAGTCACCATGCTTCCTGTCTAGCAGGATTATTCTGAAAACTTGCAAAATGCATTTCTCATATAAATGTCACACCTCACACACACTCACCCCCCCCCCCCCCACACACACACACACACACACACACTATCTATCCATCTATCGCTTTGTTGGTGTGACATAGTCTGCATGTTAGTTTAAAAAAACTCAACAAAATAAGTGAATCATTCTAAGTTTTGTCAGTGAATGCCATCTGTACCCTACACCCCTCTCATATTTAAAATAATTAGCCTGAAGTTTGCTGCACTTTGAAAAAATGGAAATGTACCCTCCAGTGACCTCATTCATAAATGGTGTTCTTGATACTCACACGTGGTAATAAATGGGAGCCCACTTCAACCACAAAACTGGGAATCTGAACACTGTGGAAGTCAGAATAAAAACGGTTAGCCTGCAAATTAACCATTTCCTGAAATTCTGCCTTTTCTTTTGATTGATTCTCATAAAAAAAAGAACATTAAGTATTCAGAAAGTGGTTAAACTCTATTACAAATATGAGAGCGAAACAAAACTGGGAAGAAAAGCCTGAAACATTCACAAAATGGGAAAAGTAAAGAGGATGCTGTTAAAATCTGTCTCTAAAATCAGTAAACACATGAAAGCAAAGTGAAGGATCAGAGCTGAAGTTTTCATATTGTTCTTCCTAGCACAAACACACCCTGGAAATTGTTGTTCTTCTAGAGCAAGTTCAAGGGAAATATTGTAATGTGCAGTACAAAGAATTTAAAAAACAGTTGTGTAAATAAGCTTACCATTACATTCGATGTTCTAATTGATCACCATTGTAGTAGCTTAAGTTGGTTGGGTCTTAACTCCCGTACTATCCAGTTTCCCAGCATGCAATCCAACTGCCAGGAGTTCTCTCAGAGCTCCATATAAAAGGCAGCGGAATGCAAACAGCTTCAAGGCGTTTGTCACGGTCCTAATAAATACACAAACACCCACAGACATTGTGATAAATTGCTTAATAACATAACTTTATTGAACATAAAAGACAAACATAAGGGCAGCGTTCCCACTCACTGCCTTGAATACAGTTAGCTAAGGAACAACAAAACTGTTATCAAACATCAATCAAATCAACATACAGGCAGCATCCCTGCTCAGACATATATACAATAGCCAAAGACAAGGCAGCGCACCCACTCACGTTGGATAAACAACAAAGGCAGAATCCCTGCTCACCTTAATTCCTCACAATTACCAGTTTTAATGCACCATCCTGTAGAGGGGGAACAGAAGAGGGTCAGGCCTGACCCTCTTCTCCACCCAACAACCTCAAACCATAATCAATTGGGACGGGCAGGGAGGGCAACAAGACCACACCAAAATGTGCTTATTCACTCTGGATTTCCTTTCAAAAAACTTTCAGGCCACACCCCTAGCACTACCTCACTTCCCTTCAAATCTCAACTCAATTAACCCTTTCCTAGCCCTTCTCAGCCATCCAAATACCCTAACACAGCTACCATCCAACACCTCCCCATCCCACATTAAACAGTCCCGTAACAAATTCGTCTGTGCCAAACTTCACTTGTCACGGTCCTAATAAATACACAAACACCCACAGACATTTGACGACCTTTATTGTGATAAACTGCTTAATAACATAACTTTATTGAACATAAAAGACAAACATAAAGGCAGTGTTCCCGCTCACCCCTTGAATACAGTTAGCTAAGGAACAACAAAACTGTTATCAAATATCAATCAAATCAACATACAGGCAGCATCTCCGCTCACCCATATATACAAAAGACAAAGACAAAGCAGCATACCCGCTCACCTTGGATAAACAACAAAGGCAGTGTCCCCGCTCACCTTAATTCCTTACAAATACCAATTTTTATCCACAATCCTGTATGGATGAAACAGAAGAGGGTCAGGCCTGACCCTCTTCTCCACCCACTAGCCCTTAAAAGGCTGTTCCCCCTCAAACAATACCTTTCTTCACAAGATCCTCCACCATCAAACCCAAATTAAGGTTAAATAAATCCAAACCGAAATTATTGAGGCAAACACCATCCGGTCTATACCACACTGGATCCTTACTGTCATACTCTACATGCCAGACCGTATGTAACCCAATTTCTCCCAACTATTTTGCCAACTTAAAATTGACATATCTGTGAGCCTTCTCCATGGTGGCAAAATTCGTGCCCCTTTTCATACCAACCGAGGAATAATCTCAGACCAGATAACAACCATCCCCGGATAAATCCTCTGCAATGCTAAAATGTCCTCACGAACTCGACAAACCAACTACCTCTTCAGTACCCTGCCTAAATCATTGCCACCTGAATGAATTACTCACACCTGAGGCAACCCCTACTTAACCTGCAACCCATTAAATTCTTGCAATATTTGACTCCACCTTAGCCCTCTAACATGATGCCAAATGATTTTTAAGCCAAGATGATCCAAATCCAGATTTATGCCATTGGGTCTAACCTCCGCACGGCTAGCATCCCAGAATATGAAGGAATGGCCCAAAATGATGATCTGTCTAAGATCTAAAAGAGAGAAAAAAATTAAAAAACAAAGCCTCTACAAACTATTTAATATAATTCAAAAAGGGATTGGATGTCCACTGACCCACCCATTTGATTACTTCCACTGACCTATCTTCCTTAGCCAGATCAGATACCCTAACCATCCGAAAGGAATGTGAAGAAAACTTATCCCCTTACAAACCCACACTCCAAAGCACCCTTCTCATAACCACATTCAATTGCTCACATGTCAATGCTTTACCATTCACTGTTGAAAAAACAACCCTTGAATTCTGCCCTTCCGTACCTCACACAACTTTCTTCCCCAGACTACTGGACATCTCCAAGCTACCCCCACCTCCTCCAAAACAATAAGTGGCTCAAGCCCTTCCTGATCTGTCTTTGAAGAATGCAATCTAATATGCACCGCCCTAGTTAATATCAATACATCCTCCCATACCAATGAACCCAATAATTCCGACACACAAAACGCACCACAATACATCCAAACACTAACTGCACACCACAACACATACTCATCCAAACAACCACACACTTTACTGAAACCCTTTAACAACATTCTTAAAATACTTTTCATAACCAGCCATCTGCTATTCATGCTGCTTTCTTCAACTCTAGCCCACCCTTTTAACACTCTACACACCACCCATGACCTAGTGAAATCCTCCAATCCAACCAACCTAATATACGCAGCAATGGCTGCTAAGGCCACCTTCACCATTCGCATTGCCCTTCCCTGTCCCTTCAACATGGCTAGATAATGTAATTGTAAATTTTCAGACCACATGCAGTCCTCATCAGATAACTGATGTAAATATTTGTCAAATTCAAGCAATACCCTACCGTAGGCTCATCTCGTGGATGCTACCCATGATTGTTGCACCACCCTGCCAATCACTATTGCCCAATCTGCCAAATGTTGGGTGGGACAACTGACAGATACAAAGCTGCTTCCAGAGCCACCTGATGGAACCTGTGGAACTAAAAAGGAGACAAACTATCAGCTATCTCAAACAAAACCCCCAGTACATGCAACCCTGTAAAAGAAAAGTTAATCAGCAAGCTATGCAACACCAATTTCCTAAGACTAAATAACAAGCGAGGTGTTTTAGCCATTTTTATCTGTAGCACTCTCACCACCGCAGAATTATCTGAATGGAATACCACCCTCTGCCCCTTCAAACGATCCTGCCATACCACCGAAGCTGCCCAGATTGGCATCAACTACAAAAAGGCAACATCCTGTTTCAACTCCTCTGACCAATGCCCCGGCCATGGAAAAGCAAACCATTGACCCGCAAAGTAAGCACCCATTCCAGACCCCCCAACTGCATGACTAAACAACTGCAGTTCTACTTGTGTAACCCAATCCAACTGCCAAAATGAAATCCCATTAAACTGTTGCAAAAAATTCCATCCACAAATATAATCCTCTCGTGTCAATTACTGACCTCTACTCTGTGGTGCTTACTCTTATGTCCTTTCAACAAAAATGCCACAGACCAACAAAACGTTCGCCCAGGATGCACCACCCTGCACGCAAAGTTCAACAAACCCAACAATTCCATAACATCCTTCACCCAAACCTTAGGTCTAGACTTGACCCAAATGATGTTGTCCCACAGCCTAACCATCTTACTTGGAGGCAGACAAAACAAACCCTGCTCTGCATTTACCATCAACCCCAAAAATTCCAAGGACCTCACCTGGCCCTCCAACTTATACTTAGCCAAAGGTACCCCCAAGGACTCACACATCCCCACAAACTCTTGCATAGCTACCTGCGCTCCTTGTTTACCTTCCTCCACCAATAAAATATCATCTAAATAGTGTACAGCTTGCTGATCCACCACCCTCTGCTGCCATATCCAGTGCAATGCCGAGCTAAACTTCTCGAAAGTAGCACATGCCACCGCACATCCCATAGGCATGGCAGTGTCAAAATAAAAGTCGTCCCCTACCACCATGCCTAATAATGGCCAATACTCCTCCCTCACAGGTAGCAAATGGAAAGCTGACTCAGTATATTTACTTTAACTAGTCAAGGGTCCTTGAAACTCCTAATGACCCGAACTGCATCATCCAAAGATGGATACGTTAGTCTAGCCTGTTCACTGGGAATGAAATCTTTCACTAACTTACCCGCAGGGTACAATAAATGATGAGTTAAGCGAAATTCAGCCTGCTTTTTCTTTGGAACCAAACCTAACGGTGACACCTTAAAGTTAGGGAAAGGAGAATAACAAAAAGGACCTAACACCTTCCCAGCCTGACACTTTTTGTCAATCAACTCTTGCAAAATCACCTCTTTGCCCTTGTCAGTCCTTAAATTTCTTCTCACCCTCCCGCCCCCCACCAATGCAGACTTAATTGAAAACCCTTTGGAAAAACCTTCTATCAACTCCACAGCTACCACCGGCAGTGGATAATGTGTCAATAAGTCCTTCAATACCTTCACCTTAATAGTTGAATGGTTCCCCAAAACTCCCTCTACCTCCCCGAAAGGACCCCCCCCCTTTGGCCCTGAAAATTAGCCCGACCACACCCACCTAGCAACGCTGAACGGAAACTATTCCAACCTCTTACACCCCCAAAATGTGGTGCCTGACCCTCAACCTGACCCCCACCCCCCCACATTGTGTAAATGCATGTGCCCCCATACACTTCGAGCAAATATGAGCAAATCTACAACCCACCCCTACTGGCATTAAAAGTCTAACATATCCTTGCACATCACTCAGATGGCTGAGATAATCTGCTATCCCCTCCACTAGTATCCATTATGGTGGACAGCCAAATGTTCAGATGTCTGACCTCCCAATGCATAGACTTATCTACTGCTTTATGCTTGCGAAATTTTTGGTCATACCATAACCATGCATAACCAGGCTTAAACCTCTGCACTTCCCTAATAGTTAAAAATAAGCCGAAAGAGGAAGAGCCAGCAAAGTGTCCCTTTCCAAACACACAGCCATAAAGTAAATGAAACCTAAGGCCCAATTATCCCATGTCTTAGCCCGAAACCTCCCTACACTTTTGTGACCTATCACAGCCAATGCAGCCAACAGGTCCTTCCCATTAGCTGTCTTCGCTTCCGTCAACTGCTGAACCCCATCTGCATCAATCAATTCAAAAATATCGACAAACTCCCCTTTCCAAATCTTCTCCTTTACTAACAAGAGATATGTGCGGGGTCAATAAAATGGGAGCCCCTTCCTGTCGCAGGGCCTGTGATGTCAACCAATCCCCCAGCCATAAACCAAAATCAGACCTTACCTCATGGACATCCAGGGCTGGATTAACTTCTTGGTTTCTTTCTAGGTGATTGTGGCATAGGCTTTAAGACAGAGATGGGCCAGTATTGTAGCACAGGCTGAAGATTTGTTCAATGCCATTCCTGCTGAGGTGCCAACAACTAGCACGCAAGGTGTGATTAACTTTATTGTGCCAAGTTATGGTATGACCAAAAATTTCGCAGGGCTAACTCCTGATCTAACAGGGACAGGGTATCCTCAAAAAACCCTCCACACTCAGCTAAAACCTCCAAACTGCTACCCAGTAACCCTCTATGGACACCCTTACTGTCCCCTACCTCGCCCCCCGCACCTGATCTAGTCTCCTCAGCCCCCCCAAGCTTGATGAATTATTATCTGCTGCTGATACAGAGGGCATCATCACCTCTGTAGCCTTCTCCACTGATACTGTCTGCTTGGCTTTCTTCCCCCTGAATGCCCGGGTTGTAGTCATCTGCTGCTTCTTACGCATGGTCACACCTTGCGTGCTAGTTGTTGGCACCTCAGCAGGAATGGCATTGAACAAATCTTCAGCCTGTGCTACAATACTGGCCCATCTCTGTCTTAAAGCCTACGCCACAATCACCTAGAAAGAAACCAAGAAGTTAATGACAATAAAAAAACTTGGCACAATAAAGTTAATCTCAATAACTACCTAATCTGCCACAAACCCATTCGCACTCCAGCCACACACACTGTAGTCACCATTGCCCTAGGTCCCCCTGAAATCCCAGAGGGAGACAAAAAACCCTCATATCATGCCTTTGTCAATGTTAATCCTATCTAAATCACCATACTACCTACCTCTCCTGTCTAAGCATGTATCAGCAGCAAGCTGAATTGTCTACGTTCTTTCTTTCTTTTTTTTTTTTTATTTATATCCCTATACAGAAAACCTAAAAAAAAAAAAAAAACCCGCACTACTGGGCATGCACGGAAAGCTGCACAGCTCGACAAGCCCGGGAAAGCAGAGCATCTCTGCTCTGCCCCCTCAACACTAGACCATCAAGAACCAGACTCTGCCATCACCACACACCACCACAGAACCACACTAGATCACTAGGGATAAAATTCAAACAGCCATCCCACACAACAAACCGCTAGACCACCAGGGAAGCAAACGACCAAACAGACATCCCACACAAGCACCATACGCCACCACTAGACCACCAGGGAATGACCAACATCCATACAACCCTCTCACTGTATCCCCACTCACACCGCACAAACACACTAAACCACCACGGAGTCAACACGGTCATTTTACTTACCACCACATGCCAACATTAGACCCCAGGGATGAAAGGCTAGGGGGTTACTGCTTGAAGAGCAAATTGATAAGCAGTCATCCCCTTATTTCTCACTGATCTATTTATTATTTATTTATTTTTATTTATTATTTTTATTTATTTATTAATAACCATAGGGTTCTGCACCAGTGCCATTGCGCATGCACATCCGGCCATTAATGGTCAGAAACCAGCCTGCGAATTAGCACAACCTCTTCTATGGGCCACACAGCACTAGACCGGTTCCCTATTACATCCTCAAAGACGCACTTACCCGAATACATAAACACCGACATGTCTACATCAAACCACATAAACAACGATCATCCTGAAGTGCGAAATCCAAAACGATGAATCTTCATGGTTGGCCCTTCTGTGGTATAGCTCCATAAGGTAAGTGTGTGATAGTTATGAACCTTAGGGTTAGGGTGCGGGTTAAGGTAAGTGCATAGATGGTAATGTATGTGAGATTTAGTGTAGGGTTAGATGTACGGTTTTGTTACGTGTATGTGTGTGGATTATTTACATTGTTTGGGTATAGCTTGTTAAGGTAAATTTTGGATAGTTACAGACCTTAGGGTTAGGGTGTGGGTTAAGGTATGGGCATAGATAGTGGTGCATGCAAGATGTAGTGTAGGGTTAGAAGTAGGGTTTAGTTTAGGGTTAGAAGTAGGGTTTTGGTTGGTGAATGTATGTGTTTGTTTAGTTTGTTTGGGTAGGTAGTATGTAACAGGCGGTGGAGTGGGACAAGTATGATGGTTTGAGCTTTTGAATTTTGCGGTTTAGGTCATTCAATGTATTTGCGGTTCACAGAATATGTGTCAGCGTTTTTGTATTCGCTTATTAGGGCTTTAGAGCTTGCAATATAGATCCCAATAAACCACCAGGGAAAGCAAAACAGCAACAAAAACTTAACAGTGCAACACTAGACCACCAGGGAAGGCCAAACAGTAGCAATAAACCTAATGGCACAGCACTAGACCACCGGCAAACATAATATTACAAAACTCATAAACGGCGCAGCACTAGACCACCAGTGAAAGCTAAACAGCAGCAATAAACTTAATGGCGCAGCACTAGACATTACAAAACTTATAAACGGCGCAGCACTAGACCACAGGGAATTACACAACAAAGTTACTAATTAAAATATACGGCACTAGCCATCAGGGAAAGTTAATACTTAAACCAATTCTTCCTAAGGACGGCCCAGCAAAAAGACCTAACACTACATTTAACATTCTTATATATCCTTTATACAAGCCCCACACCAGAAACAGACCTAACACCACATTTTACCTTCTTATACATCCTTTATATACATATATAAAAAAAAAAAAAGGAATCCTTAAAAACCCAGTAAAGCTGTACTCACCTTACCACAACTACCCAAGGCCTACCTTACTCACAACCTCAGGTTGTCTGGAACGTGATCCTGCTTCAACAACAAGACTACACCAAAATGTGCTTATTCACTCTGGATTTCCTTTCAAAAATCCTTCAAGTTACACCCCTAGCACTACCTTCAAATCCCAACTCACTTAACCCTTTCCTCACCCTTCTCAGCCACCCAAGTAACCTAACACAACTACCACCCAACACCCCCCCCCCATCCCACATCAAACAGTCCCATGACAAATTCATCTGTGACAAACTTCACTTTTGTCCTTGGAGGAAGGCAAGAGCCCTGATATATATGCTAGGAAAAAGTGAACCATAACTATGTGCAAAAGGCTGAAAACAACCCCATCCTGGCAACACCAGACACAACACCAAGAATACAAAGGGGCAAGAAGGAGTGATGGCTAGTGCAATGGCAATCTATTAGAACATCTACAACTATGGTAAGTTTAAAACTCCTTCAAAAACAAGACTTACATGTACAATAAATAATTTCAAAATCAATAACAAGTACACTCCATGTGGAGAAGTAAACAAACATCAAATCCAAATTTTAGGTACAGGATTGATATAAAAATCAAATGACAAGCACCTTGTTCCTAAGTTATCCATTATAGTGATTAAAGAATATACCCTGCCTACTGTTAACAAAGATGGGGTTAATAGTGCTACATTTTTTAACACAGCCTTTACACTACAATATAATTCAGGGACTATTGTTATTGAGTATTATAAATAAGAACTGGAATTTTCTTGGAAGTGATGAAAAAATAAAACACATATTAGGGACTAAGCCATTTTATACACAAAAGAGTAAGGAAGACCAAGAATATAGTAGAAAAAATGAAAATGTTTATTTATCAATAGGTACCAAAAAGGCCCCAGAAATGTAGTACTTGTAACCAATGCAGAATTATTGTGGAGAATGAATCCCTTAATCTTGACAACACCTTAAATACTACTATATTCCCAGAGATGGGGAATTGTAATAAAGAAGGAGTAGTATACCTCACTATTTGTTTAGATTGTCCCGCATTCTATGTACATAACACTGAACAAGTTTTTAAAAAATGCATATATGAGCACTATTATGCCATTCTTCTTCTTCTGGCTTTTCCTGGTTAGGGGTCGTCACAGCAGATCATCTGTCCGCTCATGATTGGCAGTGAAGTTTTACAGTGTTGAGTTGCCAGCCCGGCGCCCAACCTTCCACAGAAGGCACACATATGCACACACTCACACCTAGGGTCAATTTAGAGTGTCCAGTCCACCTACTGCATGTCTTTGGGAGGAAACCGGAGTACCCGGAGGAAACCCACATGACCACAGGGAGGACATGCAGACTCCACACAGAAGGCACCCCAACTGAGAATTGAACCGGAGAACCTCTTGCTGTGAGGCGGCAACGCTAACTGCTGCACCACTGTGGCCATTATTAAAGGTAATGTCAATAGAATCTTCATGTTAAATTCAGACATGAACCTAACAAGCTTACAGCGTCCTTGCTTTCAAGATGTTTAACCTTAGTATTCTTCCACACACCTATACATGATTCTTTGTGTTTGTGTATGCATGTATTTTATCAGATGAGTGAATTCTCATATTATCAAGTTCAAATAATCAAACCAAAATGCTTGAATACTGGAATATCAAACCAGGAAAGCAAAGCAAACCAAACCAAACCAAAGAGCTGTTTTTGCAGGAAGCAAGCCTCTCTGTACTCCCCACACACTCTGCCACTTATATTTTCCTGCTCCAATAGTTTATTACAGTGGGGAAATGACCAGACAGCCTTCCATTTTTGTATAATTCCATGTAAGCTAACAGCCTTATTCAACTGTTTACATGCATATTGGCACTCCCACATGCTATGCGTCTCACTCTCACTGTTTGCAAATAAACAGCCCAACGGCTGACTAGAATCACTCTGCCTTCTTGTCAGTTACAGCACCTCAATTTTTGTCTAACCAGTCCTTCATTAGCACAATTATTTTGTGATGGCTGACTCTCTGATAAGTCACAAAAAGGCTGAATCAGAAGTTCATTGAACAAGACACTGCAATCATGACAGGTCCTGCTTTCTGAAAGGCAGTGATCTCAGAGCTGATTATGTAAAGAAAATGATGCAGAAGACACACTTTTCTGGCAGTCATCCCTCCTCGATGGCTCTTTCATTTTCTACAGAATTTTAAAAAACTACATAAGACATAATCAGCAAGCCGTTCTTCTCTTCACAGAAACTACGCTGGTGTTCTGCCCTTCCATGTGGGTTCCACGCATAAGCTTTCACAGTATGCAAGTATCTTAGAAAGGCTCGAATAGTGACTGCTGCATCAACTATGCTGCTGAAAGTGTGTTAGACAATATGTTTACAAGGAATTAGCTAATTAAAATACTCTTATTTTATTATTTTTTTAATAAATAGGGAGAGCCCAAAGAAACAAATGCCCAATTTTGTGGGATGAACAAGAACCAGTGAATCGTTGTCACTCGCTCAGACTCTCATGCCATGAAAATAAAGGCTGTGGGTTATCAAATGCTGATTTGCAGCATGGAGCTTATTCATGGTTTATTACTTGAACTTCTAAGCTGTATAAAAGTACTAAAAAAGAACTAAAAAACTAGTAAAAGCTACCTTCTTAAAAGCATGCATATTTCCCTTCAGAATGTGGCTACATGAGTCTGTTAAGAAATTAATATAATATATAGTCTTATTAGCAGCAAATAAAGCATTCGAACGTTTCCCTTTTTGCAGTCTTTCAAAAGTAACTTATGTGGTATTTGTCATCTGTTGGGATCAGTGTGGATTCAGTTTTATAACATGCACATGTACTACAGCGCAGCTGCAAACAATATTGAAGTTATGGCCTGTCCTTAAAGGTTGAGTCTGATTAAGAAACTTACTAAACCACATGGTACACAAGCTGTGGCAAGGTATGTAAATAGCTTTAAGAATTAAACAACTCAATCACAATGCAGTCTTTTAACTATTGTGCCAAACATATCTACTCTTTGCTGCTCTGTATTTATCAAAACAATGATACCTAAAATTTGATTAATTAAAATAAAGTTTTTTAGCCATGTGGTACTACTTTATTTGTCTGATAGCCATGTCAGTAAACGTATTGTTTTTGCCATGACACAACACAACACCATGATTATTATATACAACACAAAGACATGATAACATATTTATTAATAAGTGCATGAAAATATCAGTCAAAACTAATCATCAAACAGGCATATTAATAGGAAAAAAATATATGAATGCATGACATGCAAGTGGCATAACAGTGTGAGATGCCATGTACATTAACGATAGTAAGATAATCGTATTAATTATTTATTTTATTTATAGACATTTGTTTAGCGGGAAAGTCCAACTGAGCTGTGCCCTTTTTCAGTGAAGGCCCGCACAGAAAAGCTCCATTACACAGACATTACTGTCATCATTTACATTGCGTCATTTACTGTTAGTTTTAATAATGAATGGGATTGATAGTTTTTTATAGTTTATCTATTTGTTAAGCAACTATGTCTACTGGACACAATTTTCCCTTTTCAGAGGCAACTTAGGAGCACTGTCTTGCTCAGAGTCACATGGTACAGGAAAAGTCTGCTGCTTCCACATTAAATTTTATGTGTGTGTGTGTGTGTGTGTGTGTGTGTGTGTGTGTGTGTGTGTGTGTGTGTGTGTGTGTGTGTGCATGCGCACGTGTGCATATGAATGTATGACATAAGTTTAAAGTCTCAAAACTTTGAAAGTCTGTCATACCACTGAAAGAGTTCGTCACACAGATTTTATAAACATCTTTTTTTGACAGCGGGGCAAGCCCCCTTGCACCTGCCACATCCCTGGTATTTATGTATCAACTCTGAGATTGCAATACACTGAGGAACGGGTATATTTCCAAATCCCCACTGCATTGTGATCTCGAGCATAACATTGGCAAAGATTAAATAGCTAATTTTCGAACAGTGTAGCCACTAATTCAAGTGATCGAAAACTTGAGAATTTCAGTGCTTGAATTTAACCCACATGTATGCATGTGTGTCTGTCTATCTCTCTCCCTATACATATATATATATATATATATATATATATATATATAAAGAGAGAGAGAGAGACACACACACAAACACACACACACACACACACACACACACACACACACACACACACACACACACACACACACACACACACACACGCACACAGGCTAAATGAATGCAAATGTAAAAAAAAACAGCAGGTTAAATAATAAACTGTAAGTGAAAAGCAGAAAGTAAGTAAGAAGTGCAAACAGAAGCAGAAGTGAGTGTTTATTTGAATTCTACTTTTTATCAAAAAAAAAGGACAGAAACTTAATTGGGAAATGACATTATTGACACGTAACTTTTTATAGAAGTCACAAAAATAAAATAAACTGCTTCAAATCAGGACCTATAAAATAGACATACTATATAATGTAGTATAGGCCATCATACTTCATATCACAAAGTACACAGCAGGCAAAGACAAACATTAAAAGAGTTGTTTGCTTATGGGCGCTGTGCCAGGGTTACTGTGTGCAAAGATGCTTGTTGAATTGCTAAGCTCAGTTCAGAAGGCACAGATCAATGCATCTCCAAAGAGAGTCTGTATCAATCTCCATTTCATTCATTAGCTCTCACCCCGTGCTGGCTGGCCGCTAGTTAACTCTTTAATGTGGGGGAAACTGTCAGGGTAAAGGCTGCTGAAACAGACTTTTGTCCCTGCTGTACATGAGCTGTCAATATTTTTCACAGCACACCCTTCAGACTGGTGCACTTAATGGCAACGCAGGGCTCTCTAGGGCTACAGAGGCTTTACTTAGCTTTAGTGCAGCTTAGCATGTATAGCTAAAGACTAAAGCGGAACCTGCCTACACATCCAGTGTCTGAGTTTTTAAATATAGATGTAAAGGCACAGCTTCATTACTATAGCAGGTTTTTAAAAGGAAAAAAGAAAGTGTTTCAGAATAAAAAGTTTTATGTATTATAAAGCGTCTACAGCAGTTCAAACTACATAGAGGTGGCAAGTTTCAGTCCCTAAAAATGTGTTTTGATTAAAGAAGTGGGGTACAGCATTGTACTTATTATAACATACAGAAAATGAGGATGAAAGATTGAATCAGATGGGCAGATGCCCACCTGGGATGACAAGAAGCTTTACATACGTTCTATAGATAAGCAGCTTCAAACAAGGCAAGAATAAATGTAGTCTCTCGATTCATACCGATATTTACATTACTAGAATAAATGCAGTAATAATAGTCATACTGATATTTACATTATTAGAATAAATGCAGTAATAATAGTCATACTGATATTTACATTACTAGAATAAATGAAGTAATAATAGTCATACTGATATTTACATTATTAGAATAAATGCAGTAATAATAGTCATAATGATATTTACATTATTAGAATAAATGCAGTAATAATAGTCATACTGATATTTACATTATTAGAATAAATGCAGTAATAGTAGTCATACTGATATTTACATTATTAGAATAAATGCAGTAATAATAGTCATACTGATATTTACATTACTAGAATAAATGCAGTAATAATAGTCATACTGATATTTACATTATTAGAATAAATGCAGTAATAATAGTCATAATGATATTTACATTACTAGAATAAATGAAGTAATAATAGTCATACTGATATTTACATTATTAGAATAAATGCAGTAATAATAGTCATACTGATATTTACATTATTAGAATAAATGCAGTAATAATAGTCATACTGATATTTACATTATTAGAATAAATGCAGTAATAGTAGTCATAATGATATTTACATTATTAGAATAAATGCAGTAATAATAGTCATACTGATATTTACATTACTAGAATAAATGAAGTAATAATAGTCATACTGATATTTACATTATTAGAATAAATGCAGTAATAATAGTCATACTGATATTTACATTATTAGAATAAATGCAGTATCAATAGTCATACTGATATTTACATTATTAGAATAAATGCAGTAATAGTAGTCATACTGATATTTACATTATTAGAATAAATGCAGTATCAATAGTCATACTGATATTTACATTATTAGAATAAATGCAGTAATAGTAGTCATAATGATATTTACATTATTAGAATAAATGCAGTAATAATAGTCATACTGATATTTACATTACTAGAATAAATGAAGTAATAATAGTCATACTGATATTTACATTATTAGAATAAATGCAGTAATAATAGTCATACTGATATTTACATTATTAGAATAAATGCAGTAATAATAGTCATACTGATATTTACATTATTAGAATAAATGCAGTAATAATAGTCATACTGATATTTACATTATTAGAATAAATGCAGTAATAATAGTCATACTGATATTTACATTATTAGAATAAATGCAGTATCAATAGTCATACTGATATTTACATTATCAGAATAAGTGCAGTAATAATAGTCATACTGATATTTACATTATTAGAATAAATGCAGTAATAATAGTCATACTGATATTTACATTACTAGAATAAATGCAGTATCAATAGTCATACTGATATTTACATTATTAGAATAAATGCAGTAATAATAGTCATACTGATATTTACATTATTAGAATAAATTCAGTAATAATAGTCATACTGATATTTACCTTATTAGAATAAATGCAGTGATAATAGTCATACTGATATTTACATTATTAGAATAAATGCAGTAATAATAGTCATACTGATATTTACATTATTAGAATAAATGCAGTATCAATAGTCATACTGATATTTACATTATTAGAATAAATGCAGTAATAATAGTCATACTGATATTTACATTACAGTAGAGAGTCGATTATCCAAACTAATTGGGACCTAGGGTAGTTTGGGTAATCAACTTGTTCAGATAATCAAACATATAACTGAACAGGATAAAAACACTTCTAAAATATTACAAGAACACTGATGGACCCAAGGAAGGTACGACTCTCCAGGTTAAAAACTTAGTTTACTGTAGGTCATAAGTGCTAATGACCTACAATAAACTAAGTTTTTAACCTGGAGAGTCATGCCTTTCTTGGGCCCATCAGTGTTCTTGGATTATTTGCTTCTATTCTTTGTTGGACTCTGCTGTTCTGGGATGTTGGTGGTAATTCTTCTTTACTTATAAAATCTTGTTTTTTTCTGCATACAGCAATATACTTTTCAACCATTCAGCAATTTTAGTGGACAGTAAAGAATATTTTTTGCATGTAAGTTGGCTACAAGCTCA
Organism: Protopterus annectens; assembly: GCF_019279795.1. Taxonomy (NCBI): domain Eukaryota; kingdom Metazoa; phylum Chordata; order Ceratodontiformes; family Protopteridae; genus Protopterus; species Protopterus annectens. The sequence goes on along the minus strand of NC_056737.1, from coordinate 154,586,531 downwards.
AAAAGACATGCACAAGCGAATATGTACAATGTTTGCATATTCAGACTTTATGATTTCTCCTACCCGAAAACTTTGGAAGGCTGGTTCGGATAACTGACATTTCGGATAATCGACTTTCGGATAATCGATTTTCTCCTGTATTAGAATGAATGCAGTATCTCTAGTCATACCAATATTTACATTATTAGAATAAATGCAATATCTCTAGACATACCGATATGTACATTTATTTATTTATTTATTTATTTATTTATTTATCATTTGTTGACCGGGAATGTACGACTAGGTTCCACAGAGCCTGTTTTCAGCGGAGGTCCGGGGAGAAATGCTCCAGATGCATGTCTTTGGAATTATTAGAATATTATTAGAACATTATTAGAATAAATGCAGTATCTCTAGTCATACCAATATTTACATTATTAGAATAAATACAGTATCTCTAGTCATACCAATATTTACATTATTAGAATAAATGCAGTATCTCTACTCATACTGATATTTACATTGGAATAAATGCAATATCTCTACTCATGCCGATATTTACATTATTAGAATAAATGCAGTATCTCCAGTCACACCGATATTTACAATAGAATAAATGCAGTATCTCCAGTCATACCAATATTTACATTATTAGAATAAATGCATCTCTAGTCATACCGATAGTTACATTATTAAAATAAATGCAGTATCTCTAGTCATACCAATATTTACATTATTAGAATAAATACAGTATCTTTAATCATACTGATACTTACATTATCAGAATAAATGCAGTATCTCTACTCATACCGATATTTACATTATTAGAATAAATGCAGTATCTGTAGTCATACCGATATTTACGTTATTAGAATAAATGCAGTATGTCTAGTCATACCGATACTTTACATTACTCACCAACTACTGTCTGATGGGTAGGTTTGAGTGGGGGTACCTGAGGTAATTCTGAGGAGTGTAACTGGAATCCTTACAGTAAACAAAACTGTTGTTTTGACATTTGGAGAATATATCCTAAATTAGTGGTATCTGTCAGTATTATTCGTATTTCAATGTGCAGTGAAGCATGCAGCTACAGTTCTGATGGACATTATGTGTAAATAAAAATGTCAATAAAATGATTAAAATCATAAATTGTATTTTTTGCATTTAATTATTACAGAATGCTGTGTACAAGAGGGTTTAGAGCAACATTTTTGAGAACAAGATACTGCCATGGGATGAAGGCTGTCGCTCTGTTTTAATAGTCATTTTATAACTGTATTTACTATCAAACTTACTCAAGCACTTACTAAGAGTGAAACAGTATTTAGTATGAAAAGCTTATACCTCATCTCATGAGATCCTGTTTACTTTCAGATGCATCTGCATGACAACCTGCTCATTAAACATGAAGTCTGACATAGAGTGCTTTTGTCATCCAATGAAATGAGTGGGATGTGACTTAGTTTCTGTCACAAACAACAACAGTTAGACTGACATGAATAAAGACTGCTACATGGCTGCCACTGCACCATTTAGTAAAACCACAGTATTATTTTGAAGGCCATGTGACAATTTACTAAATATATTATTAAATGTGAATCACTTAAAACATGTATGCCCCACATATCAGGACTTAGTGTGCATCACAGCTTACCCTGATACAGGATTACAAAGCGAGTAAAGAACTGGCAATGAACAACTTGCCATTTTACTTTGAGCAAACTGCTTAAACGCTTAAAGTAACACAAAGAATTTTAGCCATTATCTTAGGGTTATACATCTTAAAAAAATAAATAAATAAATCATTCTAATTTTAAGACCAATCTTTTCCAGATTGTAGGTCCACTAAAGAAGTATAAAACCAGAAATTTGTCATTGTCTGACTCTTCCAGATAAATAAAAACTAAACTGTTTCTAGCAATAAAGAAAAGCTTCCAGAGCTTTCTACTACAGTTGCTGCTTAGATAGTAAAATTATTTTACAAAACGGTAGTGAGCTGTAGAAGATCGTACAACTTTAAGGATGTATCCTGGTTATGGAACTGTACAATATTGTCTTTGGCCAGAAAGTATTGGAGGAAATATTGCTGATACTGGTTTACTTCAGACTTAAATGTATACGTGAAATACTCCTTCTTAGACCCTTTTCAGCCATAATAAGGATGACAAGGGCTATAGTAATTGCTATTTTCTATATACATAACACTACTGCATCCAGTCAATAAGCATGTTTTTGAGATATGGGAGAAAACTGGAGAACCTGGAAAAACCCACAGAAAAGGATATACAGAACTCTAGATTTTTTTTAGACTTTTATATTAAACATGAACAGGAGAAACAGCAAAATTATTAAGTGCAAATTCGCAGAAATCAGCAGTTCATTAGTATTGCTGGTTCCAAGCTCAAAGCTTTGTAGCAACTCATGCTGGTTTTGTTTGCATTTTGATTTTGACATACTTGACAGAAATCAGAACACGGAGTGTTTCATGGGGGGGGGGGGGTTAAGAAAATGTGTCAGTTCAACACTGGGGGAAGAATAAAGGTAAGTTGAAAGTATAAACACAACTCCTATGATTAGGCCAGAAAGTCTGCCCGCATTTAGAACATTGTTTGCTGGAAGCCAGAGGAAGCACTATTCTTGTTAAAGAACTGTAGATAAATATTTAGATTAGAAGCAAATTTGCTTCGATCCATGTCATGATCATGCCTCATCTCAAGCACCTCTGGAACAAATGTCTACTAGATGTCAAGCCGGTTACCAAATTTCTACTCGCAAGGCACACCTACATAACTGAATGGTAGTCTCATGTTCTCTACTTGGTCTATCTCGCTTTACTCTAGTTTTTGGCTAAGCTTGAAATGGTCTAGTACAAATTAAATGAAATGTTTTTAGTCTGTGACAGTTGCTTCCTACTACTTATTTCTAAACAGTAACATGTTACTTAGTGCCAATAGCCCAGGTCTGTAGTACAGTGACACCTCCTGCCTACCTGCTAACTACGGACAGCCTGATTTTTCTATACTGTTCCGAGTTCAGCACTGTGCGTTGGAATGCAAGGCATAATAATAATGACAAACACCACACATACACAAATGTTGCAGCAACCACATGCAGTGTTTATTTCAAAATGTTGAGAGCGCTATAAATTTGTGGGCTCAAAATACGAAAGCCCACAAAGCCAATGTCATACAAGGAAGCTGGGAGAGGTCGTACTGTTGGAAGGGAATGGCTTGAAATATCAGCTACAGAGGATGCCAGAATGTCTATAGCATAATGCCCCCTTCAGCATGCACCTGGTCAGACACATGCAGCAACTAGAATCTCCACAACGGTTCCTTGCAAAACGAATACAGGCAGTAAAAACAATGTCCTACACTGAACACCTCAAAGCCCTGTTTTTTATCAGTATTATACAAACTTCTTAGAGGTAATCTTTGCCTGGCATGCAAGGTATCCATGATCCCTGTTTTGGTGAATCTTTTGCACATCTGCAAAACAAGTGGGATCAGAAATACTAAATTAAAATACCTAAATTTTGCTTGCAACATAAATAGGACATGTTGGATAGACAGATATGTTTCACAGAGAATTCCCATTCTCAGAAAAAGGCTCCCCCATCCATGTTAAAGAGAGTTCCTCCCTATCTCTATTCAAGCACTTGCACCTATGGATTCATCCATCCATCCACCCACAACCCCTTTGTCCCAGTTTTGCACATGGGGTCAGGGTGTGACTTCAAGAGTGTCAGTCATCTAGAGCCAAGATTTACACTGTGAAAATTCACCCCCTGGTCTGGCTCCTATATCTCTGATGGACAGAGGCAGTCAGTAAATTACCCCCTATAAATCAAATATAAATCAAATTTATGGCTCATATTTTGGTTGCATGGCTAGGCTTTTAAGGGTCCTAGCGGTCATTAGCATACTATACTCCAATGAACCCATGAATATGGCAAAAAAGAATGTACATTTAAAAAAGTTATAAAGTGAGAGGCAAACAAATGATAAAATGCACAGGAAGTGCGGGCTGCATTGGGAATGATGGGATGTGTAACTGTATGTACAATACAGTATTTATAATACTGATAATACAGTATGTATAATATAGTAGGTATAACACCAATAATACAGTATGCATAATACCAATTAAACACATAAATGAGACTTGTGGGTGCTTCTCATTATGGGTGCAGCCTTCTCACACATCAGCACCAAAACATTGTTCTGCATACATAATATGCATCTTGTTTTTCTTCTTCTGTGAGAGAAGAATGCTATGCTATAACAGAAGAAACATTCTGGGCTTGGATTTACTGATTTGTGGAAACGGCTTTCAGACCTGCCACAACAAATTTCTTTGGCATCTGATATATTAAATTGTGGTATAAAATACATTTTTGATAATAAAATCAACAAACAGCTGCATGGAAACAGAAGCACTTTGGGTGATCCCTTTCTCCTAAAAACAGACTATGTTTAGTGGGACTAACACTTGCCAACAAAAGCAAGAAAAGAAACAAATAGGTAGGGAGATAGATAGACAGACAGAAATATAGATACATAGATGGCTAGACAGATAGACGTACAAACAAAAAACTATTTATACACACACACACACACACACACACACACACATATATTTTATATATATATATATATATATATATATATATATATAGCTGGACAGATATATGGTTTACTATGAAAAAAAGAATGAAGATTCAGAGAAAATAGGAATGCCGAACAGCAGTTGGCCAATTCCCGTGTTTCTGAATGTTAACTGAGCGAGACTCCTTTTCAGCGAATTCCACTGTGTATTCGCTGATATGTGCTCGATGTTATGAACAGAGAGCATGGTACAGTGCAGATTCAGAAATATATGCTTCTCCTCACTGTAGTGCGATCTTGGAGTTGGAATATACAGTTTGCAGGGGGTGTGGGGGGGTGCAAAGCCCCCCTGCAAAAACTGTGAATTTCATAACAGAAATGACACTTACCTATATAGCTATATATACATCACATTTGCTATTTGGCAAAAATGGCAAATCTGCTGAATTCATTCATCAGATTCGACATTTTGAACTAATTTATATGCAGGAATTCAATGTTGTCTTTCGGTGTTAAAGACATTTCTTTTGTACATGGACATTTTGATAGTAAACCTATATATATATATATATATATATATATATATATATATATATATATATATATATATATATATATATATACTTATTTATAAAATACTGTGAAATTTTCAGTGAAGAAGGGTTATAACATGATAAACATGATTTCTTCATAAAAACATTATGTTATATTACCATATGTTAATTAGCAGATTTTGGTTGAAGTGCAAATGTGTGAAAATGCATCAGAAATGCACTGGAGCATGAATTACTCAAGAAGTAACCACACCTGTAAATACAAACTTTCAACAAAAAAAAGCATTAATAAAGGAGCCACTCTATATATTTCTGAATGTTGGTCAGTGACCGAGTGTGTATATATATATATATATATATATATATATATATATATATATATATATATATATATATATATATATATATACACACACACACACACACACACACACACACACATATATATATATATTTATATATATATATATATATATATATATATATATATATATATATGTATACACAGACACACACACTAAAAACACAAAAGCAGAGATGATTTACTATGGTCTATGCTACAGTGTCTCTGAGCCAAAGCTTCCACTCAGTTTAATAATGTATCTGCAAATGGGCCTTAGTGTTCCCTCCAACTGTGTGGCAAATCTGATCCAATGAAAGGGATAAGTCAAAGAGAGCTGCTGCAAATGATGGGGCCATGAGACCTTTTCAACACTATTATAAATCAATTCAGAAAACAAATGGGCACTGTGCAATAATATTTCAGCTAACAGCTTTAGTGCACCAAGACATATGTGTGATATATGGATACATTGTCCATATCCTGGACAAGTTTTTAAAAAGAAAATCATGTTGTCCCATAAGAAAATACTTCTGCTGAGCTAGGTTGTTTTTATTTAGCTGAGAGTTGGGTTTTGTTCCAGAATGCATTTTGGAGGTTGTATTTATAAAACTAGAGACAATGGTCAGATAACAGCTGTCATTTTATCCAGAAAAAATGTTTTCTAAGTGTGTCTCTCTGGATTTAAAATAACGAACAGTTAATATAATCAGTGACATCCGTAAATATTGCAGGAACACATAATGTAACACTTTCAAAAATCTGTATATTGCAACAAAGCAAAATCTGCCTTTTCTGTTTCTAGCAAAACAAACGCTTATTTTCAATCTGATCACAGGCATTCTCAAATCCATATGATAACAGTCTAATCTACTCTAATCTTTCACAGGTTCTCACAAACACCTCACTTAATGAGGTTTTCCTGCAGTAAGCAGTGTTGTTACAAGAATTTTTTTTTATAATAAGATAAATAAGCACAGACTTAGAAAGAATGTTTCTGAGCCTTTTACTAATGTGGATTTTATTCTGCTGTATCCTTGATGTACTATTATTGAAAATCAGACTTGAATGGCTAGTGAAAAAAACACTACATGCTATTGGAGTTCTGCTGCCTGCAGAGGAACACAAGTTATAAAGCTTTGTATCTTGTATTTTGTCAGCTGAATAAAGATCACTTTCTAATCTTTTAACAGAAAATTCAAGAAACATATTGGCATATGTTTTTATAATTTTCTGTTAAAACATATATAAAAAGTACACTAATCATTATGAAAAAAGTTCGGAAGCCAAGGTATTTCATCTTCAAAAATATTGAGCAAAGAGATTAGCTCACCAGCTCTGACAAAACATCTACTTTAAAACTGTAGCCATTTTACCTTAAGCTGCAAAATAAACTTGATTTTAAGAGCTGTTTAGACATTTATATGACATTGTCTTAGAAAAGATGTCAGAAATGCAATCAAAATATGAATTTCTTCAAAATGGGGATAACAATTTAACTCAGCATCATTCTCAGTAATCAGCCTGCTGCTGTGATGTTCAGTAAATACAGATTAATAAGAGCTGACAAATTAGCAACGGTCAGCAAACATCCTTCAGAACAGGCTTTACCCAGGTAAAATCTAAAATAAAGCAGGAGTACACTTTTGTAATGCACATGCACACACACACACACACACACACACACACACACACACACACACACACACAGACACACACATACCACATAATCACATACATACCACATAATCACATCACACACACACACACACACACACACACACACACACACACACACACACACACACACACACATATACCACATGCACACACACACACACACACACATACCACATACTCACATGCACGCACACACACACACACACACACACACACACACACACACACACTCACATGCGCGCACACACACACACACACACACACACACACACACACACACACACACCACATACATGCACACACACACACACACACACACACACACACACACACACACACACACACACACACACACAGCAGTACTACATGACACACTATTGTAAACTTTCAGGTGTTACATATTTCAGATTAATATGTACCTTCACACTTCTTGTTTTGCAAAACTGAAAGTCACCATACATTATTACATTATTAAAGGGTATAACAGAAATCTTGTAATGTTTCACCTCTAAGACAAATTGCCAGAAAACACCACTTAATAACCTTTTATAAGACTGGAATTCAAGATGATAGTCTTTTATAAGACTGGAATTCAGGATGATAGTCTGAGATATGAGTATTTTGAGAAAGCTTTTGGCAAATCCCAGTTGTGTACTGACAGATTCTTTTTTTTTTTTTTTTTGCCACTGGCAAAGTGAAGGTGCTTTAGGCAAGGTATTTGATGAATGCCTTCCATGATAACAGTGGTTGCACAGCTGGTGTGTTCTGCAGAAATTCATCAGTAACTCCAAAAAATGCCATGCGATTTTCTCCTGGTATTTTCTTCCCCCTACCCTGACAGAAGATTTGATCAGGACAAACTAGCCTGACAGGGGACAAGTCAAGCCAGCTGTTGAAGTATTTTCCAACATGACAGATCACTGTGTTTGAACCCAGATTAATTTACTTATTACAGGTAGGCCTAAATTACTACTGCCTGTCAAATCAGCTGTCACAAGTTAACGAACATCCTACATAAGATATTTCAATAAAATGTCTACACCTGCACTGACAGGGAATGCCACACCGGCAAGTTGCTGATGTTGTGAAGTTGTTAATTACACATGCTTAATAAAACAATGGAACATCAAGATTTACATTTTTTCTAATAAAAGCAATCAGGTAATCCGCCAGACAAGTAAAAAAGGTACTTTATCCCTAGAACTGTCAGCTTTTATTATAAAATATGTCCATTTTATACTCATAACCTCTGATAAAAACTCCTTGTCACAACACTTGTCACAAAACAAAATGACATACCAGAAATTCATAGCTATACAAGGCCAGTCAGCTGTATGTCTGCAAAGCATACTCATAACAGAAAAAAATACACTTTTTCTCAGCAGTTCTTAAGCAGATACAAAATGGGGCTGGTAAAATGATATTTTAAGTATTATTTCTGCATATCACAAAATCTGCTAGCCACATATGCTTAAAGTAGGTATAAACAGAGCATTTCACTGTATCATTACCACTACTATTTGGTGGTGTTAAACAAAAACATGTTCACCTCTTGGAGAGAATGACCACCCATGCTCAAAAACCATAAACACGTATGAGTCAAGATTTAAGACATGAAAAGCTGGGATTCATTAGAGAATTTGTTAATCTGTAATAAAACAGCCCCTTGAGAACAACACTATAAGCAGGTATCAAGTGCAATGGCCTTCAACTGCCACTGTCACAACTCCAGCCATCCATTCATTCATTCCTTCTACTATTAATACCTGTTTTTCAGTGGTCAGCCTTGTGGGGAATCTGAACCCTGTTCCAACATGCTATGGGTACAAAACAAAGAACCATTCTTAGCTGGGATACTGACCTATCTCATGATGCATGCACTCACTTACATACTACATGTATACCAATCGTCAGTTTGCAGGATCACCTTTTCACCTGAGGGCATGGCTCTTAAAAGAAAAAGAAAATGAAAAAATGTATGCATGGAGATCATGTTTGCCAGATTTTTGTAAATTAGAAACTGCCGTATACATGTGCATTGTATTTTTATAACACTTCTGTTCACATGGGACTACATTATACTGTACAATAACATGACGGCTTATTGAGTCCTACCATAAGGACATAAAACTGAATTGCAGATTTCTTAACTACCTTTAATATTTGGCAGAAACTCAGTAATCACCATTCTAATAGTGACTTCAAAGAGTCACATGTACTTATATAGATGGACATGTTATTCAGGCCTATTGTATCCATAGGCCTGCTTAATTTAGTAGGCCTGCATCCTAAGCAAACTATGACTATAAAAGTTATTAAATCAGATGAAAGCTTACAAGTACTGAACTTTCTTTTCAGACTTCACTGAAACACACATGGCATTCTAAAGCACTGCATCCTGTTTCTTTTCCACCTTGCTGGTTATACTTATACATTCTTCCTTTGAATTCCACACTAAATTTTCCCCATCTTACAACCAGACACAGCACACCATAAATATGGTCAGTCTTAAGAATTCCTTCCAAATTAATACTTCAGCTCACATGCACAGAGGAAATATTTCCATTTCATTCATTAAAAGTCTGTTTCACACTCTGTATATCTCGTAATTGCTCACTCTGTCACTCATAACGTGGGACTAATTCATGCTCAGTAAAAGGGTAAATGAGACCAGAGTGGCACACATTGAGGCTCTGGCACAGGCAGAACAGGTTTCAGACTGGTAAAGGAGTATACAAAGGAAACGCAACAGCTTCTTAACATGTTCAGCCTCAGTTTCATAGACAAGTACTAGGCTAGCTGTCCTTGTGGCCCATTTTAAGGCTGGCCAGTTTCCTTTTTTCTTCTTGAGTTAATCTATCCTATTTGGTTACAGATTGGCCTTACCCATCCTATGGTCAATAATCATATATTACCCTAATCAGAACAACTGGGATCATACCATCCACAATCTGAGGGGAGAAATGCATGGGATAAAGCATTTAGGAGCTGTAGGAGCTGCTTCGAGCCATTAGTAGTACAATCATTTTTTTTTTACTCATAAAAAGTAGAGTGCACAGGCTGATTTAAAAACAACTTACGGCTCAGAAGTACAACAATGTTGACAAATGTAATTTTTGTTATCGTAATTCAGAAAAAACAGAGTATATCAGCTGGACCTGTGAAACATTCTCAACAAAAAACACAGTTTCAGATTTGTTTTGCAAGGTTTCCTAACCTGCATTTAGACAATATCAAGGAAACCACATAGCAGAGGTACGTAAACAGCAATGCAATCCTGAACCACTAATTAACAGCCTGTACAAAGATGGCAAGAGTACTATAAAATTAGAACCCAATCGGTTGTGCTTTCATAGAATGGATGAGTAAGACGGATACATGTATTCATTAATTTACAGAAATATTATACTTTACATTAGCATCACGTGTCTAGTGGTTAAATCTTTCACAATTTAATCTCTGTCTTATCTTCTCACCTCTAAATATTTACTGCCCCTTTTGAAACACCATGTTGTACTGAAAACTTGAAAATTATTTACTTTTTTAGTTCTTAATGTTTTTGAACCCTTACAAAAAGTTACAATACTGGGTGGCCGCGGTGGTGCAGTGATTAGCATTGTCACCTCACAGCAAGAGGTTCCCTGGCTCGATCCTTGGCTGCGGTGCCTTCTGTGTGGAGTCTGTATGTCTTCTCTGTGGTTGTGTGGGTTTCCTCCAGGTGCTCCGGTTTCCTCCCACATCCCAAAGACATGCTGCAGGTGGATTGGACACTCTAAAATGGCCCCAGGTGTGAGTTTGCGTGTCTGTGTGTGCCTTCTGTGGAAGGTTGGGCGTCGGGCTGGCAATTCAACACTGTAAAACTCCACTGCCAATCCTGAGTGGACAGGTGATCCGCTGTGGCAAAGCCAAAAGAAGAAGAAGACAAAAAGTTGCAATGTTGAAGTGCTATAACAGCACAGAGAGTAAAACCTGTATGATTCAAACTGCAACTAAAATTCTTGTTTTTTGATGTAATAAGGTAGCACGTACAGTGCCGTACGTGCTGTAAACCTGCAAGTACACACTGCACAGCAGACTATGAAAAATGAAATTAAAAGAAAAGCAATGACATTAGCAATTGCAACTGCTGTCAAAACAACTTTGAACCTGGTCATTTTCTGGATTCAATAATCCCCTATGAACTTATCAACCTTTAACAGCTGGAAGGGTATGATTATCAAGTATTCCTAAATAAAGGTATCCCCTCAAGCAAATGTTATCTTTCAAAACTGACCAGCACGCTATGACTCTTAGAGTTTTAATGTTACTGATTCAGGGTTATAGACAGCAGTCTCTCCCCCAACTGCCTACTTTTAAGTCCCTCTGATGAATGTGCTTGCAATTCAAAGCACTATGAAAATCAGGCAAGAGAAGCCCACTGCCAAACTATGATGAAGTCATAGACGTTTCATGCATGGTTCTCTGAAGAATTCAATGCTTATTGACTTTAAGTTAATATTCATTTAGTAATCCACCAGTTTTGTTTGTTTTAATTTAGCAGTCAGTTTCATAGTACAATGGAATTATGCCATTTAGGAGTATGAATATTAAAAAAGGATTTAATTAAATCTGTTGCCTGAAACCTCTGTCTAAAGCTATATGACAAATTTAGTCTGTATTTATTATGGTGCACAAGGGACTTTAACTAGATCATTAGTTTATATGCCTCACACAGAAGAGAAGTTCTAAAACTTTGTATTTTGCATATTAATGCATTATTCATTTTTAACTAGGCATAAAATATTGTTTCCCATGAGAACAATATCCAGTTCTTGAAATATAGAAAGATAGCTATAAAATGAGTAAATTACAAATTCTTACATCTGTTCTTATTGTCTGAATATAAATTGGACTGTTTAAATGGTACAAAATAATTGACTTAACAGTTCAGTTTGAACTATTTCATTTTTTCTAAGCCAAATGTAATATACTACAGATATGTAACAATGTGGCTTTGCATACCAGGTGTATTTCAGATTGGAGACTAGAGATATTCCGTCAGTTAGTGATCCATTTTCTCACTGAACTATTATTTGCAGCACTAAAGTACTGTAAAAATACAGAATTATAAAAACAGGAATACTTTCCATACAGCTGATAAAAATATATATGGAGATTAAAACCACTTTATTATTCCCCAAACGTATTTAATACAGCTAACATTATTCTTGATAAAAATGCATCTGTCTGCAAACTAAAGTACATGCCAGTCAAAAAAGTAAAAAAATGCAGTTCTAATAGACCTCCATGTAAGTTGCCCAGTAAGAGGTTCAATGGACTGGAGAGATGTTTGCAACATTTTCCTTTAAATGTTACTGTGTCAAAAATGTTTAAACTAGCAACCAATGCATATTAACGCCTGAGCTGTTTCTGAGCATTCTCTGGTGCAGGTTTGCTCCTGTCAAAATATGTATTATAATATTCATACCAACTTGATGAAGGGCATGCTAAAAGTAAAATGATTTTTTTCTTTCAATTATAAAAACCAAACTTTGACAGAAGGCAAAAACTTAAAGATTTTCACATTTATAATACGCCAAAAAGGTATGTGCATGGCAGTACTGGACTAAAGTTATGAAAATATATTCTGCTAAAATTTTACAGAAAATACATTTCTTCATGATACTGATGACCAGTATAAAGTGATCACTTAACTGTATCTATCAACATTTTGTGTTTGACAACAGACACCATAATGAAAACCGCCATATGGAGTAAGAGATCAAGAGAAAAAATCAGTAACGTACGTAACATAAACAGCTGAGTGTCTTGGACATTACAGCCAATAGCCTCTGTATCAGACAGTGAAAACAATATGTCTTTCATAAGACTGCTCTACTCATAATAATATCATTTACGTAACAGAATGGAGGAAATTCAGATGTCTTTCCTCTTTCTCCACCATTAGCTACTGAATACTGTGTGTCTGTGTGTGTGTGTGGGGGGGGGGGGGGGGCATTGCAAAGCTGGCTTTATTACACCAAGCATGTTTTCAAGAAATGATGCCCACACCTGTCTCATGCCCACTTCTTTTCCTAAATGAACCCTGGCCACTCAACTCTTTGTTTTCTCATTTTATTCTCTGAAGCCAAGTGATTACCATCTGCTGTCACAAAACTGCTACACATTCAGCAATGGGAGATTTCTAAGGAATGCAATGCCTGATGCTACAAATGCATGACATTCCAGCTTCAGTTTTGAAAAGGGGACAATACCTTTCAAAATAAAACAGTAACAGTGCTTCTCACTTCTCTGCAAGTGTACTGCAATACAAATCTTTATTTGGAATCCCGATGCTGACAGGTCAATTGAACAGAATAAGCCTAGTTTATGATGCAGTTGTCAGAAGTGGTTAAGGTACAAGTCTGTTTATCCAGTGCCCTGAGATAGTCTAACAATTTTTCTTGCAAACCTGCACCCTGAGGTTAATTACTTTACCAATTTGAGTAAATGGCAAGCCATATTCCCATCTGTCTCCATTAGTTCCCCACTATTTCTCAATTTATGATGGCTGGGGTCAAGGCTGTGGTACAAAGGAAGAAGCAATAAAGCATGCATGTAGTCATTTTATGTTTACACAAATGCTGCAGCCCTGATGTAAATAAATGAGCAGACAGGGTTTAAAAAAGATTTATTTTGAAATGCTAAGCTGCTTATGTTTATTGGCTTTACAAACAAGAAAATAGCACTCCAAAAGTTCCACCTTTAAAAATATATCAATTAAGAAATATACATACAATGTTAAGGACTCTGAACAAATCTTCCAAAAAGGTTTCCTGATATGAGGGCTAGTTTTTCAAAGAAATGATCTGCTTTTACTGAGCTCACTTCAGATGAAACTACCATCATAAAAAAGCAACACTGAAAGCCACTTATGTATAAAAAAATACAACCCCCCCCCACACACATTTGCACCTTCCACTGCACTCCAAACCTCCCACAGATTTCTAATTAAATATAGCAACTTTATGGTTACATGGAGATTGGGAAATGGCAAACATATTACAAGAAAAAAAAATCTCTGCATCACATTTATAGCACTCAGGAATAATAGCATGTTAGAGTTAAACAGATACAGCTAACAAACAAGTCAATAAAAACAAGAGAAAATATCAGAATCACCACAAATAAGCTCTGTACAAATATAATGGCAGCCACTTCACATTAAAACAAGAGGAAAAACAGTGAAACCCCATAAATTCATTTAAAATGGGCATTTGGTAATCACATTTCAACAGATGTGAAGTCAGTGTAAACGGAGTCATTCAGACAAGGTAATCCCCCGTTTTTACCTTTCCCTTCCTTCTTTCCTCCCATTTCGTCAGCAGCAGTGACATTACTAGTAGAAAACCAAACCACTGACAGTAAAAACAAGCTCCTCATTTACCAAAAACATCTTCTGCTGAAATTACTGTTAATGTGAGGGTTAGTATTTTCAAACGTCATTTCACTTTCCAGCGACAGGAGAGAAGAATACATCAAACTACATAAAAACACACGACAGAAAAAAATATGAAAAATCCCATTAATAGTTTCAGGCAGCAGATAATATAGTTAACAATTACCTCTGTATTGTTTTCATTGTTTACACCTGCAAATTGTGATGTGTGTTTTCTGTTACAGGCAGACTGTTTTGAGGTATGTTAAATTCCTTCACAAAAGCTACAGTAATGCATACTGTCTAGTGTTGTGACTTGTTATTATCTTCCTTGGAAAAGTCACTTTAACAGGACAGAAGAATGGAAGTTATTTCTCAAACTGAGACCATTAGAAAGCACTTGGAGGTAATTGAAAAAATATTACAACCCCAAAGTTCCAAATGGATAAAGCTAAAACTTAGATGCTACAATGGTTTAAGTGAGAACAAGTAATCCTCGCCAAAATTCATTAGCAATATATCCTAATGGGGAAAACAAAATTGTTTTAGCTATTACATTATTACTATTATTATGGTTGTTGTTGTATTAAATCACTTATTTTTGTGTAATATATGATCCCACTGACAAGAAATGTATGAAAATGAAAACAGAATGAAATACACTTAAAATAATAAGAGAGAAAGCATAATATGAAAAATAAAGTTGAGTAAGTAAACGTACCATAACAGTAGATGTTAAAATGATCACTGCTGCAACAGCTGTAGGATAATTTAGCCAGCCAGCTTCGAACACTTAAGGGTACCTTCTATGCACCCAAACAGTTAGTCAAGCTGATTAAATAGAGTGGTTTGGGAACCAAGTCTTTCACAGATTTCTTACCAGTAGACAGAGAGAGAGAGAGAGGTTATAGCCCTTAGAAGGACAATGCTACTATATATATGTATGTATATATGTATATGTATATATATATATATATATATGTATATATGTATATGTATATATATATATATATATATATCATACACACACATATGGGTCTGCCTGAAAACACCAACACGCAAAAACACAGACAATGAGATAACTGACACCACAAAACCGAAAGTTCAAAAACACGAAACTTCACATGCCCGACAAACCACAATCCTGACAATCAACAAAACAAATACCTTTTCCGTAAAACACACACACAACACAAGCACACCAAAAGCCTTACAAACCTACACTAAACCTTACATACACAACTATCTATGCACTAACCTTAACCCAAACCCTAACTCTAAGGTCCGTCACTATCGCACACTCACCTAACCCGCACCCTAACCCTAACTCACTTAATCCGCCCCTAACCCTAAAGTCTGTCACTATTGCACACTTACCTTACCTGCACCCTAACCCTAACTCACTTAATCCACTCCTAACCTTAAAGTCTGTCACTATCGCACACTTACCTGAACCGCACCCTGACCCTAATGTCCGTCACTATCACACACTTACCTTAACATGTTCTCAGCATCGGGATTTTCAATCGTCGGTCATCTCCATTGTAGATCTTCCGGTGTCGCTTATCTCATTGTCGGCGTTGTCAGCGTTCGCTGTTTTCAGGTAGACCCATATAGATAGATATATATACATACATATATATATATAAATATTTACTTATTTGACATTTGTTTATGTCAAATTAGTAATAACAATATAGTTTTAACTTAGCTTTAACAAATTCCTCCACAAGAGTAAAAAGTAACATTCCTGTTTAAAAGCCCACAGAAGTAGCTCATATTCTGTCATAGAATTAAACAATTAGAAGTTTTTCCCCAAAGTGAACTCACCTGCCTTGCAATAGAACAACATTAGCCTGGAAAGCCTTGCATCAGAGGCATTCTTCAACAGCAAGAAAACTCTGACGGACGTGGTGCCCAAACCATTTTTTTTCATCAGCTCTGTTTGAGCTAACTAGAAGTTTGGGCATATAGAAAATGCCCTTAACCTTTGGTAGCTCCCCGGATGTTAAATCCTTAGCAGAATATAACCCATATAGCTAAGCTATTGCAACAGTGAACAATCTGATGAACACTGTTGTAATTAATCTGTTCTATAAATACAATAGAACCTATGGACAAAAGCATCAGTCATCTTATGTTGATAGTTTGAACTTTACATCTTCAGAAGGTATCGGACATCAAAATTCAGCTTTAATTTAACCATGTTCATTGAGACTGCCCTCATTTTAAATAACTCAAAGTGTGAAATATTTTATTTAAACTTACTAAAAATGTGTAATTTAGAATTACACAGAGTTACAGTCCTCACTTAAAAAAAAGACTTTAAATTGTCTCAAATACACAGACATCAGAAAAAACTCTTATATGGATTAATCCCATCACATGAACCATATCTATCTAAAAAATGCATTTACTCAGGCTTAAATTTCACCTAGAGTTACATTAAGTTAGATTCATGCTATATAATAAACAGAGATGATTCCTTATTTGCCAGAAGTAAGGCCCTAGAATGAATAATGGTTTGGAATATGCAAGAAATTCGATGAAAGTTCAAATAATGCTCTTAATCTAAGAACACTACCTAATCTTAGTGTGCACAGACTGAGACAGAGAGAGAGAGAGAGAGAGAGAGAGAGAGAGAGAGAGAGAGAGAGAGAGAGAGAGAGAGAGAGAGAGAGAGAGAGAGAGAGAGAGAGAGAGAGAGAGAGAGAGAGAGAGAGAGAGAGAGAGAGAGAGTGGGAGAGAGAGAGAGAGAGAGAGAGAGGAGAGAGAGAGAGAGAGAGAGAGGGAGAGAGAGAGAGAGAGAGAGAGAGAGAGAGAGAGAGAGAGAGAGGGAGAGAGAGAGAGAGAGAGAGAGAGAGAGAGAGAGAGAGAGAGAGAGAGAGAGAGAGAGAGAGAGAGAGAGAGAGAGAGAGAGAGAGAGAGAGAGAGAGAGAGAGAGAGAGAGAGAGAGGGAGAGAGAGAGAGAGAGAGAGAGAGGGAGAGAGAGAGAGAGAGAGGGAGAGAGAGAGAGTGGGAGAGAGAGAGAGAGAGAGGGAGAGAGAGAGAGGAGAGAGAGAGAGAGAGAGAGAGAGAGAGAGAGAGAGAGAGAGTGGGAGAGAGGGAGAGAGAGAGAGAGAGTGGGAGAGAGGTAGAGAGAGAGAGTATGGTGGATTCCTGTGTTTTAACATGGCTGATTCTTGTGTTTTCTTTACCTTTGACTGATGTACTTTTTAACATTTAGAGGGGGCTTCTGAGGTCCAGATCCCCTACAAGTGACCATTATTAGGCTACTGAATGTAGACAGAAATTTATCTTTGACAGCGTGCCTCTCTTTCTCTATCATTCTCTGTATTGTCAGGTAACCCCTCATCCCCCTTTATTTGTAGTCTAGCACTGAGTCCTTTGAAGAAAATTATGGTGACCCCTTAGGTATAAATCATCTATTTCACAAGTGCAAATGTTGTATGTTGAACCGTTTTTGATTACCTTAACTTACTTCAGTTTTTTGGACATTGGGTCACCTAGACTAGTATATGCTAATTTCCTAGAAAAGGCTGAAACACTGATTATTGTAGAGTAATTTTTTAACACTGATAATCTTCTCATAAATACAAATGTTTTGTAGAAGTATACCTAGGCTACAGTGAAGTTTATACTTTATAAAGAACTAGTATATCTTGATTTTAAAAGGTTTTATCACCTTACAATTTTTCCATACTGTGGATTCTAAAACAATGCATAGTGAGCTGTATAATGAATGCCTCTATGGGTTTCCTTGAGACTATACAAGGTCTAATGCAGATGGTATAAGCAATCTCATAATATGACCAGCATGGGGAGAGGATGGAATAATGGTTAAGAGCTTCACCTCACAGATACAAGGCAAACAGATTAATTCTGACCACTGGATATTAGTCAGGCTTGTAATAGTCAGTAGAATAATAATTTAGTATTCACTTTTGATCCTATGGAAAAGGAGGATGAAACTCTCATCTGCTAAACTTCATATAATGACTGCACAGCTGAGGATTTGTGTCCATGAGCACAGCTGAGGACCCATGTCCATGAGCACAGCTGAGGACCCATGTCCATGAGCACAGGTGAGGACCCATGTCCATGAGCACAGGTGAGGGTTCAGGTCCATGAGCAGAGATGAGGATTCATGTCCAGAAGCACAGTTGAGGATTCGTGTCCATGAGCACAGTTTAGGATCCATGTCCATGATCACAGCTGAGGATTCATGTCCATAAGCACAGATGAGGATTCATGTCCATGATCACAGCTGATGATTCATGCCCGTGAGCAGAGATGAGGATTCATGCCCATGAGCAGAGATGAGGATTCATGTCCAGAAGCACAGCTGAGGATTAGTGTCCATGAGCACAGCTGAGCACCCATGTCGATGAGCACAGCTGAGGACCCATGTCCATGAGTGCGGCTGAGGATTAGTGTCCATGAGCACAGCTGAGGATTCATGTCCATGTGCACAGCTGAGGATTCATGTCCATAAGCACAGCTGAGGATTCATGTCCATGAGCAAGCCACTCTACATACTGCAGAAGGAAAGACGATTAAAGAGCTGAAATGGACAAAAGAATACCACAGAACTAAATCCCACTGACTGTATTACACTTACAGTACAAAAGAGCAGGATGATACCACTGTATGCAAGGATTTTCATATGATCTAAGTGCTCTTTGCTTTGTTAACTTTAACCTATGATGGCAATAGGGAAGAATGCTCCATCTTATGTGTTATGTTTATAAAACTGTATGTTTATGTGTATGTATATCTCTGTCTCGCCAAGTATTGATCCTGTGTGCACCTGTTATCTTGTATTTTGTCCTTCTTTTTGTTAATTGTATGTGGAACTTTGTTCCTTGGGCATCCACTGAAAATGGGTTTCACACAGTTGCACTTTCCCGGTAAACAAATGTAAAACAAATAAATAAAATCAAGAAATAATATAGTTCAATAATTAGCCTAGCGCCTGCTAAGGTAAAATAACTGGACTGGAGTAAGCAAGCATGCCAAGATGGGCTATGCCTCACTGAAACACAAAGCTCTAATCACAACAACTCATACATAAATTAGCAAAACACATTAACTGAAACACAAGAGCACAAAAACATGTACTCATGCTATATAGCATTTTGCATGAATGACTAACAATTTAGAGCAAGCATTTTTGAGGGGTGATAGCCTCTCTGTACCTCTCAAAGGCGTGGCTTCCCTTCTGTACTCCTCTATTCATATATTCTCAATCTTATGTCACTCTAAGCTGCAGAAAGACTGAGCACACAAAATAAATAAGTAATTTAAAATGATCGCTCTTTTTCCCACGATCATCTCAATGTATAGTGAACAAATAGACAAAAATGCAGAACCCGGAAAAAAACAGTAATTTTATCTTGTGGACTTGAAGGAAAATTAAGTTGCATATGTCTTATCTCTAACAGTACATGTTCAAATTTCACACTGCCTCATGGCATATGGGTTCTGTGCCTACTGCACAAACTCAGACTGCCAGCTTTTCAGAGCTCAGAAACCCTTCCTCTAGGTGTGATGCAGAAGAAAGAGGTACCTGGGAACATCTTTTCTGGGAGTGTAATGAATCGGCAGACTTTAAAGATTCCCTGCAGACTACTCTGTCAGAGATACTGGGTGGTCAAATTAGGGTAACTAAGGAAATTATTTTTTTAGCTATGATACAGAATCAAAATTACATAGACATGGTAAGACCTTGCTGAGTAGAATCAAGGTTGCTCCCAAAAATTAACAATTACTAGAAAATGGAAATCAAAGTCTAAACCAGCTGTACTAGAAGTAATGAATATAGTGACAGAGATAAAACAACTGGAAATGGGATCTTTAGAAAAGGGTAGGAGCAAATTACCTAGGAAAAAATGGGAATTATGGGAAACCTATATGAAGAGGAGGAACAAGGTTTAAAAGAAGGCAGGATTTGATTGAGCCATGTAGTATTTGAATGACAATGACTGGATACATTGTAAGTAATGTATAATGTTTGCAACTAAAATTGTGTCAACATGGTTTGTGATGTATAATGTTTGCAACAGAGAGATCTCAAGTGCAGCACACCTTTCATAAACTGCTTGACCACAAAAAGAGACAAAAGGGGAGAATCCATGGACAAACAAGTTGAGATGGCCAGCCACAAGATGCACTTTGATAGCTGCATATGCTAAGCCATCTTTGAGTAGCTCACACAAGTATTTTAAAACTAGAGGGATAAAGACCATAACGGGCCATCTGGTATTGGTTAGGCACTCTTAGAAAACCTGGTTCTACTTATAGGTCTTCTTGCCTTCTTCAAAAAAAAAAAATATATATATATATATGTGTGTGTGTGTGTGTGTGTGTGTGTGTGTGTGTGTGTGTGTGTGTGTGTGTAAATACATATAAAGACATTCTTCTCCCCTCTCTCTCTCTCTCTCTCTATATATATATATATATATATATATACATATACATATAGTGTGTGTGTGTGTGTGTAAATACATATAAAGACATTCTCTCTCTCTCTATATATATATATATATATATATATATATCTTTATTCTTCAATGTTTAATGTCAAATATCTATTGAGTGCTGATAATACAATAACAAAATGCCAAGTGGAACCTTAGATCAGCACATGGATAGTATAGAGTCTGCATACACTAGGAAGTACACAGTATAGACAGTGCTGAGTCTGGACACACCAGAATGTACACAGCATGGATAGTGTGGAATCTGCATACACAAGGAAGTACAACGTATGGTTGGTATACAGTCTGCATATCCATCAGGAACTACACAGAACGGATAGAGTCTGCATGCATGAGGAAGTACACAGTGTGGAGAGTATAGAGTCTGCATGCACCGGGAAGTACACAGTATAAGTAGTATAGAGTCTGCATGCACCAGGAAGTACACAGTAAGTATAAATAGTACAGAGTCTGCATGCACCAGGAAGTACACAGTATAAATAGTATAGAGTCTGCATGCACCAGGAAGTACACAGTATAAATAGTATAGAGTCTGCATGCACCGGGAAGTACATAGTATAAATAGTATAGAGTCTGCATGCACCAGGAAGTACACAGTATAAATAGTATAGAGTCTGCATGCACCAGGAAGTTCACAGTATAATTAGTATAGAGTCTGTATGCACCAGCAAGTACACAGCATAAATAATATGGAGTCTGCATGCACCAAGAAGGACACAGTATAAATAGTATAGCGACTGCATGCATCAGGAAGTACACAGTATAAATAGTATAGAGTCTGCATGCACCAGGAAGTTTACAGTATAATTAGTATAGAGTCTGCATGCACCAGGAAGTACACAGCGTAAATAATATAGGGTCTGCATGCACCAAGAAGGACACAGTACAAATAGTATAGAGACTGCATGCACCAAGAAGTACACAGTATAAATAATATAGAGTCTGCATATGCAACATAAAACAGTTTATGTTGCACTGCATAGTATGATTTTTTTCCTTTCTGCTTGTAATTATGGACTGGGATTAGAGTCGCAAAGTTGGGAGCCTCTGGCTCAGCCACATAGCTTCTGCCACATGCTATATACCATCTTGCACTGTGGTGTGCAAAGTTGCATGGTGGCACCATGGAGCTACCCTCCCTCTGTCCTCTGCTACTGAGAAGGAGGGTGCTGCATTCGGGAAGAAAAAAGCACAGTTTTCCAGGCCTAGGCCGACACCTGGCTTCTCTGGTACAGGCTTAGCTCTGAGTTGTCTGCATAATGAAAGTATTATGGTATGGGTTTCATGAGCACCTTATTCTAGACATAAGTTGGTAATACTTGCTGTAGCACAGATGGCAATCTAATCTCAAATCAAAGATGCTTCCCACCACTAGATAACAAAGTAAACACCCACCAATAAATCAGGTATGTGACTACTTCCTCTGCCATTGTCAATAGGTAACCTACATGGAGACACACAGCTCAGAGGCCAGCCATAGTCCACAAAAACAGCGTAGGTATCCCACCACATTGGGTAGGATATTTAAGGGAGCTGACAGGAAATTTCATGCCACAATAACATAGTAGATTGGCAAATGCTACTTAACGCTATCCTGTCCACGTTTTTATACACCTAACGTTGTTGGACCATGCATGCATGCATATGGTAGTTATGCAGCAGCCATGGTGACATGTCAATGAGATGTCCGGGAAATTCTTTGTTAGGCCATGTAAAGCAGTTACTTAGTGGGAATGTCAGCAGGCAATATTGTCGGGCTTTAGTAAGAGCTGTGTTGCACCATGTAGACTGTACACAGGTAGGTATGGGTTATGTTTACAGTCTCCATAACAACAAAAATACACTATTGATAGTCATCCATGTACGACATTTTTCTGCTTTATGTAGCTTAATTTTAATTTCTATAGTATCTGCTTTGAGAAGAGGACATTGACATTATTATTTTGTTTACCATTTGCTTGGACCCCACCCCACCCCTGAGATACACCAGTTCTGTGCATTTGAAGCTTCTGTTACTCAACTAGGAATTTTTTTATGAATTAAGGTGTGAGTCTGTGACCTCCCAAAATTAAATAATCTAACTGAGTACAAAAGTAATTGAATGTAATAACCTCTCCTATAATTCTGTCCCCTGCTAGTACTTAATGCTCTTTCCTGGTCTAACAGAATGCGTTGCTTCTTTTTGCACTGGGTAATGTAAGGATATGCCAAAAAGGGTAATCCCACTGACAGCATAAGCCTGTACTATTTTCTACACATTAACAGAACCAAATAAGGTCCATTCAAGCTGTCTTCAGCTGCAGGTTATATAACTGGGACACCCGGCCTGAGCACATGAGTTTTGTGATATTGCCTATCACCCTTCAATTTCTACCTTTTTTCCTACTGACCATTTATTGCTGCCTAGCAGATGCCAAATGAAAAAGAAAGCATGGCAAATTATAGAAGTAATAAAGAGTTTCTTGCCAGCATGCATGAAATAACTGCTAAAACTGGAATGATTACATGAATCTTATGTACAGATATCTGATATTTGTAATTCAGATTTAAGAAGATTGGGAGGATGGGGTGAAATTAGGACCCACAGTATTAATAAATATTTCTTTAATTGAAATAACGAGCAAAGAAAATGTTTTTGATATTTACATTTTTATTAGGGTATAGGAAAGAACATTAACTTATTAATAAAGTGGCAATAAGTATAGCAGAAAAAGCGTAAGGCTTGCATTTTGAAATGCTTTGGAGAGGAGTTGCCATTGCCTTAGTTTGATTACTACTTGATTTAGTTACAATATCAAGAAAGAAAAAACTTGTGCATTTTCTTGCTGTCAAGCAACAAACAATTACATGCTTCATAGGATTTTTATAAGGATTATACTTAACAAACAGCTTCCCATTTATAGTTCAAATATTTTTCTTAACTTTCAGCATTTACGTAATAAAGCCTATCAAGAAAAAGCAAACAGAGAAGGACTGGTGTCATGCTTGATCGAATGAGTTTGCATTAACCACTGCGATATTCTTAATCATTTTAAGACGTAGACCAGAAAGGGTAAGGATAAAAGTACTCGAATAGTACACAAGGCGGTGGGGAAAATGAACAGCGAAACAGCGTACAAAACACCCAGATACTGCAAGAATAGGGAAAGCCGAATATATCTTTGTATGCAGCTTTCCTTACCTGCTGTGTTTACATGACATCCCAGCATGATGACACCCCCGAGGCTTTCCTACATAAATTAAAAGTGACGTCAGCTGTGAATACAAAGAGATGAGGGGAGAGAAGGTAGAAAAAGCTGGGCAGTAGCAGAAAACAGATCATCAACCTCAGTGTAATAAGGCTGAGTGCATCGGATTAGTTAGGCTTGGAAAAGGAGGGCACAAACCAAATACACTCAACTATTTGCCTGTGATAAACTTCTAATTTATAAAACTAGAAGGCAATACTGTTATACTGGCCAACAACATATACATCAAAAATCACAGCATTTGTTCAGAACAGTCAAATCACATGGAATGTAACCCAAAAGACTTAAATTTTCAGCTGCCATTTTCTTATTTACAGTTGGAATCTGAGCATTTAAAAGGTCAGATATGGCTATCCACATCTGAAACCAAATACGCTGATAATGTGACACATCTGTATACTAAAGGCTGATGAACTGCTGAAAAGTAGTTACTATTTCTGTCATCAGTCATTTGTCTGGTTGCCAATTGTGTCATAGGTCATTTGCATGAATTATTCTGGAGCTCACCCAGACTGTGCTGCTTGAATCACTCAAGACTTGGAAAATACACAAATAATGTCTTCCCATCCCCCGCAGCCCTTATGGCTCTCAATATTTTTCTTATGATGGCCTACGACAGTTGCAACAAACCTGCTGAAGTACACGAGCTATGTGAAAAGCAAGTCGCATAACACAGATATTTATGACCCCACTGCTCGTAGAACAAAGCTACACAGTCATTTGACGTCACTTACGATTGCAACTAGTTCCTCAGCTGCTGCCCATGTCCCCTCCACCTTAAGTTCCTCATTTCTCAGTCTTTCCAGTGACCTTCATTAAATGGCTGACTTATGCTCTATCGTCCTTTCACCCTTACTGTAAACTATTGTTCCTCATTTTTGATGTATGGTAGGCCAGACACATCATGTACACAGTCATCATCTGTAATTCGTAGTTTGTCATTCCTCTTGGACTGTAACCCCGACCACTCTCCAAATGTGCAGGGCAAGCCTCCTTATATTCTATCTGCATTTGAAGTGCTTCACATATATGTCCACTATTAGGAAGTATGTGAGTTACCCCAACTGTCGCAATCTGCTTCATTTCTTCTTCTGACTTACAGCCCCTTGCACCTCCAGATCTTCCTGCTCACTGAAGAACTTCATACACTTCCAAAAGTTATCCTTCTTCTGCAGAGGTTTACTGAACTGTGTTGCATTTGTCTAAGTTTGACTGATCAAGGTGACATGTTTACATGATCTAAAGATTGTTTCCATGCACATCTTGTCCTGGTGCAAGTAAGCATTTAGATTAAGAAGTGTTTTATTGTTTTCTCAAGACTGAGTTTTGTTTTGTTAAGGATTTGCTCTTAGATTTCTATATTTCAGCAAGCTTTTTTTTCGACTTTTCATTAGTCTGTGTTTTTGGTTACTATTTTGTGTTTCTCTTTTCTGAGGTGTGTAGGAACTGTTGGACATATTTTCACCATATTCTGGGTTGTGTTTTTGAATACTTTTAAATGAGTACAGCGGGATATATGAATAGCAGGGGTGTATGAGGAGAATTCCATCATAATGACTGAATGATTGAATCATAATAGACCTCTGCGATCAGTCAGTCAGATACTCCTTAATATAGCAAAACCTAAACTTTCCGCCAGTCAAATGCATTACCTATATGTTGTAGTAAAACAATGGAATGCTCTCTTTCCTTCACTTAGGTCTACTAGCAACCCTGAATGCTTTAAGACTTTGCTGAAACAACACCTGTTCTCCATTGGGTATGTACCATCTGGATTGCCAAATGGCTCATAGATATAGCTCAGGAATCAAAATAGGGAAATTCACTAAGAGATCAGTCACCAGTGGAGTTCCCCAGGGTTCTGTGCTGGGACCTCTTCTATGTGGCATTTACTTCTATGAAGTAAAAGTCAATACCAAACCACTCGTTGCAGAAGACTGCAAGCTAAGAACAGTCATTGAATCTCCAAATGACTTAGTCATCCAGCAGGATGGTTTCTCCCAAATAAATAAGTAGTGCCAGAATAACAGACTGAAACTAAATGCCAAAGGTGCATAACAGTATCCTTTGAAAAGTCATCTATACTGGTAAACTACCACATTGACAATACGACCCTAAGACTTGATCCAGTTGTTTGGAATTTAGGAACCTAAGAGGTCAGTGACCTACCTTTTGACCAATATATGTCCATCTTCATAAGAAAATCCTTCAATATTGCAGATCTTATAAATAAATGGATAATGGATTGTGTTTAGATCAAGGGATGTCATTGCTACCCTTTTCTCTGCTCTCATTAGGCCAATCATTGAGTATAATGTCATTGGCCAGTCACTGAGTATAATGCCATTGGCCAATCATTGAGTATAATGTCATTGGCCAATCATTGAGTATAATGTCATTGGCCAATCATTGAGTATAATGTCATTAGGCCAATCATTGAGTATAATGTCATTAGGCCAATCATTGTGTATAATGTCATTAGGCCAATCATTGAGTATAATGCCCCCCTTGACATGCATCTGTCCAGACACATGCAACAACTGGAATGCCCTGTCACTTTACTCAGTATCCTACAGACTGCTAAGAGGTGACCTGTGTCTAGCATACAAGGCATCCCCTGACTCAGTACTGATGCATTTACTGCACATCAGCAACCCAAATGGCATCAACAGAACAGTTTGGAAGGACAGGTATATCTCGCAGAGGATACCATACAAGGTTTATCTCTGTCCATATTCAAGAACAATTTGGATGGGAAACAAAAGATTTACCCCAGGAGTGCCCCCTTTACTAATAATGTACAGAGGCAGGTCCTACATGCTTTATTACATGGATGGATCCCTTCAAATTATCAGTAATATGATCATAGTTATTCTCATTAGGTGTAATATATAATTATTGACCATGACTTCAACAATTGGCTAAGTTTCTGGTGTCCTTCTAAGGGGATCCAGTATCTGTCTGCCTGGGATGACATGATTGACAGACCTCTATGCTTTGCCAGAGACGGCCTGCATCTGTCACTCCTGGCTTTCTAAGTACTGGCTAAGGCTCTTGCCACCCCTATAGTGCCTTTTTTAGGCGGTGTTCCAAATAGCAAATTACCACAGTAACAGCTATAAATAAATGCAATCTGAGGATCATACTGCTCAACACTAGAAGTCTAAATCTCAAGATGCACTCGCTCGAAGCACTCCTCAAAATGGAGAACATAGACATTTGTGCTGTAATGGACACTTGATTTAAAGAAGCAGAAAGCACTCCTGCACTACCAGGCTATAACTCATTCCACACCTTTCGGCCCTGAAACATGGACCGAAGCTCCAAAGGCAGTGATGTCTTCATATCCATAAAGAATATGTCACCTCCAGACTAGTGGCCCAGCATAACACATCTGAGATACTTCAGGTACAACTAACATTGGGTAAGAGGGCGATCCAGGTCATAGCCTGCTATAGGTCTCCAACCATGTCCTTAGACTCTCACTCCATGTTCCTAAGCACCCTGGAATGTATCAAGGTCCAACCCAACACTCTCATACTAGGGGACTTCAACTAAAACCTCCATCAACTTGGAAAACTACTCAAGCACCAATACATTGGCCCAATGCAATTCAATGCCCTGGACCAGCTCATTCTGACCCCCACTACAGGAAGCAACATCCTTGACCTGGTTATTACTAACATGGGTGACCATTGCTATACACCAATAGTCAATCCCTCCCTGGTCAGATCTGACCGTAAACTAATCACCATGGAAATCCACATCTCACCCACACTCCTAGCAAAGGTAACCACCTTGAAAAACTTCTCCAAAGCTGACTAAAAACAGAGGTGCCTAACTTCACGGCAGCTATGCCAATGGAAAATAGCTGCATGACTGCCGAATGATACACCAATGCACTGTACGGTCATGTACATAAATGCATGGAACAAGCCATGCCCAACAGAACCAAGATGCTCTCCTCCAAAAAAAGGAAGCCAATCTGGTGGTTCCCTGTCATTAATAAACTCTACAACAGAAGGAAGAAACTGTTGCAGAAAAAGGGTGAAGTCCCAAGACTGAAAAAACTCCCTTATTAGCCTCAACAAAAAGTTGAGAGCCCTCATGAAATCCTCCAAAGCCAGCTATGAAGGCAGAACTAAGGCAGACACTAAAAACAATCACAAAGCCTTCTATAGTTATATCAAGAACCTCCACAGCAGTATCCAGATTTGCTCTGAGTTACTGCACAATGGTACCTCCTATACTGAGCCAACAGATATTGGCAACATACTGGCCAACATATTCAGTGCCAAAGTTACCCCCTCTCTCCTTAAAGGACCAATCACAATACCGGAAGAATGCCAAGCACACAGCATTATTGCAGCACAGGTTAAAACTGCATTATCTAAGGCCAAGAAGTCTCTTCCACGGGATCCAATAATATCCCTGGCTGTGTTCCACATGAACTACAAAGTGAACTGGCACCACATCTGTGTGCTCTGTTCAGTCAAAGCCTCACCTCAGGCTTTGTCTCTACCGAATGGTGCACTGCTACAATCATCCCTTTCCATAAAGGGGGAGCAATTACAGACCCTGGGAATTATCAGCTTGTTAGCCTGATGAGTCTGATATGTAAAGCTATGGAGCGCATCATCATGAACCTGATTAACAAAGATATAGGAAATCTCCAAACTCTAGAACCCATGCAATTTGGCTTTGTGAAAAGGAGATCATGCCTGCTCAACCTGGTTGACTTCTTTGAGTCAGTCACCAGGGCTGTGGATGAAGGTAAGGCAGTGCATACAGCCTACCTTGATCTGGCCAAGGCCTTTGATACAATTCCTCACTCCGGAATTTTTGATAAACTCAATAAACTAGGCATCAACCCCTATATCACTAGGTGGGTTGCAAATTGACTCACAGACAGAACACAGAGTGTGAAAGTAGCAGACTCCAAACCAGACTGCTGATCAGTCACGAGTGGAGTCCCACAGTGATCGGTCATGGATCCTCTCCTATTCAGCATCTACTTCTCCGAAGTCCAGGCCAACACAAAGGGACTCTGTCTGACCAAGTTCACAGATGACTGCAAGCTGGGAGACATTATTAATTCCCCAAGTGATTCGGACAGCCTACAGAAAGGTCTCACCGAGACGAATGACTGTTGTCAAAACCATGGCCTTAAGCTTAACGCCAAAAAATGCATTGTCATCCCTTTTGGTAAAAACTCAGTTCCCACTAATTACTATATCGATGGGAGCCCACTGAACACTGAAGGCCTTATAAGAGATCTGGGGATACAGGTTGACAGCAACCTCTCCTTCGACCACCACATTGCCACTGTGGTCAGAAAGTCCTTCTATATGGCACATCTCATTATCAAGGGTTTTGCATCCAAAAAGAAAGAGGTCATCATCTCTCTCTACTCTTCCCTCATTAGACCAGTCATTGACTATAATGCCCCATTTTGCATGTACCTCACTAGACACCTGCAACAGTTGGAGAGGCCACAGAAGTACCTCACGAAGAGGATCCTAGGCATTAAACACATGTTCTATATGGATAGACTCAAAAGACTCTAGCTATTCTCTGTGTCGTATTGCCTACTTATAAGCGATCTCTGCTTGTCTTAAAAATCCATGTCTGACCACGCTCTGTTAGAAATGCCACATCTAAAGAAATCCCAATCCCTCCGCACCACACACTCCAAAGACCTCAACCTCATTACCACAATCGACAGAACATGCTGGAGGGACAGGTTCCTCACCCAGAGACTGCCCTTGCTCTGGAATAGACTTTCCATACACGTGAAGCAGAGCACCTCACTGTCCTGCTTCAAGAGGAATCTAGATGAGTGGATGGGTAATAGAAAGTTCACCCTGGGGATCACTCCAGTCGCTCTACTTGATAGAGGCGCTGGGAACTAATGTTGGGTGGCATGATGCCAGGGCACTTCTATGAGCTAGGCTTGCAAAGTCTCCAGGGCCATTAGTCTAGTACACACCTATGAACCTACAGAACAGGTAAGACTAATCTAACATCAAACATGGGTTGTTAATTCAAGCAGCAAAACAGAAACTGACTAGGATTAAAATGGCCCACAAGGGCAGGTAGCCTAGTACTTACCTATGGACCTATGAGCAGACATTACCTTCTGCACCCGTGTCTTGCCTAAATGAAATACCTTGCTTACTGACTTTAAGTTCCAGAGGTCATAACTCCAACTGATTGTTTTCCTGCATATTCCCAGTATCATTTCTTTGTATACTATTCACATTATGCACCTTCTCAGCACATGCTGCAGCTAAAATCACAAATCATTTTCATGACTTTGTTCAAGCATATGTAATTTCCTTGTCTAAAACTATATTTGTTTTACTTTACACATTTAGAAAAGTGATTTCACTTCTATACACATGTTCAATAATGTCACATTCATTTTTATCATGTTTGTAGCAATGTCTCATGCACAATTTACAAAGAAAACATTCTGTTGTATTTTTCATATTCCCTCACAACTAATTTTACTCTGCTTTTAATATTGTTCTCAACTTCTTTATCTTGCATGCAGCTTTTGCACAATTTTAAATGTACTATGGACTCTTTTAACTGTAGTGAGGTAATTTCAGTTCAAGACATTATATTTAATATTAGATCAGCTTCCCATTTGATAATATCTAATGCCAGTGACAATTATATCCCATAGTGATGAGCTGTCATTCACCAAGCTCACAATCTTCAACTTTGTTCTTTAAATCAGTAATGTAAGCATCCATAGACTTGGGGAGACATTGTGGTTCTGAGCAGAAAAAAAAGATGAAAGATAT
Source organism: Protopterus annectens (assembly GCF_019279795.1). NCBI lineage: Eukaryota > Metazoa > Chordata > Ceratodontiformes > Protopteridae > Protopterus > Protopterus annectens. The sequence goes on along the minus strand of NC_056737.1, from coordinate 154,555,388 downwards.
ATTGCAGATTTCACCTTGTCTCTCATTAACTCTGAAGCTCTGTCTCATCACAGCAATATTTTCTTCACTAAACTCTCAAGGATTCTTTACCTGTGACAAGCACAATGCACCTTTCCAGGCTTCACTGATATCCACCCTACAGTGAGAAGTTAATCAAATTATGTCATCAAAAATGTACAATTCTCATATGGATTACCCTGCAGAGAGAGAGATGTCTTGGAGGCTGGAGGGTGTATGTAGTTCTTAGCTTCATAGATGTTTACAAGGCTAATGACCACAAGTGCCTTTTTAAGCCTAGCCATAAACCCCAAATTTCTAACAAGTTTTAATACCCTTGGTAAGTGTAAGCAGGGGTTTGGGAAATGAAATATTTACAAGCATGAGCCTGGGATATGAAACATTTACAGGTTGCCTGTGTCAATTAGAGACACAGGTGCCAAACCAGGGATGAATTTCCTGTTCCTCATCCAACTGTCCAAGTTGCACTTGAATTGGGTTAGGAAGGAATTCTGCTTCACATGGATGATGAACCTATTCCATAGATGGGGCAATCTCTGAGATACATACCTGTCTCTCCAGCAAGTCCTATTTATATCACAGGAGAGGTTTATGTTTTTAGAATGAGTAATTCTAGTGGTCTTTGTTTTGTGATTATGTAGGAAGTCCATCAGAGTGGGATCTGACAATACCCTGTATGCCAGGCATAGTTCTCCCCTTAAAAGCCTGTAGGATACAATACAGGGATAGGGCCCTGAGGTGGTCTGTATAGGACATTTTACTTATACCCTGTATTCTTTTGGTGAGAAACCTCTGTGGTGTCAAATGAAGGATGATACAACATACTTGAGATGGTTTTTGACATGGTATAACATCTGGTATTTGAGATTAGGAATGTCAAGATGAAATATGGGTTTTTTTGCTGCAATGTGTAGCAATGTAACTTTCAGAATGGACACTACTCTAAAGGAAACAAGTTGAGATGATATACCTCCAGGACATCAAATAAGGAAAAATGTATTGATATTTTAGACATTCAAATATATGTTACATCTTATAAAAATACAGGCTTCGGAAGACTGAAGTGCAGCTATGGATACAGGATAAGGGAAATCTGAGCAGCAAGTTAATTCATTCCCAGAATCTCTGGTAACTAGATATGGTGCAGACATTATTTTTGCTGCTGAAGATGTGAAGGTGTTGTACATTACATTAGGAATAAGCACTACTGAGAGCTGTAGCTTTGTTTTGAATCGCTGCTACTACTGGCAGCACTTGTCAAGTACCACTACTCCTAGACCACCCGTGGAATGAATTACACATGTGGTATAGCATTACTTCAGAAATATTCTGCTTGCTTACTTTTTTTCAGGCTGATTATTCTATATCCTCCTTAACAATCCTCTCATTTGCCTGACACAGAACTTCAGGTCTCATTGCTGGTCATGGTCTATCTTTGCCATTCTCCCTGTCACTTAATGCTTCATTAGCTCAGTCCTAATTGAGTCCTACACAATGTAACAACCATTCAATGTGCTTGCAAGGGTAGACACCTCCATCTTTTGATAATGTGGCTATTTTGACCATCTATATGTGCCCTGTACTATCTCAGGGTGAGCATCATCATGAAGAATGAAATGAGGGCTATTAAGTCATTGGCATTGTATATACGAGTGAGGGTTTACTACCTGCAGGGTGAAGATTCTACCCCATTCTCTACTTTCCCATATGGCAGTCATATAATCATGATATTACCCTTCACTGCTCTCCCCTAACTTATTCATTGTTGCTTTTACCTCATTCTCCACTAGGAAAGGTCATTAGTAAGTTAATAACTACCTTAATTCACCCACAGGTAGAGAATTTGCCATAGGCATTAGATTCCTGCAGTTACAATAAGGTCTCAAATCCCCTGGAGCAAAGGACCACTTCAATTCTGCTTAACTCTTCGGGTAAAATAATGGCTGTTGCTTGCTGCTTTTTGCAGGTAGGCGTAACATGATTATAAGCAAAAGAGGGTGCAGTACGACTTTTAGTGCTGATTATATGAAACAAAAAAACTGGTTCAGGGATAAAAAAATGAGTCAAGCATTCAATTCTTGTAAATAGGTGAAGCATAAAAGGAAGGAAAAAAAAACTAATGAATGGGAATATGGAATGGAAGGTGGTAAGAGGGAAGGAGCAGTGAGGCAGGAGGAATTGAGAAATTTAAATGTCATTATGTGAGTGCATTAGGAAACTGTGGAGGGGAAGAGCATATGGAGTGTGTTGGAAAGATACTGGATTTCCCAGAAACACCTGGGTGCTGGACATGGTGGTAGACTGACTAGACAGGGCAATACAAATTCACTGGAAATGGCAGTTAGGTGTCTGGACAGGTGAACAAAAAAAAGGAAATGGTGGCAAAGAATTAAAAGAGAGTACAAGAAGGGCAGATGCAGTCACAGGCAAAGGGATGGAAGTGTGAGTAGACAGGGGAAAAAGAGAGAGTGGTGGAGGTGGTGGGGATTTAGTAATTGGGAGGGATAAAAAGAGAGCATGGAAAAATAGGATATCATTAAATATGTGAGTGGCAGAAAAAATGTAAAGTAAGGAAACTTAAGAATTGTCTTGCAAAGGTCAAAAGTATAAATATTCCATGAAGCGGCTGATGATTTTAAACAAAGACTTGTCACTGGTGTTTTCCAAGGAAAAGAAGGGCAGGTTATCAGTGCAGCAGGGAAGGAGAACTCAGGTAGCTAAGGAGAAATGAGGGAATAAATACTGAGAAAGTGAGGATAACAACAGGGACATAAAAGGAAGCTTAGGCACAATAGCCGAGTAGGATCTCCTCACAGCAATCTCCAAGAGGAGTGTTGGGACACTAGCTGATGCTCTGACAGAGGTCTTTAAAGGGTCCCATTGCAAAGAGTTATCCCAGAACACTGGTAGGAAGTTGAAGTGGTCAACAGTGGGCCAAGGGAAAGCTCAAGGAACTCTAGACCAGTCAGGCTGACATAAGAAG
>NC_056737.1:154497387-154542387 GCF_019279795.1 Protopterus annectens | reverse complement strand
TCTTTCTTGCAGATTCAGAAATGTCTGCCTCTGTGCTTTCCTGAGCAGCCCCCCCCCACCCCCCCACTATCCTGATCAAACCATTCCAGTGTTTTGAACCAAGAATTTTTAATGTTATCATCTGAATATTCAACGGGAAATGTATGTCCTTGGGACCACCTTCTTTGCCGAGGTCTGTGAAGTCTTTCTACAGTTCATGGTAATTTCTCACTCTAGATTCTGTAGTAAAAATGGTGGTCAAGATTATTACATGGTACTTTATGGTGGTATTTCATGGCTCCAGGCATAAAGATATATTAAGAATTGTGCTGAAACAAAAACACGAAGTGTTACGCTCTCATTTGGATAAACGCAGATGGTAAATGGCAGTGAACCATTCAACATTAAGATTCACTCATTCTAGGATTATTAACCTAGCCTGCGATATTAACAGGACATGCTAGAGAGACAGATGTTTCCCAGAGATTGACACTCCTCTGGAACAAACTCTCATTTCATGTAAAACAGAGCTACTCAATGACCCTATTTAAGGGTAACAGACAACTGGATGGGAGAATGTAAACTTACTCCAGGGGTGTCACCTATGTCTCTCTTGGAGATGGGCAGTCAGTGCTGATCATAGACTCATGCCGCAAATATAGACCAATAATGGAACAAGGGTATAATATGGCTAGGCTTATAAAGGTCCTAGGCCCAATAGCCTAGTAACCTCCTATGAACCTATAAGAAATTATTTTACTTTGAGTTTTATTCTCATGGATTCCCATCTTTTGAGTTTCACAATGCCATGCTTTATCAGTAATGTCTTCATGAATCTACAAGTTAATTAGAACAAGTACAAGTTCAATTTAAGATGGCTGTCAGTCTTGCCTCATCTATGTTATGCTTACTTTCATCAGGAGGTAATGACTCCTGCAGCTTTATTCTTTACCATTATTATGTCTCTTTTAGCAAGTATCTGGTTCACTTCTGATTATGACGTAGTTCAAACCTGATGGCAAACCTCTAATAAGAAGGAAGATACCTACCCATGGATGTACACACCATGAAAAAGACAGAAAGGAATTGCCATTCACATGTTTGCCTTTCTTAATAATACTGTTGGAAGAAGTTACTTCTCAAGCACATCTCACTAGTACATCGTCAAGCTACTTCTCAAGTTACTTCTGAACCACACTCAGTATTACATCAGGGCAGAAAAACTGTTGCATCAGTAGGATGGATTCTTTCTATACATACTTTTATTTATATGTTAACCAGATAAACCCATTAGGTACAATACTCTTTTCAGGGGTGAACTAGGAGCACTTTTTGCTTAAGTGGCTTGTGTTTAACCTCATGACAGGAAAATGGAGGCTGAGGGATTCAAACCCAGGTTTGCAGAAGGAAGCTAATTAGCTGTTTATTGGATTAATCTTTTGCACTAAACTGTCAGATATAGAAGACATCTGATTTATTGTGAATCTGATATTTAATTAACATAAACAACTTCTAACAATCCAAGCTTATTTGCTACAAATTCTCTTTTTGCTAGTTCTGTTTAGGTTGCTTTTCAAACAATTAGATCCAGTGGGAATACCTTATATACAGGTGAAATTTCTCTCCCTACAAGTTGTCTTTCTTATGTCCTCCCCATCAACACTAGTCACAGTGTGCAAGCAAAAATGACGTACATGTAGTGTGAGGAAAGACTGTGAAGGCAGTTCCAGCCCTTGGCAATGGGACAGAGCATGAGTTTTACCTTTCTTAAACATTAAGCAACAGTACCCTGCTAGTAATCTGAGAACAGCCGTCTGGCTGCAAAGTAAGTGTGAATGAGGGAAAGTTACTTCCTCATGCTGCTTATTACAAGATGACCTCGTACATCTGCAGGTTAGAAAGGTGCTAGGGATATGAACCCTGCAGACTAAATGTCTGTCCTCTCCACTGAGCCAAGATGAGTTCTGTGGTCCAGTAGTACATAAGTGCAACCTGCATCATTGATCTAAAGGATCTGTTCTACTGACCACTGCAATAATGACATAACAGTGCTTCAGGAGGATGCAAGTGATATATTAACATTAAGTAGGGGTGTTTTTTTACATGTGTGTGTGTGTGTGTGTGTGTGTGTGTGTGTGTGTGTGTGTGTGTGTGTGTGTGTGCTTGTGTACATCTGTCTGAGTGTGTAAATGCAATACCCCTAACAGGCTTATAAGCTTGAGTGACATACATTTTTAAAATCTCTCTCTCTCTGTCTTTCTCTCTACTTATCTACACACATTTCTTTTGGTTCATTGTTGTGCCATGGAAGAAACTTTTCTCATTTTATTTTTCTATTTATATTCACTTTGTAGTTTTAACTACATCATTATATATGCACACAGATGCACACTCATACACACACCCACATACACACACACACACACACATATATATATATATATATATATACACACACACACACACACACACATATATACACACACACACACACACACACACACACACACACACACACACACACACACACACACACACACACATGCATACTAGTTGACAAATTTTTGAATTTAAGGAAAAGCATTAAGATTCAGAAAATGTCTAAATTATTTTTTTGTTATAAAAACAGCCTTGTGCACACAGTTAGAAAATGCCAAGCAGCAGATCCTTATGAGACACATTTTCTCAAGGAATTACCAGCTAACACTAAGGGACATCTCTGAATATCAGCCATCAAAGCGGAAGAGAAATCTGGTTGTAAGACTAGATTAAAGTATAAATGGATAGAAAGTTGTAATGGGTTTACAAGTTGCACACCATTGGTTATGTTGAAGTTCACATTTTTGTTTACTGATTTATTTTTCTTTGTTGACAAGGTAATTGGGCTGGCCCTAAGACCATTTCTGCCCAGACCTGGGTGCCAAGGCATAAAATACATAGGAATGAAATGCAAAGGTACAAAATATATATAAATAAATAGTATTCAAGAACAAAGCAAACAAGTTATTGAGTAGATTGAAGTATAAGTCATATAAAATGCATTACACACTGAAGAATTATCCATGAATTTCAGTACTGCATCAATTTGTTACACAATACTTTTGAAAAAGTCTGCTAGTGTTCAAATTCCTTAAAATGCAATCGATAAGTAAATTTCCTAAATGCAGTATCATTCACTGAATGGTGCTTGTGTAAAAGACAAGATGCTAACAAGTGTTGGTGACATATTATTTGTCTGCAAACTTCGGTCATCTCCTGTACCCAATGACCTGCACTGCAAGCTTAAACTTTCTCTGTGCTTCAAAATTCCCATGATGCATGACTTTGTGCAATTTTCTATATGTATTTTTTATGCAGCTGTACTCACACATATCACAAAATCTTAATTAATATTCAACAAGCTTTCTTCTGAAACGTCGAGTCAAAAGCAAAAAAAAGAAAATATTTTTCAAATGTGCAGAATATTATTCAAAAATTTTTGCCAAAGTGACAGTTATATAACAGAAAACATTCATATATTTAATTTTATTTGGTACAAGTTGAAAATGAAAGTACTTTTGGAATATAAGTTTTAATAGGTCAAAAACTATGATATATAAATCTAAAAACTCAGTTTTAATCTGCAGTACAACACATTTTATCCATACGAAGAGCTTCAGAGTATATACTTTTCTGGCTTTCTGTAACTCACTGTGTGGCTCAGCATGTACACAGCAGTGGTGGATCTCAGGGGTGATAAAGGGAGATGTACGCTCCTCCTTTTAAGAGTTCAAACCTGCTGCCTGAAATACTGAGGCTTTTTTTTGGCACAACACAGTTTATTGTGCGGGTCATGCTGCCTTTTGAAAGCTTTTACATCCACAGTTGTTGCAGCCTTTCAGCATATTGCATATTTATGATATCATGTTACACTGCATATGAATATCTACATTGTCCAAATTTTAAAGGCTGTATTTTTGAACTTTCACTGTCATATGAGCCAGCTCTGTAACTGTTGTACTTTGAACTTAGATAATTCATTAATTAACATTGTTTTGGAAGTGATGGAGGTGACTGTGAACAATAATTATATTTCCTTTGAAGGAGAAGTTTTTAGACAAGTCAAAGGTGTGGCTATGGGGACCAGTTGTGCCCCCATATATGCCAATGTGGTTATGCATCAATTGAAAAAAAGAAGTATGTTTTAAATTCTGATTTCAAGAGAGAATGGAATGTCTACCTTCATTTTTTGGATGATATATTCATCCTTTGGAAGGCTAAAGTACAGGAAAGGGAATAATTACTTACATACAGCAACAATATTACCCCATTTTTAAGATTTACTCACACTCATGCTGATGGTCAGATTAATTATTTAGACATAACAATCTATAAAGATCATGAGAACAGGTGTTTTGGGTCAAAGGTATACAGCAAACCTATGTTTTCAAATAATTATTTGGATTTCAACAACTGTCAACCTAGAGACACAAAAAGAACATTTTCAAAGGTGAATAAGTGACAGCAGCCAGAATGAATTCCAACAAGATCAACTTTCAGATGTAACTAAGCAATTTAGTTTTTATTTTCCAAGAAAGAGGATACCCACGAGATCTGTTAAGATTAGTGAGGAAGTACTCAATGGACAGGACTCTCAGTACAGTCCACTACTAGGTAATGACACAGGGGTAATGCCCCATGACATCAGGATGAAACATAATCAGGAGAAGATTTACACCAACTCTATGGTGTTACCATTTGGTAGCTACACCAAAGAAATAAAAGACGTATTTATTAGAAACTGGAACATATTCAGGGGTAATGCTGAGGTCATTAAATGTGTCTATAAGGCTGGGAAGAACTTAATACCCCAGGATAAAAACAATGTACAGTAACAAGGGCACTAAATGTTGTGGTGCATGCAACCAATGAAGATATATTTTAGAAGAACAGAAAATAACTATTGGTAACCCCCCACACTAATACATTTGGGAGATGGGACATAGCAGTTTGCTTAAGCTGTAAATATTTCTACATTGGTAATACAGAGAGACATTTTCATAAACGTATTTACAAACATTTCCACACAATTGCCAAAAGTGACACAAACAATACCCTATGCAGACTCCAATGAGACCTGCCTCATATTTATAAAGTTTAAGTTTGGTATTTTAGAAACAATACCTAAGAGTGTCAGGGGGCAGTTGGAAAACACAGACAGAGGAAAGGGAGCTCATTTGGCAATTTAAGATGAATACCACTGCAATTCCTCGTTTAAATGACCACATCTCATTGGCACAGATACTTAGACTATTATCAGTTGAACTATAAGCAAAGAGAAATAACCAAGAAACACATATTAAGGTTTGTTTGGACACCTATTATTAAAATAGAGTCTGAGAAGCCATCCAATAGAATGATTTAAAACTTGCATTATAAACACCTAGTATGAATTTGTATTGCTTTTTTTAAATTTGAGTAATTCACCAATATATAAGGGCTGGTGAACAAAGCTTAATTCACTTCCTTTTTGTTCTTATTTTATCACACACTGTTTTACAATATTTTTAGGTTGGTTGATGTATTTTGTATTGTTTCTTGTATTAAATCACATTTTACATGCTTAAGTAACACTGCCTCTTTAAAATTTTAAATGTTGTACTAAATGAACCATCACATGACTGCATTATTTTTAAATAAAAAGAGGTTTTATATGTAAGTCAAATGGTTCTGAATTCCAAAGTTGAATGGACAAAACCTCTTGACAAAAACTCTCCATTTTTATTTGACAACCGGAGTCTGCATTTTTGTTTACTTCAGTGAAGAACTAACAGTCTACAGTGCATTGAGAGATACTGATAGATTTGTTTGAGGCAGTCTGAATTTGTCATTTGGAGTATCGGTGTGCTCTCTCCATTCAGTGGAAGGCCATTTCACAAACAGTGTTACCAGCACCTGACAGATGGACTATCATGTCTCTCAACCTGGAAACATCAAAAATCTGAAAAGTAGGTACAACTGGCCAAAAAATCTGGGTGCTGATTAACATAAAATATGCATGCACAATGATGTAACCCCACCCACTCTGATGGAATTGTGGGATACTAACAATCAAATGCAAACTGAAGAACAGACAGAATATTAAACAAAACACAAAAGAACCACATACATCTGCTTTCAAAATAGATTGCAACAACGCAGCTGCTGGTGTAGCAGAAACAATTTTTAACATCAAAGTGATAATATCGTTATTGTTAATGGGAACTCTGAGGTAGACATCTGAAAAATGTTTGTATATTTATTTCCCTTTTCCACAAGAATAATGCTGCAGTTCTCTTCTAAATAAAAATCAGCGATGAAGCAGCAATATTTAAGTGGGTCAGTTCCTTAGTTGTTGTTAGGTACACACACACACACACACACACACACACACACACACACACATGCGCGCACGCACACACACACACACACACACACACACACACACACACACACACACACACACGTGTGTGCGCACACACACACACACACACACACACACACACACACACACACACACACACACACACACACGCACACACACACACACCCATGGTGCACACAGCATGCCTTTTCCCACTTTTTGCTACTTCAGTAGTGTCAAAGTTAACATTAAGGGCATTTGGCTGACTAAGTATGATGATAACTGCATACTCCAATGTGTTAATAGCTCACCTGAAGACACTCATTCTTTCCTCCAAAAATTGTCTATCCCTCACTAATTTCTGATGCCAGGACCATGAACTAAAGCTAAACACAAATACATTTGGTTTCCATTGAAGTCACAACAATAATTAGTCAAACCTGGAGAAAACCTGAAAGCTAAAAGTCAATTTAGTTATTCTGTTGCCAAGTGTGTCATACATGAAAGAGTGATTTAAACCATATTAATTTCACAACAAATACATACATCTGATTTCTGACAGATTACTGTCTATTATTATGGCACATCTCAACAGCAGCAAATGCACCACAGTGCAGTGCATGCATGTCCAAAACCACTTTTGTAAGTTTAGCCTACTCATTGTACTAAATAAGACAATTTAATTAAAAAAAAATAAATAAATAAATAATAATAATAAAACAATTAGCAGAAACATACATATTTTAAGTAAGGAAGATAGACTCTGTGCAATGCAGGTATCCTAAAATGTTAAGCACTACTACTCCTTTAAGAACTGCCAGATTTGCAAAATAGTTATCTATGTGTACCCACAATAACTCTTCATATTATATTTATACCCCTGTCCCACTAAAAAGTTCTACCAATAAATATTACTTCAAATTATATAAATAACATGTTGGGCATTATTAAGCAAGGTTAACAAACAAGGTACTTTTAAGGCACTGCAATAGAAAAACAACCTAAACGTTATTCAGAATGTTCAGAAGTATCTAGTCAGTCTCTCACTAACCCGATTTGTCACATGATATTTTATAATGCAAAAAAAAAAACTTAAAGAAAAGAAATAATAAAGTAGTACAGTATGATATACATGCCCAAATGAAGAATAAACCTACTAACACAGTAAACTAATTTCAACCCAACTTCCCCAGCAAAATTCAATCTGTCACATGCATCCTACAAGTTACTCAAAACTATTATAAAGGCATGTTTTTGCACAAGCAAGAAACTGCTTTGATTCTGGTATGTCTTATTTCCTAATTTGATTTTTATTTCAAAAATATCCCTGACTGTGCATTGTAAAACTGTTCTGGTCCTTGTAAAATGTGTAACTTTATGGTAAAACAAAGATCAAAGTCACTGACTGACTAACAAGGATGCTTCAGGGATAAAAAGCAATGCACAGATACTTTGCGTGCTTTATGGTAGACAGTGTTACTAATCTTGGGCACCCGGATGCTTGCACACTTAGGTAGACAGTGATACTAATCCTGGGTACTCGAATGCTTGCACACTTAGGTAGACAGTGCTACTAATCCTGGGCACCCGAATGCTTGCACACTTAGATAGACAGTGCTACTAATTCTGGGTATCTGAATGCTTGCACACTTAGGTAGACAGTGCTACTAATCCTGGGTACCCGAATGCTTGCACTCTTAGGTAGACAGTGCTACTAATCCTGGATACCCAAATGCTTGCACACTTAGGTAGACAGTGCTACTAATCCTGGGTACCCAAATGCTTGCACACTTAGGTAGACAGTGCTACTAATCCTGGGTACCCAAATGCTTGCACACTTAGGTAGACAGTGCTACTAATCCTGGTTACCCGAATGCTTGCACGCTTAGATAGAGAGTGCTACTAATCCTGGGTACCCAAATGCTTGCACACTTAGGTAGACAGTGCTACTAATCCTGGGTACCTGAATGCTTGCACACTTAGGTAGACAGTGCTACTAATCCTGGGGTACCTGAATGCTTGCACACTTAGGTAGACAGTGCTACTAATCCTGGGTACCCGAATGCTTGCACACTTAGCCACCTTAAATCTAGCACTGAAATAAATATGCCAGGCTAGCCCAGACACTATGATATACTTTTTGAAATAAAGTGTGCCCTCAGTTTAATTAGTTTTTTAACTTGAAGAGTTAACTTCTTTGTTGGTTGCACAGAGTGTGGTAAATGGCATTGTCACACTTGCTTTGCTGATTTGATACCAGGATCTGAGCTTCATTCTGTGTGGAGTATTCATGTCTTCTTTCAGTTTGTGTGTTTTGCTGCTTACTGATACCATATTCCTCCTACCTGCTATAAACATGCTGCAAGTAAAACTGGCTAGCCATAAAGGTGTGTGTGTGTGTGTGTGTGTGTGTGTGTGTGTGTGTGTGTGTGTGTGTATATGCAAGCGTTGCCCATCTTTACCTCTGTATGTGGTGACCATGTACCCTGGCTTTTACTGAGAAATACTCTGAAAAAAAATCATGACAAAAATTGGGATTTGAAGGGGCCACTTGGGAATTCATGGCATCCCACTATTTTGCCCTCACAACTGGGAAATACCAAGGAATTTGGTATGGTTAACAGGTATGAGGACTATGCTTTGAATGTTTGCTTTGTATTTACTGTTAGCAGGGAGGAGTATCAGTTTTCTGTAACACTTTTGTAAAGGCCTGGCATGTGCATATCCACCTGTGTCCTCTGTACTTTCTGCCTTCGAAAGCATATGTACTCTGCCTCTCTCTCTGTCACTTTGTATCTTTGATTTCTATATTGTTTCTTCGATGTAATTTTTATCCTCTTAATATAGATCTATGTTATGTCTTATTATGTCATATGATCTTGTTAGCCCCTCCCTTCCACATTCATTTTTCCTCCGTCCAGTATGAAGATAAGAAAACAGGATGTTTTTAATATGCAGATGTCATTCTGACATAGACGTATGGCAGCTTTTTTACAACCATTTCTGCATCATACCATACTATGAAATACTTAACAAGAGCAATTGGTTGTGCATATAATTCAGTTATAAAATTATAAAACACAGGGGAATAAAAGCAAAATCAAATGGCCAATATCTAAATACATTTACTCTCACAGATATTACAATTATGTGAGACAAAATCTGGAGCTAATGCAGCTGCTGCTATGAAATGACTTCAAGCATATTCATCAGGTTGAGTGTGAAAGTACAGTTCTACACATTTAATGAAGCCAGGAGACCTTTGGCAGCAAGGCCTGCTTGTTTTCTTTCTATTTTAGAAGTTAGTTCTGTTCTGTGTGTATACTTATCTCTGTTAAAACCCTTGGGCACCAATCTACTCAACTCTTCTTCACTGCAGTTATTTTTTACTTCTAGCTCTAATATTTATTTAAAATCTCCATTTGCTGACAAAATTCCATGCAGCCATATTCATCCATACCAGTTCTGTGTCAAACCTTCTCTCATTCAGTACTGTCCTGTGCTGAACTTCTATTTTCTTTGTCCCCATACCAGCAGCAGGAGTCCAAAAGATGTTTTAATTCAGTATCAATAATTGGAAAGCATGTAATTATGTTTTCATTTTGTGTCTTTGCAGGTGAATTTCTTTTATTGCGTGTGACGTAGCCAGAACTGCCTGTGTTTTTGTGTAGTGTTTTAATATGACAAACACTGTATCCTGGGCATGTTATACACATATGCCTAAAGTCCTGTCTGCAGCATTTTCTCTTATCACTAAAGTGATGAAGTCTGTAGTAAACTGTGCAAAGAAAATATTAAGTAAGGAAATTAATGGCAGGATGATAGGATAGGGCCACAGCTCTAAAAGCAACAGAGTGGAAAACATTTTCACACAACAAGAAGAATGCATTCTGAAGAAATCATGGAAAATTCTGCTGCAAATGCTGTGTATTCTGTAAGGATTGCAATAGTATCTACAGGAACGGTTACGCTCAGTATAAACTGCAGCCACAAACTGTACTATAGGTCAAGGTAGTCCTGTCTGCTGTGGTCTGAACTCAGACACCACTGAACTATTTCCAGCACAATGACTGCACAAGCTCCAACTTATTCTGCCTCCTTCTAAGCAAAGGAATAATGAATTCTGAAATAATTTCCCATGGACCATGAGTGATAAAGACTGATGCCTTTGAATAACATAGTCATCTGAGCCAGACAGGAAGTTAGAAATCTAGAATCTTTATTTGTACTACATTTATAAAACAACCACGGCACATTTAAAATTGTAATATGCCCCGCATCAGACTCTGACCCATCCTAGGCAATCTGGTCACAACATGGCACATCTTTGTCACGCATCAGATTAAAACAAAATGTGTGTGCAATATATTGGGGATCCAGTGAACCACCCGATGCTAGTATAGAAAAGCAGCAGCAAAATTTAATTTTCTCAGGTAATTATCTCAGGTAACATAGAACCTTGATATTAAGTGACATATACAGGCCATGTGCATGCATTTCCCGAGTTGTCATTTTTCAAAACTGTAAGCTGATGCATCAGTTTTTGTGGTAAGTTAGCCCAGAGAACATGAATTGTTACCCAAAACTGTCTCTTCTCACTATTTTACTAAGGCTGCTTTGTTGCTATTTGCTGTGCTCACACTTAAAATTTCCAGGAATAATGTATACATTTATAGCCATCCCTCTTTCACCAGAATTCCGTGTTACTAAGATTGCTAGCATTGTGATCAGCTTTGTGAATTAGAAATTTTATTTTTATTACCAAACATATTAACTGAGATAAAAAGTGAAACTATGCTAATATATTTCACATGAAATGGTTATCGGCAGTCCTTATATTTGTTGTTCAGTAACTGCTCTGCATTTTTGCTTCCCCAAATGTTGCCTCAACTTCCTCTAATATAATAACACAAAAGTGAAGATCTTTCTCAGTCTTTCCTTTTAATGAAAAGATCATACTGTGACACCTAATCAGTTACATTAGCCGTTCTACAAGGCAGTGATATACATTTATTTTAGATTATCACAAGACAGTAGTTATTATTATTATTATTATTATTATCATGCTTTATATTGAAATTGCCTCGTGGCTCTGTCTCTCTCCGGTTCTGTCATGCTACTTAATGCACTGAACTGTCCAGGGTGCTGACGTACCGTCTATTGCATAACGATTGCTCCCAATGGATGTAGATGTTTCCTGCATTGCTGTCTTCCCACCTTTTTTTAGTTTTTAAGTAAAAACATAAGTAAAAAAAAATTTTTTTAATAGAGAAGGCTTTTTATTCGGTCATTCTAAAAATAAGGAAGAACAGTGAAAACTTTGCAAAAGAAACGCAAGCTGATTTCAGGAAAGGATTTCAGGATGGTTTTGCTGATTCCTGCTACTTCTTCTGGTATCTCATTGCCAGAATCAGCAGCACCAATCTTGAATGATTTTCTGCAATCAGCTTGTCTGTGTTTCTTTTGCAAAGTTTTCACTCTTCTTCCTTATTTTTTACTTTTTAGAGTGACTGAATAAAAATCATTATTTTTTAAACTATTGCATTTTAACTGTATTTCTTCATTTTTACAATATTCTGATAATTTAAACAATAACTGCACATGCAAAAATAATTAAAATGCAAAAAAAAAAAAATGAGAAGATGTCAGTTCTAGATTATAGATATCATAAGAAAATAGTAGCTATTTATACAGGGAAGATGATTTACATGTGTACATTAACAAATATGATACATGATCACTGCATCCCCTTTTAGTTAATTCTTCATTTGCTCACTCGACTTCAGACAGTTTTGTTTGCACTGTAGCCTTACTGTAATTTACATCTTTGGGAAAGGACTTTGTTTTGTTCAGAATAAAGATTCTGGAATAAAACAAGGATTCAGTAGAAGCCTATATGAGTGAGTTAATTTAAAGCAAAAAAAAAAAAAATACAAACGCAGTTGTGATTGCTAAGTACATGGTTCAGCTGCAAAGTGACAGTCACAGGATTGTTCTGCCATTTTCTGCTATGAGAGAGCCTGATGGCATTTACTAGCATCACCTTTCAACTTCGAGCACATCAATAGAAGCAGACGGTGGTATGAAATATGATTCCTCGCTGATAGTGTATCCTCATTCATCTGAGTGTGGTGTTCTGTGCACCACTGCACAACGACTCACCCACTTCTAAGAGGACACTAATAAAAAAAGCATCAATTTTCAGCTCTAGTACTACTGTGATCTCTTTATATGTTCGACATCCAACATTAAATTAAAATGCTGTTATAAATCCTACTTTCTGAATCTGGAATGAGAGTTGGGTTTTTGTCGCATGAGACTGCAGCAAATCTTGTCAAAAGCAAGGAAGCATGTCTCGTTCACTCAGAATTAATGTTGTGGATGAAAGAAAGAGGAAAAGGAGGTTGAATATGGTGAACTGCAGATGTCAGAGACAGTAGATATGAAAAACAGTGAATGCAGGAGACATGATGAGATTTGTCAGTTTCAGTTATAATAAATAACATTTGAATTAATAACTTTCAATTTCATTCCAAACAGTTGTCTTCAAAAAGTTAACTGCATAAATGAATATACATAAAATATTTTACTTATTTACTCATTTAAAATAAAATCACAATAAATCTGTTTAGAAAGTGAAAATAACTGTTCTTTCTTAATACATGCTTATAATATTCTGGTAAAAGGTAACCAAAATGTTTCTAGATGCAGCAGAATCCTTCGCCTTTTCTCTCTGTTCAGAAACACTATAAAAAAAAAAACACATTTTATAGATGAGGCATATTCTAGCTACACACTACAAAGCTAAGTGATTTGTCTTCCACAGATAACATTCTGTAATTTACAGACACAATTGGACTTCATGTCTAAAATAAATACTTTGAAAACCATGCCTTAGTTTTGTCAAACATTTTGTTTGCCACTGAATAGATATCAAAATATAACAGAATATGTGGCAATCATCTTCAGCTGCAACTGATGCCTTATGGCACTCCGGTAGTATAGATGGATAAATCCCTGACCATGATCCAAGTGACCCAAGTTTGACTAGTGCCTCAGGTGACTGATGGAGAGGTAGCGAAGGAGGTATATGGGTGTCTCTCAACTTCTACCGGAGGGATGCCTGATTTCTGTACCATAAAAGTAATTATCGTCGTTGTCAGGTGGAGGCCAGGGACATCGCTAGAAGAGGTGTGGTCAGCAGGGTGGGAAGTGAGCTTGGCTGAACTACTGCAGATATAGGGTGAGACACTGCTTGCTTGCATTACTCTACCACCCTAGACCAAACCATATTGCCACAAGATAGTCGGAAAACCACCAGGTCATACAGAAACACCCCCAAGATAGGTGTTCAGATGTGCTAAGCCCATGTTGTCTAAGGATTTGTGACTGGCTCCAGCAATACTGGGGTAAGTCCAGATGGGCAAGAAGTTAGCTTGTAGACCTGAACCAGACAGGTCATGGGGGCTGGGCTAGGCTGGCAATAATGACAGAAAGAAGAGACAAAACAATACCACTATTACTCAGGACATAATAAGTTTGTTTCTGATCTGCAGCACAAAAAGCATGCATTTTCCAAGTAATGTTACACAAAGTCTACAAAACAAATAAATTGCATGTTTACATGGTCACATCAGTCCACTGCTGTATGTGCTCTTAGAATAACAAGGCAAACTATTGAAGCTGAAAATAAAAGGCAGTCATATCTTTAGACAGCAAGCATCTCAGTGGGTATTGATTTAAATTGACTGCTTTTATTTGCTTGACTGCCATTTTTCCTTATATGTAAGACTTGTATGCCCCATGCCAGAATACAGCTAGTCAAAAACACCCCCTGACATATTATATGTCTCTTTTCCAGTCCACCCTAATATTTCTTTTCATCTGTTTAACAGACTATGTGGCAATAATCTTCAGCTGCAAGGGAGGCATCATCCAATGAGAACTGCAGCATGTGTTTACCTTCGTCTGGAAGACAGCATCTTAATGTATTTTCCTGTCCTGTTAATCAGTGGAAATCCATAAGACAGTATGAAATCACTGTCTTGGTTCCTGAGGCTTCCGTAAAATAACTGTTGCAGTGGGATGAGCTACACATTTTAGGTACACACTCTGTATTTATAGTTAGTAAAAGCACTCCCCCACTGCATCCATAGTCTGAACCTATGTACACTTTCACTCTCACATAGTCATGCTCAGAAACCACATACAAAAAGTGTTATTAACAAACCTCAGCACATAACTTCCTAAACACTTCTTTTACTCACCAAGCTCTGATTGTTACTGCATCAAATATCATAAATGATTTTTACTTAGCAAAGCATTCTTTAAGAATGAAATATAACAAATAATGTACACACTATAAGTATTTATGTGTATATATATATATATATATATATATATATATATATATATATATATATATGGTTCTACCTGACATAACCGACACTGCAAAACACCGACAACACAAACATCGACACCATATAATCGACAAACCATAAACACGAAACCTCACATGCCCGACAATCAAATAACCGACGGTCCACAAACACAAAACCTCATACGCTGCACACACCACAATAACAACAATCAACTAACAAAACAAATCCCCTGTCCAAAACCACACACACAACACAAGCACACCAAAATCCTCACAAACCCACACTAAACCTCACATACACAACTATCTACAACCCTAACCCAAACCCTTACCCTAAGGTCCATCACTATCGCACACTCAGCTAACCCGGCCTAACCCTAACTCACTTAACGCGCCCCTAACCCGAAAAATATCACTACCGCACACTTACCTAACCCGGGCCCGAACCCTAACTCACTTAACCGCCCCTAACCCAAACACTATCACTACCGACACTTACCTAACCCAAGACTGACCCTAAATCACTAAACCCACCCCTATCCCCACAGACCATCAATATATACACTTACCTTACTCGCACCCTAACGTCCGTCACCACCGCATACTTACACAGTCTTTTTCCAACTCAGTATCCTCGGCGCCGGTGTTTTGATCCGTAGCGTCGGTCTTCTGGATTGTCGATCTTCTGGCGCTCGCAAATTCGTTGTCGGTGAAATCAGCTGTCGGCTATCTCAGGTAGAATCATATATATATATATATATATATATATATATATATATATATATATATATATATATATATATTGGTCATATTAAATTGATCAACAGGCCCAAATGTCAATATTACTAACATCAAACATAAAACATCAACAATGAAACTGCTAACAATTTAGTATGCATGCTCTGAGCATTAATCTTGCTACATGCAAAATTAAAATAAAAGAACAATATTTTATGCCACCTGCACCCCTATGTGGGGAGCTCTGCTCCTCATACCCCTGCTAATTATATATAGTAACTTTGGGATTGCACAATTTTTGGGGAAAGGCATAATCCCCAATCCCAAGAATTGTGCAATGTTGAACACTTGTTGACCATCTTCTTAGTACTAGATTCAAACACATTTGGTTTATATATATATATATATATATATATATATATATATGTGTGTGTGTGTGTGTGTGTGTGTGTGTGTGTGTGTGTGTGTGTGTGTGTGTGTAGATATATAAATATCTCTCTCTCTCTCTCTATATATATATATATATATATATATATATATACCTATATATATACATATATCTATATATATATATCTATCTATCTATCTATATGTGTGTAGATATATATATATATCTATATATATATATATATATATATATATATATATATATATCTATATATGTACATATATATTTGGTTCCCTCCATGGCTGAATGCCATCAGACATGCAGCCATGTCCAGAGCCCCTCATCTGCCATACACTCCCTTTCTCTGATATCTGTCAACATACCCCTTCAGAATGGAGCCCTAATTTCTACCTATAACAATCACATGCACATATTATTGAGTATAACTAACTCTGTCTCATATAGATAAAATGCCTATAAATAAGAATTTCTTGTTAATGTATAATTAAAGATCTATACTGTCTGACAACATTTAAATGGGGTACAGTTAAAAATATACTTAGATCAGCCCACTAAACTATTTAACAAATGTTGGAATATAAACCAATAAAACCAAAGAAAGAAGCTGGGAACTGATTGCCTCCGCACTCATTTATTAAATCACAAATTGAGCTTTTTCATCCAGGCACAATGGACTTTATCACAATACCAAATCAGAGAAGTAAAAACATTTTATACCATTCCAAAAACACATGATCCACATGAATGAAGCAACTACACAATTAATCAACCAAATCATTTAAAGATGTACATTTAAAAATATGCAGTAAATATAAAAACATATGATTGCACAAATGTACATACGCTATCACTTACAATACCCTGTCTAATATAGATGTCATACAAAATCTATTTTTAAAAATATCCAATAATGTCACAAAGTCACTCCAAGACTTGGGGTGTAACACCAGCTGTAACAAGTAAATGATAACTAAAAAGCAATGGTTGCTGGTGTACAACGGCACAATCACAATTCTTTTTCAAAATCTTTACTATCCAACGGTAATGATCACCACGCTGAAACAGCAGTGTGGAGTAAAATCCTTTTAATAACAGTGAGCGCTTTCACCATTCGGCTTCTTCAGACTGTATAACACATAATCAAATTTCAAACACCTGTTTAAATACTAAAACATTTGTTCTCATTGGTTAAAAACTAGAAAATCTCTGTGTGTACAAAGTTTCCGATTACAACCGGAACTTACTTTAAAAATCATTACATAAACATGAGCATGATCACGTTCTCAGTAGCAATACATCATTAAAAACTCAACTCTAAAAACTTAATAAACTATTAAATGTGCAAATACATTGCTCATTTCAGTAACAAATTTCCAAGTCAAAGTTACTGTTACGAAACGTAATAGCATCGCAGTCTTGGTGTGTCAACACAAGTCACGGAGCTGTGTACACAGACACATAAAATCTGATGACAATGCATGAATTGTTAAAATAATTTAACGTTTCATAGACGTGTCCTTTGAAATGCATAGTATAACAGCACGTTAGCAACTCAAAGGTGGTACATCAGTAAAACAAAACATACATAGAAGTCACGAAGCTGTATATACAGACACATAAAATCTGCTGGCAATGCTTAAACTTACAAATAGAGTATAACGTTTATGTAACATTAAAAACTGTTCATACATATGTAAAAAAGTATGAGAATATATATATAACGTTTAGTGTAAGCCTGAGTAGGTAATTCTAAATAGCGCGATGAATGGCATATACCTAATATAAATGGTAAAACATAGGTGGAATATGTATACAGGTTCACCAACCATTAAATAACTCTCAATTCAGTGTATTAAAACACGTAAACCTTATAGTATGTTTTGGAGACTCGGATTAAACTCTCTATTGCATGACGTGGTCATTCAAATAAATAACTAATTATAAATATTGAAAGTATTTAAAGACATCATATAGGTCAAAACACATGTGCTAGTTGTCACCAGACCAAGAAATAAAAGTGAAGGAAAACATAGGAAACATCTATGTCGACATGGGTTTGGAAATTAACGCATCTCTAAAGGATCATAAAAACAATAATAATAATAAAAGCTGTTTTTATGTATATGTATATAAGAAACAAGAGTTTAATAATAAAAATGGCACATGTCACTACTGGTTACATTTAGACGGGATTTCATATATACTGCGGGAGTCCATATATTTTTTTTAAGCTAAAAGGCATTGTACATACAAATAAATATATACCTAATAGCACCCAAAAAGGTGTAACTGAATTTACCAAGATTACCAGAAGGTATCATGTGCTGTCTGTGTACCTAAAGAGTATACACAGTATATAAATCCTAATGTTTCGGTACCCGCAATTTCCTTTTCCTAAGGAAGGGTTTAATCTGAACCTTATCATTTAGGCCCGGATGTTGGTCCGCCCTAAGTCTAATGATCCACTTCATTTCATTTTCAAGAGTATAGTTAATTATATCTCCACCTCTCATGTCAGATTCAATCTTCTGAATAATAAAAAACTTAAAGGTGTGGCTAGCTCCTAGTTCTTTGTGGTGTTTAGCCAGGGCGTTAAACATCGAGCCTACCCTTATATGATATGTGTGTTCCCTGATGCTGATCCTCAATGACCTGTTGGTCTTACCAACGTCACAGGTAGCCGTATAAACTATGTTCAAACTATTACAGTTCGTATTTGTATGAAAGTTATATACGCGTTTCGTAGTAGGATGGGTAAAATTTACTGTTTCATCAATGTATATACACTGATTGCACTTGCCACAAGGTGTCGTATTAGTGGCGTGTGTATTCTGCCTATATGTGTTAAGGCGATTCCTGGGTCTACACAGCAATCTTCTCAAATTGGGTTGATTCTTATATACTACATTTAGATTTGATCCTACTATATCCTTTATGTCCTTATCCAACTACAAAATGTCCCAATGTTTTTCCATAATCTGTCTCACATTCATTGAATCTCTTGTAAATAACATAGATGCTCTATTTACAGTCATTGATAATGGTGTATCACCCATCCCCATGTCTGGTAGTGGTTCAGAAAAATATGGTTTGGCCTTATTTTCCCTAATGGCATTAACATTTAAGGTGGTGCGCTCGAAAGCTGTCGTATCATAGCCCCTCTTCACAAATTTATTCTTCAATTCAGCCAATTCTTTTGCATAACCTTCCTCTGTTGGATTCATTCTAGAGGCCCTGATTATCTGGCCCTTCATTACATTGTTGAAAACATATTTAGGGTGCATGCTGTCCTTATGCAAAATGGTGTTTCTATGGCACAGCTTCCTGTGTACTGAAGTATTTAATAACCCATTATTCAACCTGTTGATATTCACATCTAAATAAGAAATTCGGTCATATGAATAAGTTGTGGTAAATCTAAGAAAATTTGTGGAGCTATTCATGTTGTTTATGAACCTCAATAGTGTATCTATATCACTTGTCCAAATGAAAAAGAGGTCATCCACAAATCTACGGTAAAGACCTACGTGTTCCTGAAAAAGTTGTGACTTAAAAAGAAAAGCCTCCTCCCATTGGGCCATAACTAGGTTTGCGTAGCTGTTGGCACAGGGCGTGCCCATCGCCCATGCATCCTTCTGCAGGAAGAATTCCTCACCAAACATAAAGATGTTATTGGATAGGACAATTTCTAATAATAATGCGATGAATTCTATTTTCACGAGGGTAAAGTCAGAGTGGTTCTTCAAATAATCTTGAACATATTGTATCCCTAAGTCATTGGGGATAACAGTGAAGAGACTCACTACATCTAAGGTTACCAATAAATAGGATGCAAATGCTTCGTGTAAGAATATAGATTCAACAGGAACTGCTTACTATCCCTCAGGATAAAACAATTCTTATTCACTAACGGTCTTAAATGGTATTCAATAAAGATCGATAATGGTTCAGTCACCCACCCTTGTCCTGATACAATCGGCCTCATAGGGGTTCTGTGTGTGATTTGTGAACTTTAGGAAGGCCTTGTATGACCGGAATGAGAGGATTACATACTCTAAAATAATTGTATACTTCCTTGGTGATATTGTTAGACGCTAATAATTCATCAAATATCTGCATAACTTTCTCCTTAACCACTTCTATGCTTATTTTTGAATAAGAGGAGGAGTCTTCCAAAAGGAGATACATTCTCCTATCATAGTCTGCGATATCCATCAGTACTATGGGTCCTCCTTTATCAGCAGGTCTGATCACCAGGTTTTTATCATTTCTTAGATCCTTAAGGGCTTGCCTATGTTTATAACTTAAATTGTGTTTGTATTTGACATTTTGTGTATCTTCAAAGTAAGTGTATATATCATTCTCTATCATTCTAGAATAAACATCAAGGAGGGGGTGTAACTGAGGTATATATACACTATTGGGTTTAAAGTTACTGATATTCTGTCTTTCAGCAGTGTTGCCAAACTCTAATTTTAATTGGATATTTCTAACAAACATCTTTAAGTCAACTACATAATCGACAATGTTACCTCTTTTAGTGGGTATAAAGCGTTCAAAAGTTCCTCTTCATGTGCACTGAGTATCCTAGTGGAGAGATTCACCATTCTTTTCAATGTGGGCCCCCTCCAGATCCCTTCCTTTGCCTGCCCTGCTCATCGATCTCGGTCTCCCTATATGCTGTTTGTGTGCTATAGGGAAAGGGGTATTAGTACTGGTATTGGGTGATGAGTTTGAATGGTGAATACCATTCTGTATAGTTTTCCTCCTATCTTGTCCGCTCATATTGCTTGGATTATTAACATCAAGAGGAGTTGTCGCTAAAGGTCTTTACACCATTTGACTCTTTCACAATATCTCTCAACACTCAATTTGTCAGCATTATTCCCCTCATCTTCTTGAAATACAATTTCAGTATAAGAAACATTCCTTCTGTTACTACCACCTAGCAGGAACGTTGGTATTAACATTCCTATTATCAAGTGGTCCGATTGGACCATGTATCTGATGGGTGCATTAACCCCTTTAAATACACCAGTCGTACCATCACTGTTAACATTTCTTTTTACCTGCGTATTGTTGGTATTATTATCATTAACATTAAACCGTTCTCTAGGCCAGGTAAATATATTAGAATTCCTAAAATCCCTCACATCTCTGAAAATCTTGTTTTTCTTTTGTTCTATTAACCTTCTTTCAATCACCATTACATTATCTATAATTCTTTCTATTTTTGCATCAATATTAACGTTCACATACTTTTTCGTAATCATATCAAATAAGTCGTTTACTTTTAATCTCAAACTTTCTTCTTCTGGCATATGGAAGTTTATCAACAGTTTCATATAATTATAGCTAAGCTCCATATTGAGCTGTTGCCATTGGAAGAGTAAATCCGGTAAACTATCACCTGAAGTAGGCATTTTCAGGATCCGTAGTCCACGTGGAATAATGCGTTTTTCTAGGCAAGCCTCAAAATAATGCCGTTGAACTTGTAACTTCTTAAGTTTAATTGTCTCATTTTCTAGCAAAAGTAGGTCTTCTGACAAACTCGCAAAACCCTCGCTGTTGTTGGCGTCGTCTATTGAGTCGAAGTATATATTTATTTGTATGTACAATGCCTTTTAGCTTAAAAAAAATATATGGACTCCATATATGAAATCGTCTAAATGTAACCAGTAGTGACATGTGCCATTTTTATTATTAAACTCTTGTTTCTTATATACATGTACATAAAAACAGCTTTTATTATTATTATTGTTTTTATGATCCTTTAGAGATGCGTTAATTTCCAAACCCATGTCGACATAGATGTTTCCTATGTTTTCCTTCACTTTTATTTCTTGGTCTGGTGACAACTAGCACATGTGTTTTGACCTATATGATGTCTTTAAATACTTTCAATATTTATAATTAGTCATTTATTTGAATGACCACGTCATGCAATAGAGAGTTTAATCCGAGTCTCCAAAACATACTATAAGGTTTACGTGTTTTAATACACTGAATTGAGAGTTATTTAATGGTGAACCTGTATACATAGATGCATTCCACCTATGTTTTACCATTTATATTAGGTATATGCCATTCATCGCGCTATTTAGAATTACCTACTCAGGCTTACACTAAACGTTATATATATATTCTCATACTTTTTTACATATGTATGAACAGTTTTTAATGTTACATAAACGTTATACTCTATTTGTAAGTTTAAGCATTGCCAGCAGATTTTATGTGTCTGTATATACAGCTTGACTTCTATGTATGTTTTGTTTTACTGATGTACCACCTTTGAGTTGCTAACGTGCTGTTATACTATGCATTTCAAAGGACACGTCTATGAAACGTTAAATTATTTTAACAATTCATGCATTGTCATCAGATTTTATGTGTCTGTGTACACAGCTCCGTGACTTGTGTTGACACACCAAGACTGCGATGCTATTACGTTTCGTAACAGTAACTTTGACTTGGAAATTTGTTACTGAAATGAACGAAGGCGAATGTATTTGCACATTTAATAGTTTATTAAGTTTTTAGAGTTGAGTTTTTAATGATGTATTGCTACTGAGAACGTGATCATGCTCATGTTTATGTAATGATTTTTAAAGTGAGTTCCGGTTGTAATCGGAAACTTTGTACACACAGAGATTTTCTAGTTTTTAACCAATGAGAACAAATGTTTTAGTATTTAAACAGGTGTTTGAAATTTGATTATGTGTTATACAGTCTGAAGAAGCCGAATGGCGAAAGCGCTCACTGTTATTAAAAGGATTTTACTCCACACTGCTGTTTCAGCGTGGTGATCATTACCGTTGGATAGTAAAGATTTTGAAAAAGAATTGTGATTGTGCCGTTGTACACCAGCAACCGTTGCTTTTTAGTTATCATTTACTTGTTACAGCTGGTGTTACACCCCAAGTCTTGGAGTGACTTTGTGACATTATTAGACTTTTCTGTTTATACTCCAAGCCGGTGGGGATGGCCGAAAATGCTACTCAGAATATTGAGCTACCTTATGTACCACAGGTACAGAATTTTAACAACAGAACTGAACGGTTCCAAGCTTGTGTGACCGGCAGTGAAAACCTGCTACGCTCAATAGCCAACTACAGCGAGGGTTTTGTGAGTTTGTCAGAAGATCTGCTTTTGTTAGAAAATGAGACAATTAAACTTAAGAAGTTACAAGTTCAACGGCATTATTTTGAGGCTTGCCTAGAAAAACGCATTATTCCACGTGGACTACGGATCCTGAAAATGCCTACTTCAGGTGATAGTTTACCGGATTTACTCTTTCAATGGCAACAGCTCAATATGGAGCTTAGCTATAGTTATATGAAACTGTTGATAAACTTTCATACGCCAGAAGAAGAAAGTTTGAGATTAAAAGTAAATAACTTATTTGATATGATTACGAATAAGTATGTGAATGTTAACATTGATGCTAAAATAGAAAGAATTATAGACAATGTAATGGTGTTTGAAAGAAGGTTAATAGAACAAAAGAAAAATAAGATTATGAGAGATGTGAGGGATTTTAGGAATTCCAATGTATTTACCTGGCCTAGAGAACGATTTAATGTTAATGATAACAATACCAACAATACGCAGATCAAAAGAAATGTTAACAGTGATGGTACGACTGGTGTATTTAAAGGGGTTAATGCCCCTAATCGTATACAGGGTCCAATTGGACCACTTGATAATAGAAATGTCAATACCAACGTCCCAGCCAGTACAAGTGGTAGTAACAGAAGGAATGTTTCTTATACTGAAATTGTGTTTCAAGAAGATGAGGGGAATAATGCTGACAAATTGAGTGTTGAGAGATAGTGTGAAAGAGTCAAATGGTGTAAATACACCTTTAACCACAACTCCTCTTGACGTTAACAATCCAAGCAATACGACTGGACAAGAGGAAGCAGTCGTTAGGAGGAAAATTACACAGAATGGTATCCACCATTCAAACTCATCACCCAACACCAGTACTAATACCCCTTTCCCTATAGCACACAAACAGCATATAGGGAGAACGAGATCGATGAGCAGGGGCAGGCAAAAAAGGAAGGGATCTGGAGGGGAACAGCAAGGGCCCACATTGAAAAGAATGTGGGAGAAATCGATTCGCTAGTTGTGAATCTCTCCACTAGGATACTCAGTGCACATGAAGAGGAACTTTTGAACAAGGGCCTCAGCTTTATACCCACTAAAAGAGGTAACATTGTCGATTATGTAGTTGACTTAAAGATGTTTGTTAGAAATATCCAATTAAAATTAGAGTTTGGCAACACTGCTGAAAGACAGACTATTAGTAACTTTAGACCCAATAGTGTATATATACCTCAGTTACACCCCCTCCTTGATGTTTATTCAAGAATGATAGAAAATGATATATACACCTACTTTGAAGATACACAAAATGTCAATTACAAACACAATTTAAGTTATAAACATAGGCAAGCCCTTAAGGATCTAAGAAATGACAAAAACCTGGTGATTAGACCTGCTGATAAAGGAGGGCCCATAGTACTTATGGATATCGTAGACTATGATAGGAGAATGTATCTCCTTTTGGAAGACTCCTCCTCTTATTCAAAAATAAGCATAGAAGTGGTTAAGGAGAAAGTTATGCAGATATTTTACACGCTCGATGAATTATTAGCTTCTAATAATATCACCAAGGAAGTATACAATTACTTTAGAGTGTGTAATCCTCTCATTCCGGTCATACAAGGCCTTCCTAAAGTTCACAAATCACACACAGAACCCCCTATGAGACCGATTGTATCAGGACAAGGGTGGGTGACCGAACCACTATCGATCTTTATTGAATACCACTTAAGACCGTTAGTGAATAAAAATTGTTTCATCCTGAGGGATAGTAAACAGTTTTTGTTGGATTTATATTCTTACACGAAGCATTTGGACGACAACGCATCCTATTTATTGGTAACCTTAGATGTAGTGAGTCTCTTCACTGTTATCCCCAATGACATAGGGATACAATATGTTCAAGATTATTTGAAGAACCACTCTGACTTTACCCCCGTGAAAATAGAATTCATTGCATTATTATTAGAAATTGTCCTATCCAATAACATCTTTATGTTTGGTGAGGAATTCTTTCTGCAAAAGGATGGCGTGGCGATGGGCACGTCCTGTGCCAACAGCTACGCAAACCTAGTTATGGCCCAATGGGAGGAGGCTTTTCTTTTTAAGTCCCAACTTTTCCAGGAACACGTAGGTATTTACCGCAGATTTGTGGATGACCTCTTTTTCATCTGGAGAAGTGATACAGATACACTATTGAGGTTCATAAACAACATGAATAGCTCCACAAATTTTCTTAGATTCACTACAACTTATTCATATAATCGGATTTCTTATTTAGATGTGAATATCAACAGGTTGAATAATGGGCTATTAAACACTTCAGTACACAGGAAGCTGTGCCATAGAAACACCATTTTGCATAAGGACAGCATGCACCCTAAATATGTTTTCAACAATGTAATGAAGGGCCAGATAATCAGGGCCTCTAGAATGAATCCAACAGAGGAAGGTTACGCAAATGAATTGGTTGAATTGAAGAACAAATTTGTGAAGAGGGGCTATGATATGACAGCTTTCGAGCGTACCACCTTAAATGTTAACGCCATTAGGGAAACCAAGGCCAAACCATATTTTTCTGAACCCCTACCAGACATGGGGATGGGTAATGCACCGTTATCAATGAACGTAAATAGAGCATCTATGTTATATACAAGAGATTCAGTGAATGTGAGACAGATTATGGAAAAACATTGGGACATTTTGTAGTTGGATAAGGACATAAAGGATATAGTAGGATCAAATCTAAATGTAGTATATAAGAATCAACCCAATCTGAGAAGATTGCTGTGTAGACCCAGGAATCGCCTTAGCACATATAGGCAGAATATGCACGCCACTAATACGACACCTTGTGGCAAGTGCAATCAGTGTACATACATTGATGAAACAGTAATTTTTACCCACCCTACCACAAAACGGATATATAACTTTCAGACAAATACGAACTGTAATAGTTTGAACATAGTTTACATGGCTACCTGTGAAGTGTGCCCAGCGTTCTACGTTGGTAAGACCAACAGGTCATTGAGGGAACGCATAAGGGAACACATATAACATATAAGGGTAGGCTCGATGTTTAATGCCCTAGCTAAACACCACAAAGAACTAGGACCTACCCATACTTTTAGGTTTTTTATTATTCAGAAGATTGAATCTGACATGAGAGGTGGAGATATAATTAACTATACTCTTGAAAATGAAATGAAGTGGATTATTAGACTTAGGGCGAACCAACATCCGGGCCTAAATGATAAGGTTCAGATTAAACCCTTCCTTAGGAAAAGGAAATTGCGGGTACCTAAACATTAGGATTTATATACTGTGTATACTCTTTAGGTACACAGACAGCACATGATACCTTCTGGTAATCTTGGTAAATTCAGTTACACCTTTTTGGGTGCTATTAGGTATATATTTATTTGTATGTACAATGCCTTTTAGCTTAAAAAAAATATATGGACTCCCGCAGTATATATGAAATCCCGTCTAAATGTAACCAGTAGTGACATGTGCCATTTTTATTATTAAACTCTTGTTTCTTATATACATGTACATAAAAACAGCTTTTATTATTATTATTGTTTTTATGATCCTTTAGAGATGCGTTAATTTCCAAACCCATGTCGACATAGATGTTTCCTATGTTTTCCTTCACTTTTATTTCTTGGTCTGGTGACAACTAGCACATGTGTTTTGACCTATATGATGTCTTTAAATACTTTCAATATTTATAATTAGTTATTTATTTGAATGACCACGTCATGCAATAGAGAGTTTAATCCGAGTCTCCAAAACATACTATAAGGTTTACGTGTTTTAATACACTGAATTGAGAGTTATTTAATGCGTTGGTGAACCTGTATACATAGATGCATTCCACCTATGTTTTACCATTTATATTAGGTATATGCCATTCATCGCGCTATTTAGAATTACCTACTCAGGCTTACACTAAACGTTATATATATATTCTCATACTTTTTTACATATGTATGAACAGTTTTTAATGTTACATAAACGTTATACTCTATTTGTAAGTTTAAGCATTGCCAGCAGATTTTATGTGTCTGTATATACAGCTTCGTGACTTCTATGTATGTTTTGTTTTACTGATGTACCACCTTTGAGTTGCTAACGTGCTGTTATACTATGCATTTCAAAGGACACGTCTATGAAACGTTAAATTATTTTAACAATTCATGCATTGTCATCAGATTTTATGTGTCTGTGTACACAGCTCCGTGACTTGTGTTGACACACCAAGACTGCGATGCTATTACGTTTCGTAACAGTAACTTTGACTTGGAAATTTGTTACTGAAATGAACGAAGGCGAATGTATTTGCACATTTAATAGTTTATTAAGTTTTTAGAGTTGAGTTTTTAATGATGTATTGCTACTGAGAATGTGATCATGCTCATGTTTATGTAATGATTTTTAAAGTGAGTTCCGGTTGTAATCGGAAACTTTGTACACACAGAGATTTTCTAGTTTTTAACCAATGAGAACAAATGTTTTAGTATTTAAACAGGTGTTTGAAATTTGATTATGTGTTATACAGTCTGAAGAAGCTCACTGTTATTAAAAGGATTTTACTCCACACTGCTGTTTCAGCGTGGTGATCATTACCATTGGATAGTAAAGATTTTGAAAAAGAATTGTGATTGTGCCGTTGTACACCAGCAACCGTTGCTTTTTAGTTATTTTTAAAAATATGCCAAACAATTAAGACAAAACAGTAAAAACATTTCATCCTATACTATTAAACTGCATATGTAGCTTTTAATTTAAGAACACTAATAACTGAGACCATTTCATTCAACCCTGGAAAAACAGTGTCATTAGATTTCAATTGCCATTTTAACTCTTTAAACTCAAAAAAAAATCATCAGAAGGACCTTAACCCAAATTAAAATGGTCAATAACAAAAACATTTGAATATATGTGTGCAGCTACTACTGATGTGTTTATCTAGGGCATTCCTTTCATCTTTGTTCTGAATATCATAATAATGTTGGTAAATTCTAGTTCTAAGTGCCCGTTTGGTTTTGCCTATATAAAACAAGTGCACAATTGACACTGTACTACACCTTTGCTTCCACAGCGATATTTTTGACTTAAATTAATCTTCCTGTAACTTTCCAAAAAGAAGCTCGATCCCCCAAATATGTATTGGCACTGTGAACAGAGTCCCCTCTTAAGCATCTTACCACTCGCCACAGAGAGGTCGATCCATTCTTACCACTCCCCACAGAGAGGTCAATCCATTCTTACCACTCCTCACAGAGAGGTTGATCCATTCTTGCAGGATTTTGAAACACACATCCTTTTTATAACATTTGGCATGTCTGTCCCACTATCCTTTGAATATTATAAAAATGGTTATTAAATGGTAACATAAGTGCTCCCTTAAATTGACTCTGAGCTGCTTCAATGCCCCTGGGTACACTAGTAGACTGCCCAAAATTGCCTGTACCAAATAATGGACTAAAGTAGCCCGATGGTCTTTTACTTTCTACTTCCAGAAAAATATTATTAAGGAAGGACTCAGGGTTCCCTCTCCTGTTAAGCATAACCTTAAGTTTCACATATTCATCCTGAAATGTGAAACAAGTGGACACCATCCAAGATAACGTAACACAGTGTCCCTTGACAAGGGACTTATTTTGATGTGTAGGATGCCAGCTATTGTAGAGTAACAAGGAATTGGAGTATGTATGTTTTCTACATATTGTAGACTCAAACACTTTCTAGTTTCTAATTTTGTAAGCAGAAACATCCAGGTAATTGACCTGTTCAAACTGTACATCCACGGTAAATTTCAACAAAATTGTGGTGGTGTGTAAGTACTAAAAAAACTGATCCAATTTTTGTCAGTGTCTGTCCAAAATATAATGAAGTTATCCAGAAAGCATCCATAAAGGGACTAGCATTTGCAAAATTCAGAAGTGAATATAAAACTCTCTTCTCAATGAGCAAAGACAATATTTGCAAATATGGGGGAGCAGGCCACCCCTATTGCCACCCCTCTACATTGTCTAAAACATTGGTTTTCAAAAGTGATAAAATTATTCTCCAAGACTGCCTCCATAAGCATTCTAAAGGTGGAAATTTTAGTATATTCAAAATTAGAGCTGAAACACAAATACTCATAAAATAAAACCATTCTAGACCAACGTCAAGGGGATGACCAAAAAAAGATCCAGTATCAATGGTCACAAAAATCAACCTGTCAGAATACAGGTAATTGGAAACTTTACAAAAAAAGTCCCATGAGTCCTTGAAAATATGCGTAATATTCTGCACTAACCCCTTGATTTTTTGCGTCACAAATTGAAATGTCTTGGATGCTTTTGCATCAACAATAGAATGCAAAGAGGGTTCATCAAACTCTTATGGATCTTCAAAATCCCAAAGATGGTGGGAAACTTAGGGTGGGAAGTATCACAAAAACATGCTTCAGTAGGGCAATTTGTTCGGTAACTACAAGTTCTTCCAATAATATATCTATTCTATGATAGGCTATATTCAACTGATTGACAGAAGCTTCCTCATATGTATCCGTAAATAAAACACTATAATTTTATTGATGTAATCATTAGTACCCATGACAACTAAACCCCTACTCTTGTCTAGTTTCATCAGTCTCAATTGTTTATTGCTGGCGATGTCCCTAAAAATGCTGGGATATATTAAATTAATCAGTCGATCACTCAGTTTACTCATTCATTCGTTAAAACATATCTATGTAGAATATACTATTATTTGGGTCTATATTACCATAGTGAATGGTAAGAATGTCGAACGCTCATATGAGCGAAAACACACGGGAACAAACTTGCAGCCCTCCATACCCCCTGCTAAATATATATTCCAACTCCGAGGTCGCACTACAGTGAGGAAAGGGCAAATATTCCAATCCTCCCTGTACCACGACCCTCAAAAAACAAGTTTGTTCTCGTGCGTTTTCACTCATATGAGCATTCAATATTCTTACCATTTGATATGGTAATATAGACCCTATTATTCAAATATATGCCTTAACCTGCATGTCTGTGCAATACTTCCAGAATGTTTTACAGACTAACTTTACCTTTTCTTTTTGGCCATATAGCCAATTGTCTTTTGTTGCGATTAAAGTGTATTCAATGCTATATAAGAGATTAATCTATGGCATCACCATAATGTGTCTGCATTAGAAAGGAAATCATTCTGTAGTGTGCATGTTATACTATCTTGGTCCAAGGATAACTTTGTACCTGACCAGAAAGATGCGACAACTTGAGTATCCACAGACATTGCTTACAAAAAGAATACAGGGCATAACCAACATGCCTACAGGCACTGCCTCAAAGCCCTATCACTGTACTCTAGTCTACTACAGAATGCCGAGTGCGATCTATGCCTGACCTATAAAGCATCTACTGATTCTACTCTGATTGGTTTGTGTCACATCTGGAAAACAAACAGCATCAGAATTATCCAATCTAGGGACCTAAAACTCATCTCCAACATAGATAGGACATGTTGGAGGAGGAGGTATGTGTCTCAGAGACTACCCCTTTTCTGGAAGAGGCTTCATATCAATGTGAGGCAGAGTGCTTCCCCAACCCAATTCAAGTGGAACTTGGGCCAGTGGATGGGAAATTAGAAAGTTTCTTCCTGGTCTGGCACCAATGTCTCTAGTAGATAGAGGTAGCCTGTAAATGGTTAAGCCCCCATGGCTAAGCCTACATCCATCCATCTACAACACCTTTTCTCATTTTTCCACATGGGGTCAGGGTGTCACTTCAATAGTGATAATTATCTACAGGAAACATTCACACTGCCAGGTGGCTAGCCCTGCTATGGCATGCCAAAGCCTACATGTTCCACTTAATATATCACTTAAAATAACCTTTAAGATATCAAAACTTGTTTGATACATTGGGAAGCATGGGTAGGCTTAAAAAGGCACCCTTCCACGGGGGTGATTACGCTAGTAATCACCTATGAACTTATGAATCAATGTAAAATGCATAGAACATTTACCCAATAAGTAAACCACCACTCAGTGTATTCAAGTTAAATAACAAAGTACCCATACAATATTCCCTGTGGTTTTAATCTGAATTTAGAAGATTTCCTTCTTGATTCGAGAGTTTCATGTGTTTAACGGAAAGGTAAAATTCAACAAGCAAAGACCAAAATAGGAAATCATCATGCGACCTAACTCAACAGCCTCCAATCAGTAGAGTCCAGGAGAGTCCAGTAGTGCAAAGTAAAATTAGTGTTCATTCCTAGCTGGTAATGCATTTCTTCACAGTGGCAAATGGAGTTACATAACATTTTGCATCTCTCGTTTGACCCTTGACCCCTGGAAGGTGGCATACTGGGTAAAGTGTTTATCTTATAAACACAAGGTACAACGTTTGATTCTTCCCTTTGAGCAAAATTAGCTACACTTAAAATGGCCAACAAAAACACCTGCCTAGTACTCACCTATAAGGGCAATAAGGCAGTCACCTATATGTTCATGGTTTCAGTTCTTATTTAGGGAAGAGGGGTTGGCATAATGGTTACGGTCTTTACCTCACAGATGCAAGGGGCAGGGTCTGATAAGCACCTCTGGCTGCTGGCTAGGCTTGTAATAGTTCTGCAGACCAATAGCCTAGTACTCCACTATGAACCTATATTATACCTTAATAAGTACCATGCGTTTGTCACCTTTCTCTTGATAGAATACAGCTTTTGCATAACTTCTTATCCATGTTTTGAAAGAACAGAAACATTTTCCAACATTACTAAATTTCTTCTCAAAGGAGACCTCTCCCTAAAGAAGCATCTTTTCTTTAAGTTCCAGCAAGACTATTTTCACTGTGTGTTTCTTTTTTGTCCGGCTAATTTTCCATCTTAGCAGCATCAGTTCTGTGCAGTCATAATGTGATTTCCACCACTCTCAGATATAATTTGCCCCTTCTGCAGAATTATATATAATTCAGTCAGCTTACTACACCAAATGTCTATCTGTCTGAATGTCTGTGCTTGTATTTACCAAAGCTATTTAAGGTCATACTCATAATCTGTCATGGTAACTCTGGTCCTTCCGCATACACACATGTATCAAAACAGAAAATTAATAACACTTATCTCTCCATACCCACATGTATAAAAAAATGAAACACTTGTCTTCATGCACAAATGTATCAAAAACACACACACACACACACACACACACACACACACACACACACACACACACACACACACACACACACACACACACACACACACACACGTACATATTTATCAAACACACACAAAGTTAGTAACACTTATCCCCCATACACATCTCAAATAAAGAAAGAAAATTAACAATGCATCCCAGCCTGATAAACTTGTTTCCAAAAGAAAATTACTAACCCTCCCTCCCACATATAGACACATATAACCCCTCAAAAGAATTAATAACACTTATCCCCATACAGACATGTATCAAAAAGAAAATTAGTAACACTTCACATACACACAAACATACCCACATATCAAAAAGAAAATTAATAAAACTGCTCTTCTTACTCATATATAACAATTAGCAACAAATTTGCAGTACAGGCACTTGAGATTACAAAAGCATGATTTTAGCTGCAATGGCGGCTAATGATTTTTCCTCTAAATCTGTGTAGTTTAAATTAATCTTATCTTAGTGAATTCACAACAAACAGGAGTCTCACTTTTGTGTCAGCAGCTTCTGATTGGCAGCCCATTTCGTAGGCCTCCACCAGATGGATGCCTGATTTCTGTACCATACAAGTCATTCATGTCTATGTCAGAATCCAGTCCTATTCTGGGTAAAATATGCTATATTCAATAAATTATTAAATCATTTTCTTGTTACATTGTGTTTGCAACATCAGAAATGATGTTATTAGTATCAGAACAGCAGACTTAAGGTGACTTCCGATGAGCATCAGCAGCTGCAAACTGTCGAACACTAGTTATGCTATAGCATAGACGCTGAAGGCAATGGGGGTATCCTGGATCTATTTAAAGATATATTTCTTTGACAGGGGAACAGTAGAATTAACGTTAGCTTAAAACCTGTTCCAGCATATAATGTTACTGCATTCCAGCTGTCTGCATCCATGTTCATGTCATGTTAGGAGATTCGGCTTGGCTGACAATGTCTTCAGTCAAGTAGAATATCCTAACACAACCTACTAATTAGTCAAGCGGAATACAGTAACATATGGACTCGGTAACATTAACAATACATGCTGTGCTGAAACCTTCTCTGGCTTTTAAAGGTACTGCTCCAGTGAACAAGCAGTACCTTTGAATGGGCCCTAGTCACTGGCTATGCCCTTTACCCCTGCCTCTGTATTAGAGGTAAGAAAAATATGCTGCAGAAAATTATGACTTTGCAGCTATTAAGATATGACAATCTGAATATTTTTTCTTGATACAAAAATAAAACAAGATTACCTCTTGAGATATCTGTTTAATTACAAACCTGAAACGACAATAAAGCACCTATAACTCTCTTCGTCATACCGTCAGTGACATCATAAAACATGTTAAGAGGAATACAGAACAAGAGCTTCCAGAAAAAAACACAAAAGGATGCTTGTACCACAGGGAAAACTGTACTGGGTCATCTGATAAAGCACTATAAATTACTCAACGGACACTTTTTTGAGATAAGGTAGCATAACTCAGGAAATGGCTGCAGTACACTATTAATGATAATTAACTTTCCTAGAATAGCTTGCTTCAATTGTGTAAGTACTAAAAATGGTAATAAAGCACAATGAAGATACACAGCAGACTAGCCAGTCTAGTTGGTAAGGGTCCTTCACTTACATAAGATGTGGGCATAATCTAAAGGATTTTAATTCTCATGAAATACAAAGATTTAAATATAACAATATAGTTAAGGGTTATACATGGGGCCACTATAAATAATTGCATGTTGTTCAATCAAGAAGAGATTATTTAAACCCAAAATATCTAAAACTTTTTCAGGTTACTACTGAAAGCAGTGACAATCCCAAGGTTGCAAGACACAAAAATATTTTTTGTTTGGGGTGGATGACATACCTTCTCATACCTCTGACAAGGAAGGATGCTCCTGCAACCCAAAAATAAATCAAGATCACACAAACCCAGACGAGCGTGAGAAAGTGTGGGCAATACAACAGTCACATTTTCACTCTAGTCTAAGTTTATCCACCATAATAGGATGCTGCCAGTCTTTCAGGTTCAACATTCTAAGCATGGGTAAACTGGGCAGACAGCAAAGAGTAAAGCTCCCATTACTGCACATACCATATATAGTTACATACTCCCTACCAACGGAGTCACAAATTCAGGTGAATGCAAGGCCTATTACTGAAAGATGCAAGGTGACTGTAATGTCAGTGGTGGTGTGCTCATGCACCTGTTCAACTTTTTTATGCTGGTAAAACAGAATGTTTAGTAGTTATTAGTATATCAGAGCATTTAGGGATCATAATGAAATGTGCTAATAAAAAAATACTTCACGCAAATGAGTGGTGGATGTTGTGCATGATTTTAGATCATGATTTTAGCTTCTACAAGTTACATATAACAGCCCACACTGAGGTAAATATACTACACTGAAAAGTTGCTGAAATGTGAACACACTAAATAGCATTGTGTTCTTTATGTACGTAAGGGAATTTTTCCTGTATACAGGCATTACTAAAATAGTTTTGCTACTTGATTAATTAAACCTTGGTTATGTAACTTCCACTATGAGTGGATGACAGAGTGTGTACAGAGGATCAAAATCCCAACTGTGTTCGCCTAAAATATCTTGCTAAAAACAGTTTTTTAAGAAGTACCTTTTTTTTTTTTTTTTGCAGGGGAAAGCACCCCTCCCCCAAGAACTTATATATACCAACTCTGAGGTCATACTTACTCAAAAAAATTGTAAAATTGCCCTAAAAAGGGGATCACTTCCGCACATGTCGCTGAAAGGGATTTCCCATGGAGGAACTCCAATTGTTAGCATGTGGAAGCTCAGGGACGCGGAGCTTGAGAGTTTAAGTTTCATCCACCACACATGCGCACGCACACACACACACACACACACACACACACACACACACACACACACACACACACACACACACACACACACACACAGTTTAAAAGGATTGATTTCAAGAGAGATAAAACAGAGCTAAAGCTTCATTCAGAAGCTCACCATTTCCTGTTTTATTTTCCTTGTGTAGTATTGCCAATTAGGAAATACAAAAAAAAAATCTCCAATTGTGACTCCAAATGCATTTCAAAAACACATAAATGAAGCGAAAGAAGCTAAATACATAAATATGATTTTTCATACAAAGATGCCAGCATTGATCACAGATTGGTGTTTCATTCTTTTCACAGTCTAGTGTACCTTTCTTTTACTGGCTTATGAGAATGGTTGTGATCTACAGGACAATCAGTTAGGATTAGTCAATTAGTTAGTTCTGTTATCCTATGTCAGACTCCACAGTTACGTAACCTTTTGTCATATAATTAGCTTTCACATCAACTTGCACATTTTGCATAACAGGAAATTTGAGTGATCCATAGTCACATGACTTGAGTGTCTTAGACTGGTCACATGACTTGAGTGTCTTATACTCAGATTTACAGAACCTTTCAAACCCAGAAAGGGTGATAAGTAGAACACTGAATGCACAATACAGAATGGCAAAAAAATTAAAAATACTGAAGTACAGAAATAAGATGAATAGACACTGTGATTCGAATAATGCACGAGTTAGCCAACAATTTGTTTCAGTCTTCATGGGCATTACAGATAATTAATTCAAACCAAAAATTAAGACTGTTAAGAAGCCAAATATACTGAAATAGCAACTTAAACAGCAAGGTACTTCCCAACTAAACATCTGTGATCGTCTGGAATGAAAGTTAAAGCACAGATCAACCATTATTATAACTTGCTTACTTTATCACATTCAATGCATTATTCACATGGGTTCAGGCATCTAGGCTATGAGGAATTTCCCTGTGGTACATTTGGTCGGGGACAGATGGCTGAAGTGATATTCAGCTGCAGAGAAATATGGTTGTTGCAAATTCTATGTGGGCAGAGACAAGAATGTGGTGCCATGTTCACAACTTCAATACCCAAAAGAACAGAAGGAAAATAATGTATATGACCCCCAAGGCAATATGAGACAGCAGGCAGTATTGCAGGCATCAGCAACTGGCTGGCCATTGGGCATGTCAATGGCAGTACATATGCAGTACACAATGGGCAATGACTTTATAATTGGTGTGTGTGTGGACCACTACTCCCTATACAGTGTCTAGGGAACATTACCTTAATGCATACTGGAGCGTAAATGTGACTACAGCAGCATGCAGGATTTACTCCATGCTGCAGCACACTTCTACAGATGTAGTTACATAAGCATGTAGTGCACACTAAGAACAACACTCATTTCCTTCCTGCCCCCCCCCTGCACTTGGGTATTAAAGCTGTGGGCTTGGCAGTGTGTGCTTCACTCTGTCCACAGGGAATTCAAAATAGCCATATTTCTCTACAGCTGAGTGCCACTTCAGTCATATGTCCCCAACCAAATGCACCACAGGGATATCTCATGTTGCCTAGGTTCCAGAAACCATTCACAGATATAAACTGATACTCTTAATTATTATAAAAGTTAAACAGCCAAGGATGATATGCAAAGGGGCAAACTCAAGTGCACCCTCAACATTTGGGAATCTATACCCCACTTAATTATTTTCACTTTGAGGTCACACAGCATTGGGGATAACTGTAATATTTCTTTCTTTCTACTTGATTGCTGATATTCACACTTTTCTTCAAATCCATGTTGCTGCAGTGCTTAAATAATTTATTAGGGAATGAATTAAGCAGAGCTTATTCTCTGCAAACAGAAGACATTGTCTATCCTTTAACTTCCTCACTAGTTTACTGTAAAAATGATATCTGTCATTCCTACAGTCCCTCCACATTCAGTATTCCATGCTTTGGAAAGACTTTTATTCATTATTCATACTATTGACCACTTTGGCTCAGTAAGGTTACAGTACACTCCTGATTTGTACCCCCAAATGTGAGCTCTGCAGAACTGCACACAGTATGTAAATAGGAGTGAAACAACTGTCTGTGCAAAAGGAATAACTGGTTCTTATTCTCCCCGAGGGATGATTCCTCTTTTGCATCCTAATGTAACACCAACCACCAACCTCCCTCACTGCTGTTTCTCAGCATTTACCCACTATAGTTTGTTTGATACAACTTCCTCCAGGTCTCTTTGCAGTTATGTCGCTGATGGTGCTACCCTTCCAAATGTGTATTTTTTCTCCTGGGATTTGTCTTCCTAGATGTCTTACCCTGGTTTTGAGTTTAAGGCACTAGATTTCAAAGATAAACATGTGAAATGATGGGACCAGCTACAGTGGTGATCAAGGAATTTACCCTTTTCCCAACTGTAGTGCAATCTTGGACTTGGTATATATAATATGCAGAGGATGCGGGGTAGATTTTTGTTGCTTTCCAAAGTTTGACTTTTCAGAAAGTCAATCATATGGTCTTGACCATATGAAATTCAACTTTTTGAGCAGTCGAGCTTCTGAATGGGATCCAAACCTTACTGAAAGCTACAATAAATGAAAATGGAGCCGAAGAAGAACCTGGTCTTTTACAAACCATCAAAAGGTTTTCACAGTTTATGAACATTGATAAAAAGCAAACTGAATGATTCAAGGCCAGTGATGACTACTAAATGCAGTATCATTAAGAAATAAA
This sequence comes from Protopterus annectens, assembly GCF_019279795.1. Classification (NCBI taxonomy): domain Eukaryota; kingdom Metazoa; phylum Chordata; order Ceratodontiformes; family Protopteridae; genus Protopterus; species Protopterus annectens. The sequence goes on along the minus strand of NC_056737.1, from coordinate 154,504,583 downwards.
TCATATTCATGCATGAGTAATATAGAGATTACCCATGGCTGGGATGGTTGGGTCACAAGAGCTTTACCTTTGTGATTAAACAAATGCTCATGAACAACAGAACTTTTGTTTAGATTAAGGTTATAGGGATATATTTTTTAAGATATCTATACCATACTGATGACATATACTAAGTGAATAGGGTTTTAAATAGCCAACTATTGAGATTGTTCCTGTTACTGCTTCATACTTTGCAGAAGACCCAAATGAAAACAAATTTTTTTACTTATAGTATTCTAAGAACATTTAGGTATGAAAGGAGAAAGCTCATTCCCTAGGAATGATTGAATCACATGACATGAAATACAGATACTGCAGAGGAGAATGTAACATGGGGGAAGAATGGGATGGACAGAGACAGTAAGCAGAGGGCAAGAGAAGCTTGGGAACAGTAAAGTAGAGAAAAATGCAGCACATATTAAAATCGAAGTGCCTCTGAGAATATAAGCAGTTCTGCTGGGCAAAGGTGGCTCCAAAATTAAAGCAAGGGTAATGCATGCCATAGAAGGATTTAAAGACCTTCATAAACATCCAAAATATAGAAGCTCATGCCACCGACATGAAAAAAATTCCACAGCCTGCAAAGAAGGCACCCATATGTACAGGGTTTAAGGAACAACAAGATGGCTATCCTCATCAGATTAGAGATTACTTTGCTGGGTTATACCATGCAACAGGGTTATACAGCCTCAGAAGGTCTGCTGAAACAACTGCAGCGGCTTGGCAGAATGGTTGCATAAGTACCGTCAGTTTCAGTCTAGGCCAAATAACTATTATGCAACTAAAAACTTGGACACATAAGTGTATACTTCCTCAGTTTTGGAAGTATCTGCCACCAATACTGTTGTTAGAATTATTCAAACAAATGAAAGTCTTGTGAGATGTAAGGTACAGGCTTCTCCAAAGTAAGTTACACCTTTACTTTGTAAAGAAGCCCTTGGTGTTTATTCCTCCTGTGTGAGATGCTGATGAGAGGGCATGATTCAGCCCAGGTAAAAGCTCAGGAATGTAATGCTCAAACAATTTCAAGAATCATACTGTTCAGGTTGGAAACAATAACTGAACTGGTTTTGGTTGACTGGGTGGGATATGCAAGCAACAGTGCCCAACAGGGAGTGCATTATTGTATAAGTAATGCAAGGCCAGGGGTGTTCTGAGGCCTAATACCATACATGGAGGGCCTCTATACTCCTGGAAGGGTATATTTACACAGTAGCACACACACTGGAGAACCTTATTGCACTTAGTCAATGGGATGTCTGGAAAATTGATGTGTTTTACTTATTTAATCTTTTACTATATTATTATTATTTTTTTATTTTTTTGCTGTAAAATAGTTCCTCCACCTAATGTTTCACACTACTGTACTATATGTAAATTGTATTAGAGGAAGTATCTTACATCAAAAATATATGATTTTCAAAAAAATGTCCAGATATTTTTGCTCTGGTACTCATAAGATTTGTGGTTTGCTGGCAAACCATTGGGGACTAAAGATGCTAAATAATGACATTTTGAATTTCAGACTTCATTTCCTTCAGAAAATGCATACTAAAACAAATCATTTTATTCTAGCAACTTTCTAATTTTATAACAGCAATGTTTAAAATCTGTTCCTGTTTTTGGGACTTCATCCCACCTTTACTTTAGACTTTATTCAGATTTCTTAACCTTAGAAGTTGAGAGGTATGCACACCTCTTAACTGCTACTGCCACCACTCAGTCAATTGCACTCTCTCACTCTTTCTCTTACAAATACACTTCTGCTTTCATGCATACAAGCATGCATATACTCACACACATAGGCAGAAACATAAACAAACATACAAATGCACACAATTTTCTTTTTTTTCTTTTATAATATTTCTTTGAATTTTACACTAGCCAAACAACAAAAGTGTTGTTTTTCAAGCATAAAATAATGGCTCGATCAAACTTCATCTCATTTTCATGCAATCACACACACACACACACACACACACACACACACACACACACACACACACACACACACACACACACACACACACACACACACAATTTTTTATTTTTTTGTTTCTTTTAATTTTACACTCACTAAACAGCAAAAGTGCTGCTTAGTGAGCTTAAAATAATAACGGCCATTAGCCTGGTTACAGTCTGAGCTCCATGGCAGCTTACTGTAGTGAAACATCAGACTATTTTTCATATGGCATTACCTGTATATTAACATCCTGCTGGAGAACGATTGTTCTCCAATCAGGGTTTAATGTGCAGATTGCCAGTTCTCCAAGGTTTAATAAAGAACAAGTATGGTCTAACTACAATTTAGTATTACATTACACTTGGCAAGCCAGCTTTTCAGATTATGGAATCTCGCTTGGAGTTACCTGTTAATTGTTATGGTGCACTGCCTCCAGCTATCACATGAGACTAAGTCCTAAAAGTGTTATCAAAAGCTAAAAATACTGCACCGATGGTTCCTGACAATATCTCTAGATGCATCTTAAATAGCATGAAGCACAATTTAGCCAAACCCCTTAGCAATACTGTTCAATCTCAGCCTCCATGCATGTTTTGTACCGGGTGACTGGAGAACAGCTATAGTAATTCCCCTGCATAAGGGAGGATATTCCAGAGACCCAGGCAATTACAGACCCATAGGTCTGACCGGCCTCATATGCAAAGCCATGGAAAGACTAGTCATGGAATTAATCAGTTAGGACATAGAGAACCTCCAAACACTGGACCCATCTCAGTTTGGATTTGTCGAGGGCAGGTCATGCTTACTCAACCTGGTTTATTTTTTGAAAAAGGTCACCAAAGCAATGGATGAAGGCAAAATGGTACACACCTCATACCTCAATCTGGACAAAGCCTTTGACATAATTCCTGATTAAGGCAAAGTAGAAGTGGATTAACAATTGGCTCAAAGATAGGATACAGATGCTCAAAATAGGGGAAGTTACCGCCATAAAAAGAACAGTCACCAGTGGAGTCCACTGTAGTTCTGGGCTTAGAGCTCTCCTGTTTGGCATCTACTTTTCTGAAGTAAAAGCCAATACCAAAGGATTCTGGCTGACTAAGTCTGCAGATGACTGCAAGCTAGGAGCAGTCATTGAATCCCCAAATGACTTAGCTAAATTGGTGACAAAAACATGGACTGCATCTAAATCCCAAAAAAATGCATTATTGTATCCTTTGGAAAATCATCTACCCCAAGGAACTACCACATTGACAATATGCCCTAAGAGTTGACCCAGTTGTTCATGACTTGGGAACTTATGTGGACAGTCACCTAACATTTGACCAACATATGTTAATTGTTGTAAGAAAGTCCTTCTATACAGCTTATAAACAAAGGGATTGTGTTTAGATCTAGGTTTGTCATTGTTCCCCTTTACTAAGCCCTCATTAGACCAGTCATTGAATATAATGTCCCCTTGGCATGTATCTGTCCAGACACATGCAACAATTGGAATGTCCAGAGAGATACCTTACTAAAAGGATACACAGCCTAAACAACATGTCCTAGATGGACTGATTAAAAGCTCTGTCACTATACTCAGTATCCTACAGACTGCTATGAGATGACCTGTAACTGGCATGCAAGGCATCCTCTGGCACATTACTGATGGATTTACTACATATCAGCAAGTCAAATGGCATCAGAGATACTGGGTCTAGTGATCTAACCTCTTCTGCAACATCAACAGTCTGGAGAGGCAGGTATATCTCGCAGAGGATACTGCTGCTGTGGAACAGATCATCCACATAAAGTTCATCCCTACCCATTTTCAAGTGCACAACCTATAGATGGGAAACAGAAAATATACCCCCAGATTGTCCCCTGTACTAATAGGCAACTCTTATATGCATTATTCTATGCATGGTCCCCTCAAATTATTTATGGTATGATTCCAGTTATTGTCATTAGGGGTATTACTTAATTATTCACCATGGGATGGGTAAAGTTAGTCTATTACCAAACAGGATAGGTTATTTTGAGCACAAAAAGGAAAACTGTCTAGGCTTAAAATGGTCTGCAATGGTAGCTAGCCTAGTACTAACCTATGAATCTGTGAACCTATGAGGTAAAGGGGATCTCTGTATCGTATGATGAAGGTAACACCACAGTGGTTCTTTGCATAATGTTGGTGATAACAGTAAATAAAAGTAGCCCTACAGTGTAGCCTCAGATTATCTTCTGTTTAATTTGTATGGGTTAAGTAATTCAATCTAAATCAGTACAGAGGGGATGATATACCGACCATGTGGTACATTATGGGTGGGGCTAAAGTCTGCCATCTCAGGTGATATAATAAATCAAGGTCTTATCTTTCTGAACTGCTTACAATGCATGCAGACATTAAAGATGCACAGCTTGTATCAGATGAAGGCTAACGGCATGCGATTTTATTAAAGACTTTAAAATACAGCCAAACTTCTTAGAAAATTTAATACAGAAGATAAAAATGAAAGGAAAAAAGCACATACAAATGAAATCAATAGCAATAAATATATATTACAACATAAGCAAGATAAATGCATGCATACAAAAAGTGGGATCAGAAAAACGCACAAGTTCATACAATAACCATTAATACAGAAACAAATTAAATTCCGTATTGACTAACAGCAATAATGAACAAACAGTTATTTGACAATCCTTTTTGTGTGTTGTCAATCAGTCTCTTTAACTTTACAACTCATTTTTCCCTCATAGCTGACCCTTTCAGATATTCATTAATTTCTTCACATACAATTTCTCATTCTAGTTCTTATAAAACATTTCAACATTACCGTATTAATGTTTGCAAAGGATTCAAAATAACTACTGCGGCAACGCATTTATCAAGGTAACAATTGAGTCATTAATATCTGATAGATATTGTGATCCTAAATCAAACTTATCAACTTCCAAAAACTTGTTTTTCACTCACACAAAAAAGTACGGCTTTTTCTAGGCTCAAATTACTGCTTAAATCTGTCTTAAATTACTGGTAGATTTGTTTTTTTACCCCAAACTAAAAATGCTTCATCTCCTTTTATTTGTAAAAAGTCACAACACATGTGTTGGTTGCTTTATGATTTCCTCCTGATGCAGTACTGAATAATTTAAAACATGAGGTGCAAACCTACCAATTCCCCACTAGATTGCTCTGTAAATTGAATTGAGTTGGTGGCCTTCACACTCTGGATATATCTATTTTAATTTGGTTCAACTATCTGTATCTTTAGGTTTATTCTAACAGAATCTGGTTACAAGACTTTGATTAAGAAGTCAGTGAATGTAGAAGAGCTGAGGCTGACAACATTCAGTTTTATTCTTATTAGATAGTAATATTAAATATTAAGCAATAACTGTTCTTACTGGGATTTGAATAGCTGCACATTGAAGGAATGTTTCTTATCTCCTGTTTTCAATGATTTGTGGTTTAGTCTTTTATTTTATTTTATTTTTTTTTTACATTTAATATGTGCTATACAATTTTTTCATTGGAGTGTTGTATAATAGTTCAAATTTTTAGTTGTTGTGACGATGGATAAATCACCACAGAATTGTTTGTGGCTTTCTGAACTGTGATCCAAACAACTTTTTAATTTGAAAAATGCCCGGGGATATTTTACTTGCTTTATCCTACTATTAAAAAACATATATAGCTCCTCCCTATATCACACTGTGTATGAATTATTCCACCCTAGGTACTCCTCACCTATACACTCACTGTCTGTGCCAACTAGCTTACCCAGACTACTTTTACTAACCAAGATGCAAGACTTCCACACCCTACCTGATTCATTAGGATAAGGACTCCCTACTTCAAACTGTGTCAAATGAATTTTTAGAATTTTCTTTCCTGACCCCACCTTTCAAAGGAAAACCAACTGTTCCCATCCCCATCTCATTGAATACCCTCCTGCATGCTCACACCTACTAAAAGCACTTGAACCAATTGCAAGGACTCCAGACTCCCACGCACAAACTGTGAATTATTCTACCTACCCTACTCCCTAATAACCTATTCTACTATACTAACAACTTCCTTTAACAGAACTCCCCACTTGTTGCCCTGAATTTCTCCCTTCTACTCACTACTTATACTGCAAGGACTCCACTAACACTTCTACAGCTTTGGTATTCTTCCTAAAACTTCTCCCAAAGATGCCTTCCCAAAAACCTACACAACTGTTTTCAAAACTCAACTCCAATTCTGTAAAAAACTAGCTTCAGCAGATGCGACCTGCAATCTGCCTTCTCATACTATCACACACTGTGTCACAATCCTCACAAAGAAATTACCTCTATCACTACTTTCCTGCTACTATTATTACTCAAAACCCACAAATGATTGTTATGCACTAGAAGTACTCCTAAAGCAGCCTACCTTAACTTTGGACTACACTCCCCCCTCTAAACTAATACCTTCTTTCTCACACTACACATGACCCTAGGCTGCTTTATATCGCTGTCAACCTTTTCATTAATAATTAGAAGTGGAGTGCTTTATTTCTAACATTTATATTGATAAACATGTGGTTGAATTCAAATAACAACAGACCTTTTACAGTGTAACTACAGGAGAATACACTGGATAAATTATGAGAAAGGACATTTATCATATATGTCAGTAGTGCGTGCAACAGGTGGGACACTCACCTTTGGTGCAGAAGGCTGTGGGTTCTATTTACCCATGGGAGATGATGGATTGCTGATACCGCAGTATATTATATGAGGGATGCTGCACTATTTAGTGTGTCATCCTTCAGATGAGATGTTAAGTCAAGGTCCCATCTACTTGAGTAGGTAATAGCGCAGGTGGATATAGAAGAATCCACAGCACCTATTGAAAAGAATAGAAAAGTTCCTCAATGCCCTGGCCAAATATCCCTTGGTGGTGTAAATACTGATAGCAGCTGACTGCCAGCTGCATGGAGGGAAAACTTTATAACAATCACAATATATAAATGTTGGGGAGTGCCAATGATGTATGTACAAAAAATAAGAGAACTACAGATTAATTATCTGGAAGCCATTACAGTAAGCATATTAAAGTAAATGACAAGCATAGGGTAGGGGAAGGAACTTAGTGAGGGGGTATGCTTCTGTGATGAGCGGTTACAGTTTGACTAAGCTTAGGTCCTTGGACTGAGAAACTGTAGTTCTATTAATAGTT